>NW_028327172.1:154040568-154344176 GCF_987537825.1 Furipterus horrens | reverse complement strand
ACCCCTACCTCATACTATATTAAAAAAGTGATCTCAAAATGGATCTAAGACCTAAATGTGAGAGCTAAAACTATAGAACTCTTGGAAAACAATATGGGTGTTAATCTTCATAACCTTTGCTTGTGAAGTGATTTTTAATTATAACACCAAAAGCACAAGTGACGAAAAATAGATAAGCTGGACTTCATCAAAATTAAAAGCTTTTGTGTATCAAAAGATATTATCAAGAGAGTGAAAAGACAACCCACAGAATAAGATAAATATTTGCAAATCATATAATCTGATAAAGAAACTTATATTGAAATATATAAAGAGCTTTTACAACTCAACTGTAAGAAGATAACACAATTTAAATATAGGCAAAGATCTGCCCCAGGCTGTGTGGCTCAGATGGTTGGAGCATCGACCTGTAAACTGAGAGGTCCCAGGTTCAATTTCCAGTCAGGGCACAGGCCTAAGTTTTGGTATGGTCCCGGATTTGGTGGGGTGTGCTCGTGAATACAAGAGGCAATAGATGGATGTTTCTCTCATCGATGTTTATCTCCCTCTCTCTTTCCCTCCCTTCCCCTCTCACTAAAAAATAAATAAGTATGTCCTCTGGTGAGGATAAAGAAATAGGCAAAGATTTGAATAGGCATTTCTTCAAAGGAGATATACAAATGACCAATAACTATATGAGAAGATCCTCAATATCACTAATCATCAGGGAAATGCAAATCAAAACTGCAATGAGATACTATTTTATCCCACTGTGAAAGACAGACAGTAGCAAGTATTGGTGAGGCTATGGAGAAATTGGAACTCTCGTACACTGCTAGTGGAAATGCTAGATCTTTCCAAGGAAGCTGGTTTGGAAAAGTCTGGAAGTTCCTTATACAGGGAAACATAGAGGTACTTTATGATCTGGCATATCCATTCCTAGGTATATACCCAAGAGAAATCAAAACTTATGTCTGTACAAAAGTACAAATGTTCATTGCAGTATTATTTTAATAATCAAAGAATGGAAACAACCCAAATGACAACCAACTGATGAATGGACTAATAAAATGTATATCTATATGATAGGATATTATTCGGCTCTAGAAAGGAATGGAGGACTCATGCATGCTACAATATTGATGAATCTTGAAAATATGTTAAATGAAAGAAGCCAGCCACAAAAGATCACATATTGTATGATTCCCATTTATGTGAAATTTTCAGAACTGGCAAATCTTCCATAGAGACAGAAAGTAGATTAATGATTGCCTAGGACTGGAGTGTTTAGGGCAAAATTGAGAGTGACTGCTAATGGCTACATTGTTTCTTTCGGGGTGATGAAAATGTCTAAAATTGCTATGTTAATGATTATACAACCCTGAATATATTAAAAACCATTGAATTGTATACTTAAAATGGTGAATTGTATAGCATATGAATTATATCAATAAAGCTGTTGTATATGTAAAACAGGATATGCTTTGCAGGTGCAACTATCAGCAGTTGGTGATAGATGAGATAGGGGAGTAAGGACAAGGGAGGGATGAACAATGATCCCTAAATTTTGGCCATGACAATTTCTAAGAAGGTGAGGAAAGACTGGGAGTTGTTTCTGGTTTATAGAGATTTTGTTTTTTAAATGGGGAGTTCTGTTTAAATCCAGAGTTCTGCTGTGGACATACTAAGTTTGAGTACCTGTTAAATGTCCCACTAGAGGTTTTCAGTAGACAGTTGAATGTGTGTCTGGAACTCAGAGGGACAATCGTGACTGGAGATAAAATTTCGATGATAGGTAAATCCACAGGTAAGGATGAAAATGGGGAGAGAGAGAAAGAGAGACAGAGAGGGGGAGGGAATGAGCATGAACAAGGCTTAGGATGAGGTGCGAGGAGGAGGACCACAGAGAAAACAGAAGGAGCATCAGCCAGGGGGCAAGGAAAGTAGGAGATGCTGGGTCATTGAACCCAGACTTGATAAGGAGGGAGGGGTCCACAAAACTGGTGCAACTGAGAGGTTAGTAAGAGGCCCAGATGTCCTTTGGAACTGCCAAGACAGGCATTGTTCATGACTTTGATAAGAGCAGTCGTTCTGCAGTGCAGACCCCAGGTGAGTGTGGGTTGAAGAGGAATGTGAAGTGCTAAAGTGGAGACAGGAAGCAGGTGAAAATTGCCCTAGGATCCTTTCCTACTCTGCTGAGGCACTGGAGTGCAGAGTGCCAGTGGGGATGGAAGGCCATCTCTTCCCTGGAGCCAGCTCTTAGAGGTAAAATCCTGCCCGTGGGGAGCTGCCAACTTGTAGGTAGGGGTGGGGCAGGAGGGTGGTGTGGGTCTGGGGTCCAGAGAAGAGGGTCATTCTTTGCTTTGTTCTTCTGTGGTTTTTATCTTCTTTTGTTATAAAGCTGAAAGTATTTTATTAATGTGCTTTTTCGAAGTTTAGGTCTAATTGTTTGAAAGTCTTCATTTGAAATCAGAATAAGGGAAAGGCTTTCGGATGCAGTCTTTAGAAAGCAAAGCCTGCTGTGCTACATCCCTGTTTCACATCTCTTCAGACATCAGTGCAGCTAGAGCAGGTCCTGAAGCAAGGTGGAGCAAGCAATGACCCAGTCTTCCCTTTCTCTTGAGAAAATAGACTGCTACTTAGGCTATAAAGCCCATTGGATGTTTTGGGAAAAAATCATGTTTTGAGCCACGTCTGTTGACTGCTCATTTTGTATGAGGCCAAGCATTGTTTGTTTTTCCTTTGATGGTCTGTGTGTGTGCGTGTGTGTGTGCACGCATTCATGCACGCGCACACAGCTCGGTGAGTCATGTTTTTAAAGTTATATCTTAGTGTTTTAGCTCAGATTTCCGCTCTTTCTTACATGCATGTAAGTGGTCTATCATAAAAGAGTATTTTTAAAATCCACTGTTTTCTGACTGGCTTGGCACAGAATTAGAAAACATTCTTGTTTTCAAGCCCTGGTTAAAAGATCCTTATAAGGATTTTTCTTGTGTGTGTAGTTTAAAAAAAATATATATATATAGTTGTTGTTTGGTTGTGTTCTATTGTATATGGAGGGGACATGTATTTGGGGATTCTGAGGGAAGCATTTTTCAATATTACTTTCATTAAAATATTATTCTTCTGAAAGAAGAATCTTAATTTGTTCTAAAGCACAGATCCATAGGGTGTTAAGTTTATTATTATGGGAAAAGAATATTTGTAGTATATCTGTTTGGTTAAACTGTCATCCATAAGGAAATAGGAAATCACCAGCTTAGAAAAAACCTCTGTCCTTTAGAGTCCTGCTTTTTTCAGCTGTGCTCTGCCCTAGGTTTAGAGATTGTACTAACTTCTGGCAACTTCCAGACACAGGAGAATTAGAGTGGTTATATAGGAGGAATCATTTGAACCTCAACCTGTTATGTTGTAAGTCCACGGCTTTGCCGAAGGCAGCTTTTCGTATCTTGATTTTATTTTTTAACCATTTATTTTTTAAGAAAATATTTTGTGGTTTAAGTTGATATTAAAAGAGTGAGGGAAAGTGGGTGTGAAGAGAATGGGTTTGGTCGCCTCTGCTTCCCGCTAACTGCTTTTTGAGAGAAGCCTCTGCAGGCCCATCGTGACCAGTGTTGGGCAAGGTCAGTGTCAGTGTCTCCTGATTGTCTCAGAGACTTGGACTGCTGAGCAGGTGCTACTGACGACATTTTAGCTCATTTTGTGGAGGAGGGCTGATTGGGTTCTTTCTGCTCAGGGTGGATCTGTGCACACTGCTGTTTCTCAGAAAACGTCTTGTTTGTTTTGGGATGCAGCCAGGCCTCTCCTGTGGGTGGTGTGCGCTGTCACGGACCTTGGGCCCTGAAGGCTGAACTTCGCTTTGACTGTCAGATCAGATGGGTCGTAGGAAACAGGCGGCCAGCGTTTGGGACAGACATCAAAGAGATGTTCATGAGCTTGTGCAGGCAGAGCCTTTGGGCAGAGTGCTGTGAGATGTGGGACTCTGGGTGACGTGAGGAGAGAAGAGCAGAAGAGACAGGTATGGGACCTCTGGTTTTTCTGAAATAACTCCACTTGGCTGCACTTAGGAACCTAGTTAGCATTTCGCCGGCTGGTTGGGGCCTCGTGCTTTCTTTTTGGTATGTGTGTGATGATGATTTGGGGATGTTGATAATGTACTTAGTGTACAGCATTCTGTCTAGAAATGCCAATAATTTGACTTTTTAAGTAAACATATAGGTTGTTTTTTTTTTTTTTTTAAACTGCTCTCCTACTACCAATATGTACTCTCCAGCTCTCTTAACTAGGAAAAACAAGCACATAAAGCTCCTAAAGGAATCTCTTTCTTTGTGATCTTTTATTAAATCCCATGTAAGATGCAGGCCTTAATTTTAATAAAATTTACCATAGGATGGGAAACAGAAACCATGGAAGAATATAAATACATCTTTGGAATTCTCCATTCCTTACCTATTCCCAGTCTCTCTCTCTCTCATACATACGCACACCTGTATTTGCATGAAAAATGGGTAGCAAACATCTTGTAGGGCAACAGAAGTTACCATACAATCAAGTAAGAGGTTGAATATAAATTGGAACAAGTCTTAACTTTTCACTTTCATTTTTCTACTTTTCCTAATTCTCTTTGCTGGGTTTAGGCTTTTCAAACATTCTTTGGCTCTGGGAGAGGGCGTTGTATAACTATAAAACTTGAGACTCCTGGCCCTAGAATAAATGTTCCTTTAAAAACCCTAAGGACAGAAAATTGAACACAGCTGTGCAAAAGAAAAAGGAAAGAAAGCCAAGGGCTGGTTCAGGGCTGTGGGCGCCCTGACCAGCTTCCCCAAGGCACTGGGGCTGTGGTTTCTTGACCGGGAGCTTCGGTGGTCTTTTTGAAAGTTGCAGGAAAAGGCCAAGACCTCCCTTTAGAACTGGATGTTTCTGTGATGTGGTTAGGAGAACATTCTGACTGGATTTGTTTTTCATTGTCCTGCTTGTCCTGTGCATATTCTGTTGTTTTCTTCTGGAGAGAATTGGGGTTTCTAGTCATTTCCTGAGATGTTATGATTGTACAGTTCCTACTTATAAGTAAGCTTTGGAGCTGAAGCAGTTTCCACCGGTCAGAACATAGAACAGGCAAGATTTTTAGCCCCAAACTCCCCTTCTTCTCCCTGCTCAGTCACAGAGTGTCCCTCAGAATGAGCAGCTTTGAAGTGTGGTCCTGAGGATGCAGCACCGCTGCTCCTTGCTTCCGCTCCCCTGGGAGGCAGACTTCTCTGGGGCTGGCTGGTGGGTCCCCCTGTTTGGTTGGCAGCCCACAAGAGCCATCACCGTGGACCCTAACCTCTGCGCTGCCTGGGATTAATCATTCTGCTGTATGTCAGACTGTGTAACGATGATTCATACTTCTTCCTCCGAAAGATTAGATTACTCTAATTTCCATATCCTGACTGTGCACTAGGGATTTGAATTAATACTTGTTGGTATAGAGAACAGTGTCGTGTTTCTGGGCAAAAAGAACTGACCTTGCCCACTTGGCCATCATCAGAAAACACTCAGGGCTGGCCTGTTGTAATCTTGCCTTCACACATACCACATTAGTTAGCTTGCCTCAGAGGCTGCGGGCCAGGCCTCTGCATGCACCTGGTCCACGCACAGTGCCCCGGCCTCAGTGAGGCCATGCCGAGGCCAGAATGCTTGAGAGATCTGCAGGGGAGTCTTGCATTGAAATCAGGCACTGCTTAATAAGGAAAATCTTCCCCAAAGAGGTACTGGAAAAGAAGGAAGGTAATTCAGGCTGTGGGTCTTCCTGAAGCCAGCAGGGCCTGTGATCATAGACTGCAGGGTGGTGGGAGCAAAGGGAGGGCAAGAAGCCTTTGAAAAACCTCTATGTTTTGGCTCTCTCCCTATAAGCTATGTATTATTCATTCTGTTTTTCCAACAAATATTAACTGAGCACTTCCTATGTCCTAGGCACAATGCTGGGCACTGGATTTTAACAAACATTGACAAAACAGACAAAAATCTCTGCTCTCATGGAACTCGCATTGGGGGCGGTGGCACTGCAGTGGGAACGTGGGCTGGAGAAAGCTGCACGCAGAATCGGGAACAGCAAGAAAAACCAATTCACTCGTTAGAGGGGATATTTGCCTATTTAGTTCCTGTCTTTCCTCTGACACAAAGGATGCTGTCCCACTCATTTTATATTTTCCATCGATTCCCCTGAAGGGATTTCTTCATATTTGCTAATAACGTGGTATCATGAGTCCAGAAGATAACTGCAGGGTCTTTGAAGGGATTGTCTGCTATAGACTGAAGCTGTTGGATCAAGTGTTTTTATCTTTGTTTACTATCCTTCTGTCTAATAATTCTCACTCCAGAATGCCTTGTGTTAACATACTTTCTCTCTCCTTGGATTCCCTTCCTATCTTTAGTCCCTCCTTTCTTTTCTTTCTGCTGGTTCTCTCCATTTTTCCTTCCTGAATATGAGATGTCAGCACTTTGCCCTGGAATTACAGAATCTCGGTTGTCCAGAACTAGATGGGACTCTGGGAGTCTTAATCTAGATACACAGCTTTTTTTTTTTGTCTCTAGACTAAAACCGAATTTTTACTTGATGCAGCTAAATGAGAAATATAAGAAAATGAAATAAATGTTTCATAAAGCTGAACTTAGTTGATTCCCGTATCTTCCCATTATTTTCTTTGCTTGAACTTTTTAGTTCTTAGTATCTTCCACCTACCCCCAAAACTACTCATGCTGCTGAACTTAGTCCCCCACCATGCTCCATGCTGCCCCCCAGTTGACTCCATCCCTACCTCGTTCTCCCACACTTCAGTCTTCAGACAGTGCCCTTCTACTCAATTTTGTAGCTCCTGCCCCCAAAGAAGAACCACTGTCTAAACTTTAGGGTAGAAGTCACCAACTGTGCTGCCAGGAAGCTGTGTTTCAGGATCCACAGTTGGAGCCACAAATACATTTGAAGCCGTAACACATAGTGGTTCAGTTTTATAGAATTATTGGTACTGCGGTTCCACATTATTACAGGTTTATCAGGCTTTTGTGGGTTGGCCCAAGTGTGCAGCCATCACTTATAACCCTGCCTCTGGAGGAAAATGAGAATGAACTTTACAATGGGACCCATATTGAGCTGGAAAGTGCATGCAGTGTGCCTACAACCCAGGATGAGTAGGGTTTCTTGGTTCATAAAGTCTGGGAGAACACGGTTGCAGAGAAAGCTGCCCAGGTCCTCCCTGTTCCCAGTGCATCTCTGAGGTCTGGACATTGCTCCTGGTTCTCCTTTGTAACATAGTGCAGATGTTGACCTTTTCACACACTCTTGAAGAAGAAACATAGGCTCATTGTGCTTTTCATTCAGGAGTAAGAATTGTTCATCCCTTTTTGGTGTTAGGACCAGCAAAGAAAACCACATATGGTACAAAGCTTTGTGTGAACAACAGCATGGAAAGGAACAAGCCACTCGAGCCTTCTGTGGGGTAGGAGGTCCTCACTCCACCAGCTGCATCACTTTTAAGTCATGTTCCCACTTGAGAACCTCTGTGATTCTGCCATGTGACAAATTGACAGAAATCCCATATTTTTGGATCTATAGTGGCCTAAATGGATCATGTTATTCTTTGTACATCTCTGATTACTCTCAAGACTCTGAGCCTGGTGTCCAGGAATGTGATGTTGGTCCAGCTGTGCGAGAGGCTGCATCCCTGGAGCCAGGACTCATAAACACGGGCCAGGCCCCCCTTGGCAAACTCACATTTCATTTTTACCGTAAGGCCAGCAGTTCTGTTCATGCTGAGCATTGCTACACACCCATGCTCTTGAAGCAGCAGCCTGGGAGAAAAGAGTTGGCTTGCTCATCTGTTGTTCAAGCCAGTGACCTACACATGAACTTGGAGCTTGAAAGATTGTCATCTAAAGCCAGTGAAATTCTTCATAAGCTTTGAGAGAGAGAGAGACAGACAGAAAGACAGACTCATTGCTTGGTTGAATTAGGGTATCTGGGAGAGGGAGATTCGTTGATTGAAAAATAATGTTAACCATAAATAATATGCCCCCTTTCTTGCTTTTTAAAAAATCTACCCAAAAATAAAATTATTTGTCCATGGTGCAGAAGACTCATAGTGGTGTACCAAGGTTACACCAGGCTAAGGTCTATCCCTCTCTTTACTTATAGATGTCACAATTCTATGTTTATGAAAAATGAAAAAAAGAAAAAAAAAGAAATAATTCCAAGTCTGGTCCTATTATAGCAGAAATTAGGACATAATGTGTACAGATCCTGGTTGCCAAATCTTTTTATCCCTTGGAAATGAGCAGCTTAAAAAAACACGTCTAGTGATTGCTGAAGTCCATGGCCATTTAGAAAGCGGAACTTTTCAGGAGGCAGACACAGTGAGACAGAGAGCTTTGTTGTCTTGCGCTCCCTGCGCTGATAGTGCTGGCCAGTGCTCTGACATCAGCCTTCCTCAGAAACAGGTGCTGTATAACAGGGTGAGGCAGACAGTGAGGCTGGTGCCCTGGAGCACCCGGGCTGGCTATATCTATTTTATTTTCTGCCTATAAACCAAGAAACCAACTTGTCACTCTTGTCACTCTCCAGCTTCAGAGGGGTCGTAAGTATTGATTAACCAAACCTGAAAAAGAAAAGAGAATTCTGTTGCAAGCTACTTTGTTTCTGGTTTTCAGTTTTCATACACAAACAAACATTCATAACCTTTTTTGATTGGCAGACATTGATTACTAGGATGTGTGGATACAGAGATAAGATGGAGTACCTGGCTTCTGGGGGCTAATAGGACAGAGTTTGGAAATCATAGACCATGTCAAAAAAGGGTTTGTAGGAGAAATAATGTCAGCTGAGTCTTAAAGAATGGTTAGCAGGAGTTCCCAACCTTTTTGGCACCAGGGACCAGTTTTGTGGAAGACAGTTTTTCCAAATGGGGAGGGGGTTGGAGGGGGGTAAGAGGACACAGGAGGCACTCAGCCTGTAATGCGAGTGGAGCTTTCCTCGCTAGCCGACTGCGCACCTCCTGCTGCATGGCCCGGAGCCTAACAGGCCACGGCCCGGGGGTGGGGGACCCCTGGGTTAGGGGATTTCTCAATGAGAAGGAAGGGAAGAGTATAGCTTGGACACAGCAACCATGGTCACTGTGGTTTCTCACAGTCACCTGCTGGGTGGGAGGAGCATTGGGGTGTGTGGCTGAAGAGGCAGGCAGGACTCAGTCACAGAGGCCTGGGACGTGGGCATCTCCAGTAGGCCAGGCACTCTCAGCTCTGTTTTCCACCAGCACATGTATGCTGGATGTTCTCCTCATGTGTCACATACTCCTGGGCATATCCACACGGGATGTTTGTAATACAACAAGGCATTAAAATTCCTCGTAATGTCACAACTATGAGCAACCCATCTGTAAAAGTAAGTCACCGAGATCTTGGTCTATATGAGATAATCTCAGGGTTAAGTGTCATTTCCCAAATATTTATTTGGCACTCGAACCTTTTTTCTGCTACTGATGAGGGTGAAAGTGAGTCTTTTACAAGGACATTCTTACATTTACTCTCCAAGGACATTTAATTCAAAGAGTTTGTCCAGCAGCCTCCATGGAGCAGTGACTGGCTGCCCAGCCCTCAGCCACCAGGCCCTCGCGGGGAACTGATGCCGGAGCCAGTGCCGAGGTTTAGGCTGGGAATGATGTGCCAGGTTGGGCTGGGTACAAGCATTCTAGAAGCAGTGGAAAGGATGGATTTGAGAGTTGGAGGGGCAGGGCAGTCGGAGGCTCTGGCAAGAGTCCTGACAAGAGGCAATGAGAGCATGATAGGAATGTGGAAGAAGCAGGGAAGGCTGAGCTTCAGGCAGCAAGGCTTGGTAATGGCTGGGGTGGGACTGACGAGCCCGAGTGAAGCTGTGGTCAGTTGGTGAACAGGGGCACATGTCATAACGGGAGAAGCTGAGTGCAGCATTATTTGTCTTGAGTCACATGTTACTGAACCCTAGGGAATGACCGCCATCCTGACTTCTGCCTCAGGTGTGGCAGAACTCACGCTGGGAGAGGTGGAGTGAGGAGAGTGACTGCCAAGGTCAGCATCCTGGGAAACAGACATTTGAGGGAGAGGAAAGGCAGAAGGGACCAGGAACCAACTGAGGATGGGAGGGGTGAGCAAGGCATGGGGACAGACAAAGAAATGTTTCAAAAGAGCATGTTCCATGAAGCTGCAAGTGGTCAGAAAGGATCAGATGCCTTAGAGAGGCCAAGACCACTGAAAGAGCCTGTTCTTAGGGGCAGCAGTTTTGGAGTGTGAGGGAGCTGGAGTCAAATTGGAAAACTGATAGGGGAGCAAAAGGGGACTGGGAGAGGGGAGACAGCAATTGTGGAAGATTAGTCCTGATAAAAAGTGGTGGTACATTTACACAACAGAGTACTACTCAGCCCTAAAAAAGAAGGAGATCTTACCTTTTGCAACAGTGTGACTGGACCTGGAGAGTATCATGCTGAGTGAAATAAGCCAGTTGGTGAATGACAAATACCATATAATCTCACTCATGTGTGGAATCTAATGAACAAAATAAACAAACAAAACAGAAACAGACTCATAGATCCAGAGAACAGACTGACAGCTGTCAGGGGAGGGGCGTTGGGGGGCTGCGTGAAAGAGGTGAAGGGATGAAGGGATTAAACAAAAAACCTCACAGACACAGACAACAGTGTGGTGATTACAAGAGGGAAAAGGAGGTGGGGGAGATAGAAGAGGGTAAAGAGGGGATAAACGTGGATGGAAGGAGACTTGACTTGGGATGGTGAACACACAATACAATATACAGATGATGTGTTGTAGAATTGTACACCTGAAACCTATACAATTTTATTAACTGATGTCACCCCAATAAATTAAATTAAAGAAAAGAGAGACATAAGTCAGGCAAGCGCTTGAAGGGGGAAGTGGGCAGGAGGAGCTTGGGGGGGATGAGAGAGGATGGAGCACGTTCTTGGGCTCGCTGCCCTGCTGTCTGTCTCCAGGGAGCTGAGAAGAAGCTGCATCTCCTCTGTGTGCTCCATGGCGCTCCTGGAGCTAATTGTTTCTAGAATGCAAGTCCAGTGTAGGTGAGTTTGGCCCTTAGGAGGGACAGGTGAGTATTTTGGATCTAGGTTTTGTGGCATCTGAGAGAATAAGGGCATCTCGGTCCAATCCACCACTTGAAAGGCCGAACTTCTATCTTGTCTTTTTATTTTCAAGTAAACCTGCAAGAGTCCAGAACTCTGGAGTTCAAAAACTTGTTTTCTATATTATTTTTACTAGCATTATATTTGAGGTGGCCCAGCCTCTTCCCTTTTTTTGGAGTTGTTTTCTTGTTATTTCTCAAGTGTAGATCAGGTTTTGAAAATTAATCGTCTTTGGGCAGTGGATTGAACCTCTGAAAATTATGTTGAGGGATCCCGCTCTATTATTAGAGGTGCCCTGGGTGTTAGAGGTGCTCTTTTAAGTACCCATACAGCCTGCCAAATAAACATTTTAAATTGGAAAACAATGCTTTTATTTCTTATTCTGTATCAAATACTTTACTTTGAATCAACAACTTCCTTGTAGAAACATTTTCAAGTTTAATTTCTTAAGATGGCACTGATGACAGGAAAATCTACTTAGATTTATTTAAAGTACAGTTACAGTAAGTAGCCCATTTACAAAAGGGTTGCATTTGGAAGTTTCCTTTGAAGTAGTTTTTTCTTTAATGTTTAAACTCTTAATTTTAAGATAATTATAGATTCAAATGCAGTTGAAAGAAATAATACAGAGAGAGCCTGTGTACCTTTTACCCATCCCCCCCCATGGTAACATCTTGCAAAATGATAAAACAATGCCATTACAAGGATACTGGCACTGATAGTCAATAGAACAGTGGAAGAGATACAGAACATGGTGCCCTTGGTAGCCACTTCACCTCCGTCCCTAACCTGTGACTACCACGGATACATTTTTTGTTTCTACAGTGTTGTCATTTGGGGAATGTTGTATAAATGGAATCAGACAGCATCTAACCTTTGGGGATTGGCTTTCTTTCACCCAGCATAATTCCCTGGATATTCTTGCAGGTTGGTGTGTGTGTTAAAGTTTATTTTGTATTGTTCCATGGTGTGGAGGCGCCGCCCTTTGTTTAACTGTTCATCTACTGAAGGGCATCTGGGTTGTTTCTGTGGTTGGTCTATGACTATGAACATTTGTATTCAGGTTTTGTATGAAAATAAGGTTTCATTTCTCTGGAAAAAAAAATATCCGGGAGTGCAATTGCTGGGTCATTTGGTAGTTTGGTTTGGCATATTTAGCTTTCTGAGAGACAGCCAAACTGTTTCTAAGAGTAGCTATGCCTTTTACATTCCCATCAGCAATGTGTGAGTGATCCTTGCCAGAATCTGGCATTGTCACTATTTTTTATTTTTGCCATTCTGATAGGTGTGTAGGGCTATCTCATTGTGGTTTTACTTTTCATTTCTCTAATGGCTAATGATGTTGAATGTGTTCTGTGTGCTTATTTGCCATCTGCGTATCTTTTTTAGTGAATTGCCTCTTCACACCTTTTGCCCATTTTCACATTTAACCGTTGGTGCTTTTTGTTGTTGAATATTGAGAGTTCTTCAATATTCTAGATATTTGTCCATTTTCAGATTTGTAGTTTGCACATATTTTCTCCCACTCTGTAGCATGTCTTTTCATACTCTTAACAGACTATGGAAAGTTTTACTTTTTCTTCTATTTTTCCTAAAAGTTTTATAGTTTTATATTTTACATTTAATTTCATGATCCTTGGTTAATTTTTATAAAAGGTGTGAGAATTAGGTCAAGATTATTTTTTTCTTTTCTTTTTTTTTTTTTTTTGCCAATGGATGTCTAATTGTTCCAGTTCCAATTGTTGAAAAGGTACCTTTTGCCAAAAATAAGTTGGGTATAATTGTGTTGATCTATTTCTGGCTTTCCTAATCTGTCATTGTAGCTACAAAGTAGACCTAAATATGGATAGATTGATTACTTTCACTTTATTTCTCTTTTTCAAGATTGTTTTAGCTATTCTAAGGCCTGTGCCTCTGCATATAAATTTTATAATAAGCTTGTCTAAATCTCGCAAAAAAATCTTTCTGGGGTGTCAGCAGGATCGCATTAACTCAATAAATAATTTTGGGGAGAATTGACATCTTTATTATGTTGACTCTTCCAATACACAAACACAGTATCTGTCTATTTACTTATTTAGATCTTCTTTGATGTCTTTTATCAGCATTATGTAATTTAAAACATACAGATCCTGTGTAAGTTCATATCTAAATATTTTATTTTCTTTGCAATGATTGTAAATGATATTATGTTTTCAGTTTTGGTTTCCACGTGTTCATTGTTGTTATAAAATAGTCGTTATAGGGATATGAATATAGTTTCTCTTAGAAACAAATATCATAAAAATATATGGCTCCTGGATTAGCTCACAAAACCAGATTAAAACTTATAATAAAGGAGGTATCGTCGGCAGCCGTCCGTCTCGAGAGACGATGGTGTAGCTTCTTAAGAGTCTATCTGCACCGCCGAGAATGGCTGTGCAGTCCGACTCGGGAGTGACACGGTATCTGTCTCCTCCCGTGTTGAATCGACATCTTACGATGACGCTGGAGTGTCCTCTCCAGTGAAGCTGAAGCTACAGAGCCTCGAGAGACCATGGTGTAGCTTCTTGTAGCTTCTTTTTTTTTTTTTTTTTAAGTATATTTTATTGATTATATTGTTACAATAGTTCCAATATTTTCCCCTTTGCTCCCCTCCACCCAGCACCCCCCTTCCCTGACAATCCCCTCCCCAAGTCCATGCCAATGGCTCACCCTTTCATATATTCTTCTTCTTTTTTTTAAAATAATTAATTAATTAGTTAAATATTTTAACAATAAAAAATAACAATCCCTCCCTCTCAGACTTAAGACCCTTTACAATCTTATAAAGGGCAATGGACGAAGGTCTCGAGCTCCTCTAGCTGCTTCAAGCTGGACATGGTCGTCATCCTACCTACCCTTGGGTCAAGAAATCCCTAATAAGAGTGGGAGTGTGGAGGGGAGGGTGGACTTCCCACAAGGGGAAGGATTGTGCAGACTCCAGGTTGGTTGGCTGTCTCTGGACAACGGCATGCTTGGTTTAACAGGCTGGCATCCTTGTTGTATTCTGGGGGCAACAGGGTTAAAGGACATCATTCAATCCGTAACCACTAGATGACAAAAGACAGGTATTAATTTTTCAATGTCCCACATTAGGGAAAAGAAGGGTTTCTTTGGAGGAAGGTATGCCAGGTACATCTCACCTGTCCAAAACCCTTTTGCCCATTATACTTAGTTTGGACTGAGGGAAATATTTTAGGTTTCCCTCCTCTCAGGCCTCTGGGCTCTTTCTGTCCAAGCCATTAGGATAGAAAAGAGAAACCAGTTTTAAAGTGAAGCCCACAGACCACCCCGTTCTTCACCAACCCAGCCACTTAGTTCAGCCAAACCATTGAGTCTCAGGAGGCAGCAATGCAGAAAGGATTAAGTGAGGCCTATACGTACAGACAATCACTCAGGTAATGAGATCGTAGGCTTATGCCCTTTGAAAACAGAAAACACATGTTAATTTATGTAACATAACCCACATACAAGTCTCTAAATCTGTAGGACTGTCTTATCGGAAAGACATCCAGTTGCAAGGCATTTGACATTCTACTTGACTGTAAATTAAACATCTTTGATAATGCCACAGACATAGTTTAACTTTCAAATGAAAAGAAACTTTAAAGATGGTTAGCTGCACTACTTTATAGTCTACCACTGGGCATTGTGATCTTCCTTGAATCGTGATTTTTCTCCCTAAGATTACCCTCCTTGTCATTAAAGGGACTGCATTAAGTTCATTTTTAATTTATCCTGTTCATTTGCATAAACACAACAAGAGCAGCAAATGATCACTTACGATCTTTAGTTCTGCTTTGCTGGAACTTACGCAAGGAACATTTAGGGTGACCTTCAGTCTGCCCTTCAGGGCACAGAAGCTGAGCCACATACCTGGCATTCAGCCTTGCCTGTAAACACCTGTCTTTTCCAGGTCCTCCTGGTTTTCCATTGTGCCTTAAGGTCCCTTCTAGCCATCTTTCAGGAAAACAACCTTCGTTCCTTCCCTGGAAAGATTGCTATGGACCGCTCATCCATCCAAGGTACCAGGCCTTTTATCTCGTGGACTTTTATTACCTTTGAAAGTCAGTCCCAGTTGCTCAGGGCTTTTTGGTAACAACCAAAGCCCAAGCATGTCTCCTTTAGGCATGACATTCCAGTCAAAGTCTTAGTCAAAAAATCGTTATTAACAACTGGTCTTATTAGTTTTATGCAAAGAAACTTAGGTCATTACTTACTTCTTTAGAATGCCAAATTCTGGAGGGATCAGATAGGGAGAAAATATACACAGTGTGAAGGAAAATCCTTGTCCTTCTAATATTCACTGAACTTGCATTTCTATTCTTTATATTTTTATTTTTCCCCCCACTAAAAGTTTTTTTGTTTGTTTGTTTTTCCATTACAGTTGTCTCACTTTTTCCCCCTCTTGCTTCTCTGCACTCTGTCCCTCCCTTCTCCCACATTCAGTCCCCACCCAGTTGTCCATGTCCATGGGTCATTTATACATGTTCTTTGACTAGACCCTTCCCCTTCTCACCACTTCTCTCCCTCCCATCTCCCCCTTTGTTACTGTTAGTTTATTCCTTGTTTACATACCTCTGGTTCAATTTTGCTCATTTGTTTGTGTTGTTCATTAGTTTCCTGTAACAGGTGATAGCATAAGGTAATTTTCTTTTGTTGCCTGGCTTATTTTGCTAAGCATAATTCTCTCTAGTTCCAATCATGTTGTTGCAAATGGTAGAAGTTCCTTCTTTCTTTCAGTACTTATTCATTGTCATTTCCCCCCTTTGTACTCGTGTTCCTCTCTGTCTCTCTCTGTTTCTTCATCTTCTTAAAGCAGACCCTTTAGCATCTCTTGCAATGCTGGTTTGGTGGAGATGTATTCTTTTAGCCTTCTTTTGTCTTGGAAACTCCTTATTTCACCTTCCATTTTGAATGAGAGCCTTGCTGGGTAGAGTATTCTTGGTTGTAGGCCTTTGTTTTTCATTGCTTGGAATATATTTTGCCATTCCCTTCTGGCTTGTAGTGTTTCTGCTGAGAAATCTGATGATAACCTTATTGGAGCTCCCTTGTATGTTATTAGTTGTTTCTCTCTTGCTGTTTTTAGGATTCTCTCTTTGTCTTTGAATGTTGGCATTTTAATTATGATGTGTCTTGAAGTGGGCCTGTTGGGGTTCATCTTCATTGGGACCCTCTGTGCTTCCTGGACTTGCATGATTCTTTCTCTCTTCATGTTCGGGAAGTTTTCTGTCATTAGTTTTTGAAAGAGGTTTTCTATTCCTTGCTCTTCTTCTTCTCCTCCTGGAATTCCTATGATACGGATATTATTACGTTTCACGTTGTCCTGCAGCTGTCTTAGAGCCTCTTCAGTCTTGTTCAGCCTTTTTTCATTTTGTTGCACTGTCTGTGAGTTTTTGTCTACATTGTCCTCCAGCTCGCTGATCCGATTTTCTGCTTCCTCTAGCCTGTTTTTAATTCCTTCTACTGTGTTCTTCAATTCAGAGATCGTATTCTTCATTTCCTCCCGGCTCTTATTGATAGCTTCCATGTCCTTTTTGATGCTGGTATAATTCTCAGTAAGTTCCTTATAGTTCTTCTGGAGTTCACTGTAGTTTTTCTGGAGTTCTTTGTAGTTTCCGCTGAGCTCATTGAGCTTCTCCATAATACATGCCTTCAATTCCATATCTGATAGTTGGCTCCCCTCTATTTCATTTAGCACTCTTTCTGGGGACTCTACCTTTCCTTTCGATGGGGGGTTGTTTCTCTGTCTCCCCATTTTTGTGACTCCTATTGTTTGTTGGTGCTTCTTAGAATGATCTGCACTTCCTGGGTCTGCCCCTGGTGGCATCAGATCCTGTACCAGTCTGGGCCTAGGCAGCCTGTTGGAGACTTCCAGGGATCTACTGCCTTTGTCTGTCTCCTTTAGTTGATAATCTATTCAATCTGTGATTAGCAATTAGGCTTAAGGACCGTGGGTGTGGCAGCTTAATTCCTGTAGGCAGGGCCTTTGCTTCCCCTCAGGCTGACGCCACTTGGCCGGGAATGGTCTGCCTGCAGTAGTGGGGATGAGTCAGCACTGGGACCTGGTAGGCTGCTCCCCCAGCTCTCCCCGCAAAGCCACCACACCAAACTCTCCCCAAGCATTTCCAGTCCTCTCTGTCTTCCCTCTGCTTGTGCCCAGGGTAAGTGGGGGCCAAAATATTTTTGTATGTGATCCGCTTAAGAGCTCTTTTTCTCCACCTGTTTCTCTCCGGCTAGCAAGAAACCCTGTGGCTTTTCGCTTTTCTCAGCTGGATACTATTTTACTTTCCACTCTGTTGCTGTAGGCTGGGAAGCTCAGCTGGGGGTTTAGACCCTGCCCTTCTCAGGGGGAACCCCCGGCTGCTGAGCTGTTTCTCAGTCCCTTCAGCTGCCACCCGTGTGAGCCCAGCCAGCCCTTCCACGTCTCCGCACTCCCTACCGGTCACGTTGTGATGTAGCGGCCTTTTCTGTCTCTCCGTGGTTATAAGACTTCTCTCCAGCTGGTGTTCGGTTGGTTATTCCAGGTGATTTCTCCAAAATTATGTTGTAAATCCAGACTAGTTCTGGGAGGAAGTTAGTGTAGCTTCCACTTACTCCTCCGCCATCTTGTTTCTCGATGGTGTAGCTTCTTAAGAGTCTATCTGCACCGCCGAGAATGGCTGTGCAGTCCGACTCGGGAGTGACACGGTATCTGTCTCCTCCCGTGTTGAATCGACATCTTGCGATGACGCTGGAGTGTCCTCTCCAGTGAAGCTGAAGCTACAGAGCCTGGGCAGGGTGATATGGAGGGTCTGCTGTTGCCCATGCAGCAGACCCCCCCTCTCTTCGCAGCTGAAGGGCCCAAGGGAAAGACGGAGTCAATACAGCTTGGCTTCAGGTGCGCCGCAGGAGTTGCCGGTGTTGACTACAACGTCAAACCGCCTTAGGGACTCCGGCTCCGGATTTTCTGTCGGGGTTTACTCCCTTAGCCTTTCCCCTGAAGAGGTATGCCGCAAGGCAGCGGATGTTTTTTGGAGTCAAGAGTTTCCCTTCTCTGAAGTGCCCTGACTGGAAGATCGAACCAGCGACACTTAGCTCGCAGGCCGACGCTCAATCCACTGAGCCAAACCAGCCAGGGAATAAAGGAGGTATAATGAACAGTTATTAGAAAGAATAGTAGATATCCATGTTGTTATAATGCTATTATTGGATAATAGCAAATGAGAAATAGTTATTTATCAAATATCTTGGAAATTTATGTTTAGTCTAAATCTAGTTCTCATTTTAATGCTAATTCATAATGTATGATTTTTCATTTTCTTCATGGGGAGATCATTATATGTATGCTTATGCATATCAGGTCTGATTACTGTCATTTATTTTAAAAGAAGTGTGTGTGATAAGAGTTTCCTGAGTTTGGCAGATAGCAGAAGAACTGAAGAAAGTATTTAAACAGATTGCAAGGGTAGAATTAATTGAGATTTGAACAAAGACAAAAAGAGAATATTAAACAGACATCTGAGAAGCATTATTCTGTTAGACCAGTGAGCCACAACTCTTAGGCATCCAAAAGTTAGGTGTTTATTTTGTAGGACTAAATATCTTAAGAAAACAACTGCGTTGTTGCAGTAATAGTGATTCATTCTCTCCTCCTATCTTTTCTTAAAAGACCCCATGGTCAACTGTGTTACATAAGTTTTGATTGATCTTCATGCTGCTTTGCTCCAGGAAGAATTTAAATCAGCTTCTATAAATATATAAAACAAGACAAAATAGAATTAAAAATTGATAAAAGGCAAAATTGGTCAAAGGGGAAATAAGATGAGGATCAGAACAAAGAGTAGGAAGCAGAAGTCATGCTGTGACTTTTTATTTATCATCTTGAAATGGGTAAGAAATTTGGCTTGGACACATTGTTTTTGCCCCTTGCACAAAATAGTCTGGTGTTTAACTGTTACAGCTGTCCAGGGTCCCTCCCATCTTTTCACTTGGCCCCAGCCCTGTCTGTTTAGGGACAGGCATCTTCCTGCAGGGTTAATTAATTAGAGGACTTCAGATCCCACTTTGGGAGGCCTCTACTGGCTGATGCAGCTGGTGGTCTGAGGAGGGACAGTCAGAGCCACACCACCGAGGCCTCATGGCATGAAGCAAGCTTTGCTGTAGCCCAGAGTTCTGGCTTTGTGATTCATACTAAAGTTAGGATGAACAATTGAGATGTCCTTTCATTCTTCCTAACAACAAGAACACCTACAATTGTAAGTATTTTTGTAAGCAGGGCTGTAATTTAGTTTTAATAGCTAAAAAATGCTAATAGTGTTTTAGGAAATGGTTTGCTTGATAGGCTTTTTCTTTGTTTGCTTGTTTAGGTTTTTTGTTTGTTTGTTTGTTTTTTATTTAAGGTTCATTAGTTAAGATTCTTCAGGTTTTTGAGTTGAGTGACCTGAGATCCATCTGAGGATAGTTCTTGCCAGTTTGAAGCATTGTCTTTGGTCTTAAGACAGAATATTTGTATTGTTTTTGAGGAAGTACTTCCAGCACAATTCTTTCTTCTGATGACTCATTTTCTACAATTATTGGAAGTGGGAAGAAGTCCATAGATGTCTACACAGTTCTAAACTTGTAACTAGACCTGTGCCATTCTACATGCTCTTGCATGTGTATACACATATATGTATGTTACTTTTTGAGTGTTCAACTTCTAAACTTTATCAATGTTATGTTGTTGTTTGTTTAACCCAGAAACTAGAGTTAGCGAAACGTTGTTCACGCCATTCTGCACTGTTGTTGGCCTGTTCCGTAGACTGATGTTGAGTTTTTAATTTCTCTGTACAAGAAGCTGAAAGACAATGTGAACAAACTCATTGCATTTGAGGTAGCTGCTGGCCAGGCCTGTTGCAACAGCTGATGGGCTCCTCTGAGTTCCAAGAGCTATTTTGGTAGATTAGCTGGGATCAAGGCTCTCCAATTCAGGCCATAAAAGGCCCGTCCCCTGTGAGCTGCCCCACTGCTTCTGACTGCGTCCTCCCAGGCTGAAGAGTCCTCAGGTTTCACGTGGATTTACCCAGTAATGGATGGCCGCACCGGGGCCAGATTGGGGAAGTTCAGCCTCAAGGACACTGGGAGACTGACTACTTCCAAAAGAAGACTCTTTTTAATAATATTTTGGCGATCTTTTTTCAGAGAAACTTTGGGGATGTAGCCTTCACCTATGTACTGCGGTTGGCACCCATACGCTTTGTGGAGAGCACCGTTCTAAATTTATCCTGTTCTGAATCATCACTTTGAATAGATGCACTTGCCTGGTTTGCGTTGTGATATTTGATTTTGTACAGTGTTTTTTGGCCTAACTTTTAATATTTTACTTTTTGTTTAGAATTTGAAAGTAGTGTTCATTGAAAGGAGGCGACCCAAAGAAAATACTTGAGGACACCCAAAGCCGGGTTCAAGGATATACCGTGTTTTGTTTATTTTTTAATTAGAAAAATAAGGAAGTACAGTTTGACCCCCTCCCCCTTAACGTAGAGGAACAAGGATTGTACAGAAATTTGAAGTAAGTGAAAACTTTTTCTGTAAGTCTAAATGCAGTTGCTTATGCATGCCGCCTGCCTGAGCATGTTCCCAAGGCTTAGCTGACTTCAGGCAGTGCAGTGTTCTGCCAGGGTGTGCTAGTTATTGAAGGCACTCCTCTAGGTACCATAGGGCATGGTTTTGGGTCTTGGAATGACTGGATTTTTTCCTTAAATCAAAAGAACTTACGTTATAATGCCGAGGAGTTTATACTAACAATTTGATTGATATAATGTAGTAGCTACATTGTGTCTAAATGTTAGCACTTGAAGCCTTGGAATGAAAAGTGTATTTACAATACGAAGTACTTCAATGATTATATCTCAAGTATGGGGGTGAAGGTCAGAAAGACAAGTGTTATTTTGTTCCTATTATTAATACATCTGGAAATACAAATAACCAGTGAGCCTTTTGTATAATCTTTGTTTTGAGCGTTCTTTACCTTCTTTATTCTGAATCTTCAAGCTTGATTTATAGAACCTCTGTTGTTTCAGAATGTATTTTTAAAAAATATCACTTCAGTATCTATATTTGGAATTATATTTTATTTCTAAATTATCCAAGAAAAAAAATGCCTTTTAAGCCCTAGAGATAGCTGTGGTCTCTTTGTAATATAGTTTGGTTATTTGAGTCTGCTAAAAAATAGCAATGAGCTATAGGAGATTTATGACTTATTTGACATATTTCTCCTTTAAACAGAAAAGATTGTTTCTTTATACTGAATCAGATTGACCAGTAGGAGCAGTAAGTATTTTTATCAAGTAGAAAAAGTGAATGTTTGTAGAAATGAGCTTCGTCGGTGAATACTGCTGTGGTTCTCAACCAGAGGTAGCACCACAACTATGGCAAGCATTTGGAAATACTTGGGGTTGTCTCTGGTTTTCACAATAACCAGGGCTGACATTTAGGGGAACATGGTTAAGGATTGTAAATGCCTTGAACATGGGACAGTCACATACAGCAAAGCATTGCCCTGGCCAAAATGCTGGTGGGATCCCTTGCTGAGAAAATCTATAAGGTATAGATATTCTCTCCCAGCCCAGGGGAAGCAACAATGGGCTGAGTGTGTTTCGGCTGCTGCGTCTCACCAAATCAGGAAGACTCTTGAGGAGCCAAGCAGCTGGGGGCCTTGCCAGGAGTGGACGGTCCTTGTCACTCCTCTGAAGAGGAGAGGAGGTAAGACAGATGGGCATTGAGAGTCGTAGGAAAAGGCTTTTTTGAGATTAGTCTTACTGGTGCCAAGAGCATAACTTGCAAAGGAGAATTTGGTTAAAGCACCCAGCTTAACGTTTCTTCATTCAACAAAGCCAGATATCTTTGTTTGTCCTTTGAGACATACTGTTTCTTGGTTTTGATTTTGAATTTCAATCAGAACGATTGGCAATACCTGGGGTCATTAAAAATTCTACATGTGAGGGACTGTATCCAAAGAAAAGGCAGTGTTCAGGGTCACGGATTCACCAAGAGCTGTGGGCATGAGCCACCAGGGGACTCTTTATTATTGAGATGCAAAGGAAATCATCTCCTTCCTCTAGGGCTGCCTGGGCTTTCTGGACACTCGCTGCAATGTCATAGTAATGCACACATCTCAAGGTGTCCCTGTGACCAGCAGAGTTCCCCCACCTGGAGCTTTTCTGCAGTTCAGCTTTTCACAGTTTTGTACTGAACTAGAAGCCATACCATCACCTTGACTCCTCTATCTATTGGTCACCAGGGCCACTGAGTCAATCTCTGAAATGAGGCTTCTGCCTACCACCTCCTCCTGAGCATCCTTGTCCTTTACCCAGATGGTTTCATTGCCCGTAACTGATTTTTTTTGTCCCCAGGTTCTCTGCTGTCCGGTCCACCCTCAGAATGACCTTTCTACACAAAGATCTGAGCATGTTGCTCAACAAAAGCCAAACCCTTATGGTTTCCCACTGATTAAAAGCTAAAACTCAGCTCCTTAGCCTCCCTTTCAGGGTCTTTGATGCCACTGTTTTTGCTGGCACCTCTCCCTGAAGTGTTTTGCCTTCCCTTGCTCGCTAGGAGGGTCATAACAGATGAAATCTTCCCAGAAGCTTCCTCTGACCTTCTGCCCCTGGGCTCCAGGGCCCCGGCACTGTGTCCTGGTGCTCCCTTCCTCTGTAGGCAGTTCCCACAGGGGCACCTGGGTCCCAGCCCTCTCGCCAGCCCAACATCTAGCCCAGTGCGCACTGCCCAGTGGGTGTGCCACAAATAGGAGTCGGTTTCATTGAATTGGATCGGAATGACTTACGGATTCTTCATATCAAAATTTAACTGTACTCCACAACATGCTTTTGCCACTTTTATATATTATTTACTACAGAACTGGGTGTTCTGTGTTATGAGTTATGTTTTCCCCCATATCTAATAATGCAAGTAGAAACATTTGTCTTGCTATTACAAGCCTGATGGGGTTTATATATGAGTGCTTTTGCCAACACAGGAAATGAAGGTACATTTGATGAAGTCAGCCACTTCATTATTGGAGCCTTGCCTGAAACAAAGGAACTCATCTAGTGGTGTGATATGACTTATGTACTTTTCCCAAGCATTAGACTTACCCTTTAGGTGAAACATCTCAAAGTGGTTTGCCTGCCAACGTCGCAGGGAAGCTGAGCACCTTGACGTCTGTTCGGAGAGAGCTCTGTCTCACTTTCTTGTGGTGCTCCCTGGCATGGGAGGTCTTGAAAGAGGAATGCCTTTTGCGTCAGAAAGAGCTTTAATATTTGTTTTGGGTTAGTTGATTTACTCATGTTGCAGCAATGGGTTCATTTCAGGAGGTTGAGCACCTCCTGTCAGTACTGCCCACCTGTGTGCAGGTCTCCGGGCCGGGTGCCTTAGGATGAACACAACTGAAGTGTGTTCCTTGTCTTTGGTGAATGCATCCCTGCATGAGTTCAGACATAGACCTGACGAAGGTATCAGACAATAGGCTGGAAGGGATGAGCTATAATAACATGCCATTTATTATTACTGAATGCCAAACTCAATGCCATGCCCTTTACCTACGTTATCTTATTTGATTTTTTACCAATGGCCCCTGAGAAATAGTACTAGCACTATTCCCACTTTACAAGGGACAAGACTGAAGCTTAGAGAATCCTTCCCAAGGTCACATGCCATGGGGTCATGGTAGAGCTGGATGTGAACTCAGATATATCTGATGTCACTGCCCATATTTACAACCACTGCTTTAAACCAGTGCTCCTCAAACTTTTCTAGGCATCACCTGTGATCTTGCTAATGTGCAGATTCTTATTCAGTAGATCTGGGCAGGGCCAGATATCAGCAACCAAACCCCTAGCTGATACTGATTCCACTGGTCCGAGGACTGATTTTGAGTAGCGCTGTTCTAAATGACTCCCCTGCAGAACCACTAGGTTGGGAGGAATCAGGTCAGGTAGGGATTTGAAGAAGGCTTCTCAGGCGTAGAGGTGGTCTCCCAAGGCTGATCTGTTCCTCTGTGCTTCCCTGCCTTGCCCACACAGTTGTTCCCCATTTCTCTTATTCCTAGTTTCTGCCTTTCTCTTGGCTCTTCTTCCTCATGTTGAAAACATGCTCAAGTTTCCTCCATCCTAAATAAAGCTCTCCTTGACCTCACACTATCACCTATTTCTTTCACTGCCCATTCACTCCTCAACACCCACATCTCAGTGGGCACTGTTTTCCAAGACCTCCCAGTTGCTTTGACCTCCCTGAGCTTTACCTCCAAGCACCTCTTTGTAAGAATCCCATCTCAAGGTTAAACAGTTGTGGGGGTTCTGTCCTCTGCACAGAATGTCCCCAGACTGCAGAACAATCCTTTCGTCTTTATTTTATAGACCATTGTCTCTTCACTTGTTCAGCTCTCCCTCCTTGGGGTTCATGTTAAGATAAAAATTCTTGTGCTGCTCTTTCTACTGTGAATTACATGTCCTGTCCATTTCAGATGGATTATATTCATTTGGACTTTATACCTTATTTTCTTTTTTTATAAGAAGTTACTTACTTCTAATTAGCAATATTAAGGTTTGTATCCTACGTAACCAGTATTGATAGAAGAATTATGTATAAAAAAGAACAACTAGTTTCTAAGCAAAGACCTAAAGGGCTTTTATAGATAATGCTCCTACAATTTGTGGACTATGTTTTGATTAATCAGAGATCTTTTGTTTCTTTGTGGATTTTCAGTTATCTCCTGAGTATGGAAAGTTGGCAAATAATGTAGGCTCCGATATAAACTGTCATTAAACAGAAAAATTATATTAATGTTTTTATATTTTTAAGATTTTGAATACTTTAAATATTTTAGGCCCTGGTCTTTTCATACTTTCTGAAAATGCTATATCTAATTTTATCCCATTTAAACCAAAATTTTAAAATTTACACATGTTGTACTTACACACTCAACAAGAATAAATGATCCACCCCAGCCAAAAACTCAATTAGGAAAACAGTTGACTTTCAGTAGTGAAAATATGTTAAATTAAGAAGTAGGTAGGTTATGAAAGGTAAAATAACCTTTGAAAGTTTTTAGTACTGTTTTTATCTACATATTTTTTTAGGAAAAAAAAATTTTTAATATACCATATACTAGAATGGCCACAAAAGTCATCTACATTTGTGTATTTTGCAGTTAGTTCATTCCCTTAACAGTTACTATTATGAAACCCAAGGACAAGTTACATTTTAATGTCTATTACTTTTTTTTCTCTGCAAGTATTGCTTTGGCTACCTAATACAGCTAATGACTCTAGGTTTGAGTCAGTTAGAGAAAAAAAATGTGGGCATGTTAAGGTATCTGGCTCTCCAAATTATGCTCATAGTCCTCATTTCTAGTAGATGTTAATTTTATCCACACACACGTAATCATTTGGCTTTGTCATTCCATACAGATTTGATTGAAAGTGTCAAATATTTTAAAATTCTGTGAGTAGATAAATATTGTGATTCAGTTAACTAGGATAAGCTTCATGCCGTCTGTAGTACTCCAACACAGGATCCTCCCATTTGAGATGAAATTTATTTATTTGGATTTTTATCAGTTCTTCTCTCTGGAGGCTTCAAGGAGCTTTCAGGCAGCTAACAGCTCTTAAATATTTCAAAGGAGAGTTGCGGTAAGAAGGTGGAGTTGGGGAGAAAAGTAATGTGTATGCCAGGATAGCAAACAAGCTTTGTGCTCTACCCAGCCTCCACCCGTCCCATAGCTTCCAGGAAGGATTTTCCCCAATCTCAGCAGAGAAGGAATTTGGAAATTGAAGGTGTTTCACCCTGAAGAGTGTTTGGGGCTATGGCACAGAGTACGTGGGAGTAGCCCTGATCTTAACTGATAACCAGCTCTGTGACCTTGGGTAAGTTCTTAACCTCTCTGAGTTTCATTTATTAAAATGAGTGTTGGACTAAAGGATTTCTAAGGTCCCTGCACTTATTTGGACTCTGTAAGTCCAAGATTTCAGAGCTTGAAAATATTCAGACATTCCCTGGGAAGGAAACCCTATATTTGGAAGGTGGTGGTTTAGGTGGGAGCAGGAACAAGTCATCCGTGTCTTGTGGAAGAATGCATATATATTTTTAAATGTCTTCTTACTGTACTTGTGGGGTTCTATGGAATAAGTGGGCAGCTGGTTGCTTCCTTCTCAGTTGGCTTGATCACCGTTCTTGGTCTTCAATCCTTTATTTTTGGAAGTCTCTCATCTCTTCAGGCTAAGCTCTCGTTTCTTTTGTGTTTATTTAAATACTTCAATTTTCTTTTCTCAAACCTGATTTATTCTTATCTTCTTTGGACTTTTGCTTTTTTCCCAGATGCCTGAGATAAAATTTTCCTGCTCACAGCAGGAGTAGGCTGTGCTCAGCTTGCTTTCTCCCCCTTCACATTTGTTAGTTCTCTGCCAGGCATTCATTCCTTATCAACAATTATTATCTGAGCTCTTATTATGTGCCAGGGACAAGCATGGGTGTTGGGGAAGCAGCAGTGAAAACGAAATCTTTCCTCATGGAGCTTAAGTTTTAATGGAGTCACACTCAAGTGCCCTGAGTGATTCTCTTCATCTTCAGCCCTTTGTCTTTGAAGTGCTTAAATGAAAGAATTTAAAATACCTGCCATGCTTCCTAACTGACGAAGGTGCTTCTTAGGTTTAGTATCTACCTACTGTTTGCATTTTCTACCTCCCAAAATTCTCTCCTCCCCCCTAATTTATACTGATAAAGTTCATACGGGTTTTTTTTCATCGATTGAATTTAGGCAGATTTAGATCAGATGCCTATCTATTTTTTTAAACCCATGTTCTCTCCACTGTCATAAAGTACTATCTATAAAATGTTGATTCATTGCCAAGGCAAAGGTTGACGCTGATATTCAATCAGGATGGTCCAGAAATAAGTCATTTAATCAACTTGACTTTTGTCTCAATTTTCAGACTTTGTCTCTCTTGAAACTGTTATTATAAAAGTTAGCAAAAGTTAAAAAATAAAAGTAGTTTTACCTGAAGATTTTGTAGTGAGTTTAGAAAGAGCTTAGTCATATCAGATGAACTATTTGGTGCCACAAGTCGTGTGGGAGATGCTCTCTTACAACAGAAACGTTGGAATCCATGACTGACTTGCTGCATGGCTTTGTTTTTTAAGATTATTTATCTGGTCACTCTGCCACTGGGGAAGCTCATTTTATGCAAGCTCGTACATTAGCTGTCTTCCTGCCTACACTGTGTATTAGTACTATTTGTACATTTAATTTTGCACAAGTTGTGAAGTGCATTCTTGGTTCACAGGGCTATAAACATTCTAACATTTGTCCTTCACAAGGTAATTATTTCATGAAAAGTAAATTACAGTTTATTCAGTAGCACCAGATAAAAATGGCAATTAGATGGTAAAAAGGTGCTCTGGGATTTGATAAGAACAAATTGTCTTGGTATTTTAATAGAGAGAGTTTTGTGAGCTGAGAATTTTTTGAGCATGGTATGCATAATTTTTATGCACAGCATCTCTCTGGCTACTGTGAGAGCTGATGATACTTTCTATAATTAATGAGCTCAACTTAAAAAAATAGAAGAATGACTGACAGGTGGATACCATAGGGCAGGGTGAAGACAAAATTATTTATGCAGTGAAATTGTGTTTCAGAGAACCACTGTAAAAAATGACTTTGTTGAGCAGATAATTTTCAACTGATTCATGAGCAGGCTTTAGAAGGTTAGACTATCTCCCAACAACTGTATGAAAAATGTTCTATTTTTTGAAAATTTATTTAATGGAGGAGATCTGTTGTTTTCAGCATGTTTCTTAAAGGGGCTGTGACTTCCAACAAGTTAAGAACAAATACATGGAGACTAAAGTCTCAGTGTGATTAATTGTATAAAAGTGAGGATCTTAGCAGTGCCTGCAGGTCTCTAAGGTGATGCCACCTGGAGGACACAGCTCTCCTGTGGCCCATCCACCCACTGAAACATGGTCCAGGCCACCCCAGGTCTGGGTCATCACTGTTCAATGTGTTGATGGAAATACTGTGTAACTGGTGCTGTTCTGTAGAGTTACCACGAGCCACAGGTGTTTGTCGAGCACTTGAAAATATCACTAGTGTGACAGAGGAATTGAACTTTATATTGACTTCATTTTCCTCAGTTCAAACTCCAGTAGAGCTATGTGCTGGGCAGTGCAGGCCCAGAGGAAGCAGGTTTGCATTGATGCATCTGCCGATACGATTTGGAGGACCATCACTTGCTGACAAGTCCATGTGATTTGTCAGTCTTGGATTGCAAGGAGAAATATAAAATAGTGTCCTTTTCAGAAGAAATTGAGGCTTAGAGGAAACTTTTCTGTGGCTTCTTCAACCCTCCCAACAATTCATAAATACACACCCCCAGTGCAAGCATGGTCTCACACACACACACACACACACACACACACGCACACGCACACACGCACAGCACACTTTGGTAGGTTCTTTGTGGCTCTGAACACATTAAATTTTCATTTCCACACTTTGAATTTTGTATCCGAAGAGCCTTGGTCTATCGTCTGACCATGGCGAACAACGTGAGAGGCGAATCCTTCAGGCTGCTGCCAGAGCGGTGCTTGCTGAAGGCTCAGTGTGGGCAGGAAGGGCTGGGAACATGAAGTGTTTCGGGGTTTGTAGTGTCACACATTGCCAGCATGGGCATTGGCAGCTTTATTATCCTTTCCTAAGTTGCGTTTTGGTTTAAGGTCATGGAGTTTTGTGACAAATTAGTTTAAATGATGTTTTGCTTGTTTTTGCTTTTAAGTTTTTCACACTTATGGATGCAAACTAAAGATGCCCTTTGGGAACAGGGCTGTAACATGTGTCATTAGATGTTTCTGTGGTGATGGCTTGTGTGAAATCTTGTACTTACCAAGCCAACCATGCAGTTATTTTTGATTACCTACTATGGCTACTGATGAGACTGTGTATTTTCCCCCAAATGTCTGTGGATGGTCAACCTCTGACAGTTTAGAATGTGGAGCGGGGCAGTATGATGGGAGGGTCAGAGAAGCCTTGTGAACCTGCACAAGTCACTTAACTTCCCATCTGAAAAGCCACGCCCTTTCTAAGGTGCCTTGTGCTCTCAAGCCTCTGACTTGTGTGTGTATGTTTGGCTTTTCGCTGGAACTTTTATTGTTAGAATGAATCTATAACAGAAGATGGCAACTCTTGGGCAGTGCAGGAAATGTAGGGCTGGACTGGAGTGATTGATGTCCTTTGGAGGCCTGGTGAATTGCTTTTGAGACAGTGTGTCCCTCTGCCCCCTGGGCTCCAACCATGACATTGCCCCCATTTCTAGGTGCCTTTTGCATTGGACCCCCCTCAGTCAGCAGTGCCCCCACCTCCCATCCCATTCAGCCTGCCAGCCTCAGGGTCTTGCTGCCTTCGGTGGGAAACTTGCCCCAGGAGTCGGCCATCCTTTCACCCTGGAGACGTGAGCAGCTTGGGGGAAGCACGTGTTCTAGCAACTAGACTAACACAGGAGGCCAGCTAGCCTCCACCGCATTTCTTTTCATCAAAACCAACATACACCAGGCTGATTTTTCACTCCATGACTCCAAGGAGACTGACCTGTTTCTTAAAAGAATGTAGTAAGCTGTTATTAAGTACATGGACTAAAGAAGCAGGGCTAGTTCCTCACTTCCCCTGTTTAGCCCTTGCATCAAATCTGGATGAATAAACCTGTTTATTTGAATTAGGTGACTCTATATCACAAACAATTTAGTTCAGCTGTTGAACTGAATGGATGTTTTGAAAATAACCAACACAGTTGACTATCCGAGTTGCCACCTGATCTTTGGTTTGTCAGAGGGGTGGGTGAGTACTTAGGGGCAGTATAAGGAAAGGCAGCCTTGTCCTCTGCCTCTGCCTTCCAGCTATCCTCTGCCTCCCTCCCTTCCTTCCTTTTTTCCTTTCTCTCTTTGTTCTGTTTTCATCCTCTTACTTCCTGTTTTACTTCTGTATTCTCATATTTTCTCTTGCTGCCTCTCCTCTTTCATCTTCAGCTGATATGTCAAGATATCAGCAACATAGACATGGATATCTGTAAGTTTTGTTGATTTTAATGTGTGTAATGATAATTTGTAAAACATATATGTATAAATAATATATTTGTCTGGATGTAAAAACTCCTTTTGCATAGTTCTGATAGCTTTTGTAATACTAATAATTCTTATATGATCTTTTAAAAATTATTATATTCTGAAACTGAATCTGATTTTTAGGCATCATTGTAGGTTGTAGAAAGAGACCCATTTGTTATTAGAGTGAATTGGTAATCTTTCCTTCATTGTTATCTATGTTTATATATGTGTCATACATACTTATGTGAATAGATATGAATAACAATAAAAAAGTCTACTTACATTTTTAAGAATGTACTTTGCCAGTAGTAATGAGGAGAAGTGAGTACATGACATTCTAGTTTAATTTTAGTAGAGCAAAAATTAAAATCAAGCCTCAGCTTCTGCTTTGGTGTTTGCTAACTCAAATTTAAAATTAGAAATGTTGTAATGATTTGGCAGTCCTGACTTTCTGAGGGAAACCATATCATATTGTATGTGTGCATGCTGGCCTTTAAAAATAGGTGCTGCTGCAAAGAGATGAACCCTATCACCTACTCTCACAACCGGTGCCTGTGACCTGGTGGGCTGCAACAGTCACTCCAGGGAGTGTGGAGCACCAGCTTTGACTGCATTTGGTTCATCTTCTGTCAAAGCTCATTTGTTTTAACAGCTAACTGCCGGAAAGTAAACACTCTTAACCCCGATTGTAAACATTTGTCTGAAGTCTGGTTAGTTTGAGTTTTCACTGACCAAAATCATTTAGGCAGAAGAGTCATTAGAGTTTGACAGCCCAACAAATTACCCAACGTTCCTCATTTTTCTCACACTGGCATTGACTGTGACCCACCATTCAATTGAATACATTTTTCCCCTGGTATTTAAAATCTCTTCATATATATATTAGGAAGCCAATGAAATACATAAAAGAACTTAGACATGGGTGGCCGGAAAAAAAGATATCTTGGTGCGTTCTTTCTTCTGTCAGTCCTCTGAAGAACTCACAGAGGATCATTAATTTTAGTTTCCGTTTAGATCCCGGAGCCTTAGATCATGGCCATTGTTCCTCTCCTCACCATCTTTCATTGGGGGATGTGATCATTGTCATTTTGGGCTACTTAGCTGACAGCAAAGCCACCTGGATCTTGAGTTGTCACTTTAGCACAGATCTCCTCTCCCCACTCCCATTTGCTTATGGAGCCTTCAAGCCCGCGGTCACTACACCAGCGAGCTGTGTTCAGGTGTTTGCTGAAAGGCCGCAGCTGTGGCCTCCAAGGGCAGGGGCAGCAGGGGGTTTAGGGCAGAGACTATGGACTATGAAAAGACCCAGATCCTCTGGGGTCTGTCTGGACCATTGTGTCTGGATAGTCATGTGACTCAGGCATTTAAGTTTGTCAGGTGGTGAGAGGGTCCAGGCTGTGCAGGCACTGGGGTCTGTGTGAGAAGCAGAGCTGAGGAAGGCGTCGGCCTGACCCTGCCTTGACTTCTGCTTTGTGTAGCCACTAATCCAGAAAAGTTCTGTCCGAGGCCCAAGGCCCTGTCTCTTGTTTAGTCAGGAAGCTGCAAACTGCCGATTTGTAGCTAGAAGAGACAGTGTTTCCCTTTCTATGGCCAGATGGACATAAAGTAAAACTTGAATTTGACAAACTGTGCAGAAATTCTCCCTCCCTAAGAATTATGTGTTGAGGTCTTGATTTTAATCTGAACTGTGTGCAGCTGCTGGCTCTTTGGCTTATTATAGAGCTTTCTGTAAAATCAAATTTATTAAACATTCTCCCATCCTGAAGGAGACTGGGTTAATTAGTGTCCCCTGAGGACATGCTTCTCCCCTCTGGTTTTTGTGAGCCCCTTGGAAGCAGTCTTATGTCTCTGTGATGCTGCCTCACAATCATTTTATCATGTGTTTGGAGGTGACTAGGACAATTTTATATGGTCCATGACATGGATTGTGTTTTCGGGCTTGAAAACCTAAAGATGTTTATCTTTGCTAGATTGTGCTAAAGATGTTAATCTTTGCTAGGTTGTGCTAAAGATGTTAATCTTTGCTAGATTGTGGAATAATCAAGCAGGCGTCAATCTTCTAAATCAGATAACTCATTTGCTATCAGATTTAGCCTGTGTAGGCCGGTCCCTACTGCCTCCCTGTGCCACAGAGAGCCACACAGAAACTGATTGAGGACAAGTCAATCCTGATTGAAATACAGAACCACCAGAAGCAAGTACACCTTGAGGGCACACAGAAGCCTCTAGTCATTGCCCCCTGGGAGAAGCTCTCCAAGGACTCTAAAAAGTGTCTGCTTTCACATACTTCACAGAAAGTTTTTAGTTGAGTGGACAGAATTTCTTAATGTGAATTTGCTTGTTCTCTAGTTGACTTAGATTTAAATAGCCTGACAGCATGGAGAACATGTACACACATGTACACGTGCACACACACACACACATCCCTGTGTAACTTTGGCAACATGAGAGAACATTCTAGAGCTAACCAGAACCCTGGCCTCTGTGGACTCAGCCCAGGTGGAAGAATAGCATTGCTTGGGTGTACGCTGCCTGCTCTCTGCTCTGTCAGTCTAGGGTTGGGCAAAAAGATTGACTAATATATTATTTGAAATTGAAAATAAAATTTATTGCTCTTAAGAGAAATACATGACCTGCTATACACTTTACATAAGAAATCAGTGCAGTATAGTAAATTCTAATGTCAAAATAGGTTTTCTGTGTGAGGTCATATATGAGATCTGTCTGGTATAGCAATTTATTGTAGATTTTATTTGATTTTGGAACAACACGCTCATATATATCATAATTGCTTCAGCTCCAAAGTTATAGAATATGTTTACATGCTTTTGTCTTAAAGGTAGAAATACAGTTTACCCAAAAAGTAAATGATTATTAAGTCACCTGTCTGTATGTTTAAAGAACCTCAATGTAATGTTATTGAAGACTATATAGGAAAAGCATGAATGTCAGCTTAAACTTGCTGCAATGAATGTGAGGAAATCAGTGTAGAAGTCTGAAGCCTGGTGAACCCTTTATTATTCCGAAAATTGGCTATTTCCAAGTAGCGAATATTTTTAGGCATATCTAGACAGGATTTGGAAAATGTTTTTATACTTATATTTGATATTGGTATATCTGATATTTAGTACTTCCAACCATTACTGCCCCAATAATGGGTACACAGTAAGTATTCAGTAAACAGTTGTACAGTAAAACGTTAATGAATGAACACACACACACACACACACACACACACACGAGCTCAGAATGCAGGAGCTGAAAGCCCATTAGATGTCCTCACCTGCTAAGGTCCCTAGTGAAAATTTGCTTTGTCACACTTTTGGTTCATTTAAACATTCTCGAGAAGGAAGGTAATTGTTTTGTTTTAAATAGTTCCATTTTCATAGTACAGGTGACAAGTGAGGAATTACCAGTTTTAGCTTTTAACAAAATGAGTAATCAAACACAAAAGGTACTGCCAATAAAGTTAAAATGAGATTTGTCATTTAATCAAGTGCTGTTTTGAATTGACCTAGTGTATTGATGGGGAAAATATGCTAAATAATACACCATTGAATTTTTTAGTATAACAGAGAGAATTAGGATAATTTTAAAAGGTTCGAAAACAAGGTGGCAAATGTCTAGACAGTTCTTTAATTAAATCTAAAGCAAGGGAGATAAAATCATCATGATATGATAGTTTTTAATAATAACAATTTAATTTAAAAACTGGTATTTTTCTTAAATAGATGCTGTCTTGTACCTTAAAAGGTTTGCTAAAGTAACTCACTTATTTGAAATTTGAAACCTGATCTCTGACTGCAGGCTTTGTGGCCCCTGGAGCCAGACTGTATGAGTTCAAATTCCTACCCCTTTAGTTGCCACTTGTAGCAGTGTGGACAGGTAACGCAGCCTCTGCCTCAGTCTCCCCTCTGTAAAATGGGAATACTAATAGGACATGGCACATTGAGTGTGTTCAGAGGATTCAGTGGGCTGGCACATGGAAAACACCAAGACCAGCACCTGCTGCATGGCCTTGTTTTCTGAGGGACCATCATTGTTAATCTGCATTAGGGCAATGCTTTGTAGGTTTCAACTTTAGCTTTAAGCTGTAAGCATTTTCTTAACTAAATTTTTATTGTAATAGTCTTTGTAACTTTGGTGTTAAAAATAGATGATTTGAGCCTGCGATTTTTCTTGAAAGGTAGGGAAATGATTTTAGAAAGCTAGGGAAGTGATTTAATATCCTTTAATTTTAAAAATTGATTTAAGATGTGTTAGTTTAGTAACAATAATAGAAAATGACTACTCCAAATGCCGGAGTGGTCACTCCAACACCACTTTCCTGCAGAGGTGAATCTCAGTGCGTCCTGTTTCACCAGCATTCTGTAGCGGGTTCACAATGAGAAAGCTCTGGTCAAAACTCTTATACATTCCACAAGGGGAAAGGAAGACTTTCTTACTTATGTAGGGTTGCGTGGGTTTTTGGAACTCATATGTAAGATGACGATCTGGATTTTAGTTCTCTTAGGTGGGTTTGTTTAACAAACATAAAAATAAAAGAATAGTCTTTAGGTTCAGATGTCAAATTGTATATGAATATCTTCATATTATTCATCTAGATGAAATTCTGGGCTGATTGAAATAAAATATTTCAACTAGAGTCATATCATCATTGGTTTGAAATAGATGATAGTTCACAAGGTGATTGTTTTCTAAAATTGAACGATCATTAGAATTGCTTGATAAAGATCTTGAAAAATATAGTTTGCTGGACCCCACCCCAGACCTATTTACTCATAATTAGAAGGTAGGGACTGTGATCCTCCTTCAAGTGATTCTGATGTACAGCATGGTGGGTGTCACCACGGGGACCCTTTTGCCCCTTCCTCTAAAGCACCTTGGTCCAATGCCATCTAGCCATTGGCATATAAATGGACTCACCAGCAGCAGAAATTTGAGGACATTGTTTAAATAAGCTGTACAGTTAGAACATATGCGACTAGGAAAATTATAAGGATCAAAGGATATTTTGAAAATTTTTTGTTTATTTTTTTTAACTGTGTAACATCGTTTAGGAAAATCATATTTAAAATCTAAATAAACTCTTGAGTTCCTCTTATACCAGATCCAAAGCTCAGAGCAGCTTCTTTGAAACACAGATTATTTATTGAACCGCACTGTGCACTGGCAGAGCACATGGGAAGACAGCGCTGTTCCCAACCCCTGAGTTCTCATAAGGAGGGAAACAAACCATGGATTAGTTTGCAAGTGACCCAGCTACACACCAGCCTAGCCCAGCCCAGCCCACCAGTCCTATCAATGCCTTCGTGTCTGATGTGAAGGAGGTTCAGTCATCCTACTACCTGATGTCATTGTCGAGACGTGAGAACACGAAGAGGAGTAAAAGCAGAGCAGAACGCGCTCACAAAGGATTCCCTGAGAATACAAGAACAAGGGGATCATATTTCTGTTGGCCATTGAGGACCTGTGGCTTACTGTCCTTGAGTCTCTGGCTCCCTGGGACCTTTCTCAGATGACCTCACGATTCCGCTGGCAGGCACTTGGCCCCCGAGGTCCAAGCAGATCTCTTCTTACTTGTAATGGGAGGAAAGACTGAGAATTGATATTTTCTGAGATAGCCGAGGAGGTGAGTTTTGCCAACAACTGGGCTATTGCCTAGGGAGGGTAGAATATTTCTAAAGAAAAATGAGCCAACATTTTGCTGATGGATTTCATGCCATTCCACACCCCCTCTACTCCCCACTAGGCTGCTGGCTATCTCCTGGAGCCTAATGTGCATGCAACGAACGATAGGTTCTCCTCCTTGTTGCTGGCATGGCCCCTTGTTCTGATAATATTCACATTAACTTTGAATGTCTAGGCTGTTCTGAGTGTGGGGGTTTCAGGGAACCAGCTGGCTCCAATCATCTTGAAGGAGTCACTCTAATCTGACTGGTTGTAACCAGAAATTCTTCAAGTAGCTGCTTTGCTTCTGAGATATTCCTTTTCCTTATCTGCAAGGTACCACAGGAGCAGGGACTCGCTGCCTTGTAGCCACATCCAGCTGTAGTCAACCCTGCCTCTGGATAACACTTGAATTCAAGGACTTCTCTACCTTTGACATCAGTTTGCTCCCCATTCATCTCCAGAGTATCCCAGGATGTTATCAATGTCATGGAACTTTTATTTTAAATAAAAGGTGGCATTTGAACCATCCTTCATGTGTCATAGGGACACACCTCCAGAGCTAAAAGGAGCCGCTTATCACATCCTGTCCTGGCTTGGGAGCAGTTGGCGGTTCTCCCAGGCTGCTCTCCCAGGCGGCTCCTGTCTGAAAGGACCTGGAGCTCTGCTGCACCTGTGCCCAGCCCTAGCGTTTAGAACAGATAAGGGCTTTAAAAACAGGCTTTTGAGTACTATGAGACATCAAAAAATGTGAAGGAGCTGTACACTGAAGATAGTAAACAATCTTCCTTTTCACTGAACAAAAGTAAACCAAGAACTACAGTAAGAGGAATTTAGGTGAGGCGCAGGGCACTGTTGGGTGGCAGAAATTGTCACAGCTGCTGTCACTGGACTGAGAAAAGAGAAGGCAACATTCTTCTCAGGAACTTAGTGTTGTAGAAGTGTCACTTTTTACCCCAAAAGGCGAGAAGAAAGCACGATGTTACACACTGAAAGAACAGAATAAGGAGAGGATTGGATGTGCTGGCGAACGGGAGGTGGCCGGTTCCTGTGTGCCCCCATTCAGTGTGGAAGGTTTTATGAGCAAGCAGTGCTTCAGGTCCTGCAGAGGCTCCTTGCGCAGCTCAGATGCTCCGGGTGAGCGCCCACAAATCATCACAAGGAGGTAGAGCATGGGACGAGCTGTAGGAATTGAGGAGCAGAGGGCCGACTGAGTCCTGGGAGGCTTCACATTTGTAAAGGACAGGTAGGATTTAGATAAGCAGAAAGATGGGAAGGGAAGCGCTGATGAAGGTTTAATGAACATACACTGTTTGGATGCTGGAGAGCCTTTAATGACAAGATAAATGGTTTGTGTTTATTGGCCACAGGAACCATGGGAGTTTTGACAGCCGCATGAAGGATGGGGTGGAGGAGGAGGTGCTGAGGAGGCAGTCAGGAAGCTACTGTGATTGGGCAAGTCTCAAACTGTGACAGAGGCAGCAGGGGAAGGACAGGAGTGACCAGAGGGGTGAGGGCCTGAATGGAAGAGACAGCAGGGGGACTGATCCCTCAGACACCCAGGGAGCCACAGATAAGGGCCAGGCTGTGCCAACTTCACGGTAATAAGCTTGCTCAGTCCTCAGGAGTGCACCCAGTGGCGGCTGGGCAGGGCCAGCAGGAGCACAGGCAGAGCCTGGTGTCCTTGGCAAAAGACAGGTGACTGCCAGCCCCTACCTAGGCTACCCTGACATTCCTCTTATAGTGGAAAAGCTAATCCTGTCCAAGCTGCAAGTCTGGCCAGGAGCGAGAACACCTAGTGAGTGAGGCACTGGGATACAGAGCCAGCTGATGGGCAGATGGGAGGTAGAGTCTGATACTCAAATGACTTCTGACCCAGGGTTGGGCAGTCACTGCTGAGGGCCTTTGTCACTTCCCTTAGAAATCTGAACACATCATCCAGCAGATGCTTGTTGTGCAGTACGGTTCATCACAGAGAAAATTACTTGTTGCCTATTAGAGGAAGTTTAACTTCTGTAAAAGCTCAACAGAAGACGAGGAATCTCCGGGCTCCCAGAGTTTGCCTTTTCCTGCTCTCTGATCACTCCAGATTCCCAGAGCCTTCAGCCCGACCCGTGACTGGGGCACGGCGAGCAAGGACTGGAAGGCTTTGGCCTGGCCTGACCTGCTCCCAGCTCTGCTTCAGAGTTGTGGCCTGGCTGTCCCGGGCCAGGCTCACCTGGGCCTCTGAACCTCTGGAAGCAGAGGGTGAGAACACTGACACTGTTCAAAGCCACTCCTCCAAACTACAACCATTCAGACTTTAGGGGAAGAAAACACCACATTTATTAAAGTGACAAAACATTAAACACCAAGGTATTATTTAACATGAAATGTGTAAAATCTGTATGTAGAAAACTAGAAGATAAATACTATATGCCTAAAGAATATAAACGAATTTTAAAAAGTGGAAAGACATACATCATGTTCTAGAATAGCAAGACCATGAACATGTCAATTCTCCCTAAATTAATTTATTAAATCTAACACATTCTCAATAAAATACCAACTGTCAGAAAAACAACAAAAAAGTAAGCAAGTGGTTTCTAAAGTTCACACGGATAAACAAGCAAGAGCCATCACTTATGAAATATATTGTAAAGCCTTAGTAATTAAAAGGTGGTGCTGGCACATAAATAAACAGAACAGTGGGACAGATTAGAAAAACAGAAATAGTCCAGATGTATATTGACATAAATAAAAGAAATGGGGGAAGTGCCATTTAAAATCAGTGGGGAAAAATGGACAGCTAACTAAATGTTACAACAACTGGATATCCCCGTGGAGTAATAAATAAATTGTACCATATACCAAGGATAAACTTCTAGTAAATCAAATGTTTAAGTGGTTAAATGTTTTAAAACATTAAATCACAGACATTCTGATTTGAAGAAACCAACTGTATAAAAGAGAGTTTTGAGGCAATTGGAGCAAACTGAATGTAGATCAAGGATTAGATGATACTATATAGCTCGTTAATTTTGTTATATATGACAATAGCATAACGGTTCAACAAGAAAACATTGAAATGCATATTGAAGTATATAAGGGTAAAATGACTTGATATCTTGGCTTTCTTTAAAATAATTTTGTAGACAGAGAAGATATAGAAGAAGCAAGTTGATAAAACCCATTGAATATAGTGATGGATACAGAGGGTTTGTTTTAGCATTATCTCAACTTTGTGTAGGTTTCAATTTTTTCAGAATATAAAAAGAATAAACACCAGAATAAAACACAGGAGAATTTCTTCATAGCTGTGGCTTTGGAAGACCTTTCTGACTAATTTTACAGTCCAGAAGCCATGAGGTCAAAGCTTGATAGAAATCAACTATATTTAAAAAACAACAACACACTCACAGTGGGAGGAGAACCAACAAAGACAAAGGGAAAACTAGGAAAACTATTCAAAACTCATATCACAGATATATGGCTAAAAATTACTATGTAAATGTCTAGAAATCTTTAACAAAAATCAACACTGTAGATGGGCAGAGCATCTAAACCGACAGCACACAGAAAAGGAAAAAGGAAGTTTACATGGTTCTAAAATGTGAGAAGATGCTCAACATCATTAATAGTAAGGGAAACGTGGGCTGGACTGGGAGACCTCAGAGCTCTGATTGCTGAGACTGGGGAATGGGAACTGTTGTCAGCAGGATGGAAGATGGTGAGGAGCTGTTTGCCAGTTTCCACCAGAATGGCTTCCGTTATGCTTCCACACAAGGTTCTACTCTGAAGCTTTGTGTGAAATAGCAGAAGATTAGAGACTTTGATGCCTGTCAGGAGGGGCTGGTGAAGTAAGTTCAGGAGTGCTCTGCAGCTGTTGCACAGTAGGCTGCTGTCTGCTTGCTTTTATGGACAGATCCTCAAAGGATGCCACTAGGTATATTTTATATTTGTACATAAAAAGGAAAATAAGCATTTCTTTGTATTTTCTTGAATAAAGAAATTCTGTTAGGACAAACTAGAAATGAATAACTGGTGATGAAGGAGTGAGGGAGAAGACTGGAATATTTCACCGTGAACGTTCTTCTATTCTTCAGCTTCCTTTGAATCCCAGGAAGCAAGAAATTACGACCATACACTGGATTTTAAAAGACTGTACTGTAGGCTTTCAGAACATAGAGTCACCTTTGCAAACTGGTTCTGGCTTTATGTATTACATCTATTAGCAGTAGAATTTTATATGAATTGAGTGAAAATCCAAAAATAACAGTTAGGTCATTTGAAAACATGCGCCTCAGGTGCCCATTAAATGTGCTTTTCAATATATGTTTTGTTGAGAATGCCGTCTGACTGGCCCTGGGTGGCTACTTCGATGAAGTTCTGGGAGCGAAGCTCCCTCCGCTCCCTCCTCTGTCATTTCATCACCTTCGGGCCCAGCCAGCTGCTCCATTAACTGGGAATACCAAGTAGGTTTCCAAACTGCAGGTGAAGACATTAGGTGAACTGTCTGATCATAAATTATGTCACGATTCTTGGGAGATTTTGAGCCCGGAGCCAGGGCTGTTTTACTGTGTTTGAGACTCCAAGTGGTTGGTAGCTGAATGCTTTTTCATCTTTGGTTTAAAAGCTGCACATTAGCATCTATTTTGTTTACTTCACACCATGACCCATGGAGTCAGAACTCCTTCTTTGAAAGACAAAGATTACAACGTTTAGTCCTTCAGGAAACAAGATTACTAACATCTCCCCTTCTCCCCATGCTCCCGCCCATTTCTCTTCTTCATAAGGAATAAGGGCTTAGGAATATTAGTTGCTCTTTCATCCCGTGTCCATGAGGCTGAGAGAGAAGGGCAGGGTGTGTGGGTTCTCGCGGATCTCCCCCGCACGACTGAGTGCCTTCACACCAGCAAGGGTCCTGCTCCCAGTGCTTCACTGAACTCCCAGTTCTCTGAGCTCCCAGTTGTCAGGCCTTCAGAAGTCCTTCAGATTCATCCTAATGCAAATGAAAAGATATTAAGTAGCTTCTTTATCTCTTCCTGCTTCTTATAAAAAATGAGATTTAGCCATTTTTCAGAGTTGACAGTTTGCACTTTTGAACATTTTATGGCAAAGCCATGAAAACTACAATTTAAAATTCGCATGACTTACATGTTTTTACATAGAAGGCATGACCCCCACCAGCATGTATATTATATTCATGAATAGAAACCTTTGTTTTCTTTCAAAAATCATTCTGGTGAGGAACACTGAACTGCCGCAGCTCTGTATGGAAGCACATAGTTGGCCTGGCCTTGCGGAGCCGGGATGGAGGTTGAGGCAGGCTAGCCAGCGGTGTTGGATCCTGTACTGAGTCACAGGCCTTCCATGGAATAGCCCACGTGTTCTTGTTTGTCAGTTATGGCAGAATAATCAAAACTGTTGGCATGGACAGCATTTCTTTTGTTGGTGGTTTGGATTGCTAATAGCACCATAAATTGCTAAAAGCAAAAAGATTGAAATATAACCTCACGGTTTTAAAGAACACAACTAAATCTATCATGTAGATACCAAACCCTGCCCCAGATCTGGGCTGAGTGGAATTTACTGTGATGCCAATGGGCCGTGAACTGGTAAAAGGAGAAACTATTAGAAAAGTGAAACCAACTGAATAATGGTCCGAGCAAGTGTTGAACATACAGGGGATAGATTGGAAAGGAATCTGTGTGGTGGGAAGAGAAGAGGGAGACAGAGAGGAACAGGAAAGAGGAAAGTTGGTGGGGAGCAGGAGAGATGCCACCTGGTATCTGTAGACGCCTGTACTGAATCATTAAAGATGTGAGTGTCCTCAGTCCTTAGAAAAACATTGTGACCTTCATCATTATGGGGATAACTGGCCTAACAGGCACGTAGCTAGAAAACACCAGAACTCCTCTCTCTGTTTCAAGAGTCCAGAGCCTTAGCGTCCGGGCTGCTCTTCGCATTAAGTATCATCTGTGGTTTGTCACTAGTCACCTGCCCCTGCATCAGGGCTCAGAGCCTCGTGTTCAATCCTGAAGCGAGCTTCACCCACTCCCAGAATTGGGCCCAGGAGCGGCTGGGAGCTAGGGTCAGAGAACATGTACAGCCCTGCTGGCCTAAACGCATTTCCTCTTTTAGAGAAATGCCTGAGAGCACCTCCACCCCCACCCCTCAAGATTTAGAACTAAGCGTTCTTTTCACGAACAAAGACTAGCCCGTGATGATCTTTAAAATCACTTTTAGCTCCAGCTCCGGGCTTTGGTAAATCTTAGTGTGCCTTGGTTTTAGATTAAAACATGGCCTGTGGCATTCTGGAAAACAAAGTGAAAGAAGAAAACTCCAGGGGGAACTTTTGTATGCCTTTGCCCTGGGAACTGATGTATGCTGGTATTGTTAGCTATTTTCCTTGGATGACAAACTGGGATAATTGTAGTAACATGTTTCTGAGATGCAGAGGATGAAAACCACAACAAAATGTAAACCTTCAAGTTAGCACATGAGTAATGTATATTAACGACAGGGAGAAATGAGCCAGGAGAAAGGATTTTTAAGAAGGAACACCGCAGACACCAGGGGAGTGCCTGTGTCCTAGGGTTACATAGTTTGATTTCTAGAAGTGAGTGGCTCTCCATCGGAGGGTTGGAAATTAGCTGGAACTTAAACCTAGTATGTGTCGGTATAATTTGGGTTAGTCGGTCATTCTGTAATCTCCTACCAAAGGGGTCCCGCAGTGGGGAGGTCTGGGAGGGGCTGTACAGAGGCAACAGTGGGATCTTAGTTAGGACAGTCTTTCATCAGCTCATCTTTTCCTTTCCCTGATTCACTGGGCATTTGTTTGGTTATGTTTATCATAATTTCACTCCATGATGTTTGAGTGGGGTCCTTTTTCCCCCAAGCCCTGGGACTGATTGAATTGAAATCGTGTATTCTCTCATAATTTTGTTTAAGTGCACCTCCAGGCAATCAACGTTATTGTATAAATGAGGCTGGTGTTTTAAAAAAAGAAACTGGGAGTCTTACTGTCTGGACATTACTGCTCATGCTGTCTTAGCCTACCTGTGTGCTCCTCCATCAAATGAGGAGGTTTAGAAGGCTGGTTTTCACCCCAGGCTGCACCCTGAATCAGGTGGGGAGCTTTAACAAGATCCCCAGGCCAGGGTCCGCCTGGAGATTCGGGATCTGGGGTGTGCCTGGGGCATGGAGAGGTTTCAGGGCTCCCTGAGAAAGTCCAAATTTAGCTACAGTGGAGTAACACTAAACCAGAGGCTCCCCAAAGCCCTTTCCAGTTCTAAAGGTTGTTCTACCAGGAGGTCCCAGATGCATTTGACTGTGCCTTGCTGGTTTCTAGTCTGTCATATATGCTACAGACCAAAATTCAGTTAAAATTTTCAGTGATCCTTGTAAGAATCTCATCTAGCTCAAAGTACTACATAGTAGAGAGCCTTTTTTGCAGTGTGTAGAACAGTGGTCCTCAACCTTCCTAATGCCGCGACCCTTTAATACAGTTCCTCATGTTGTGGTGACCCCCAACCATAACGAAAGCATAGTGATTAATCACAAAAACAATATGTAATTATATATGTGTTTTCTGATAGTCTTAGGCGACCCCTGTGAAAGGGTCATTCGACCCCCAAAAGGGTCGTGACCCACAGGTTGATAACACTGGTGTAGAGTATTGTATCAGTTCATTCACAGGCTATGTGTAAAATGATCACCAAACCCCACCTCCACTTCTTCTGTTTAGAATAATAAACGTTCAGAACAGCAAACCACACAGAAGAGGGCTCTAATTAACAATACCCTACCTAGTATATACTTGATGGACATCTTTTCACATTTACTGTAAATTACATCCCCCCTGTGGGCCATCATTCTTGCACCTCGTGTGAAACCCAAATCTTGTCTATGTGACCATCTGGGAACTGAAGTTGTTATCTTTGTTTCCCTCTGGAAGACTACAAAAAAATTAGAAACAAGATTGAACTAAAAAAAAAAAAAAAAAAAAGTTGAAAAAATAAAAGAAAGGAAAAGATTCTGTGATTCAGAACTTGTGCTAAATGTTCCAGGCAAGAGGAAAAAGCAGCTGTTCCCCTATGAGTGTGCTCAGAGGTCAAAGGCAGGCTTAGGAGTTAACTGTTGTCCTCCTGTCAGTCATGGGACCCCTGCTGTCTGGGGCCCAGGTTCTGTGTCTCATTCCTGACTTGCTCAAACTTGTTACTGCAGAGATGAAATATTCCTGCTATAGAACTTTTTGTTTCTTTGCCAGATCAGTGTGATCAAATATTTCTGAATCTAAACAAAATGACATATTGGCTTGGAGGATTATCCACACCCTTGCCTTAATAAAAAATAAAATAACTGAGCTTCTGCTGGGAGGGAGCTGGGAGAGGCTATTTTGTGCGCAGAAAGATGCCCCGAGGCAGCTGTCAATAGCTTTGTGTTTGTTTGGTTTTGGCTGGGCTGGTGTACGCATTAGCTCATGTTCCAAATCTGTCGCCCGAAGAATGTAGCGAGAATTTCGTTTCAGTCCTTTCTCACCTCACCCTTTCCTTAGCCAGAGTCTAGCCTCTACTCAGCCCAAATCTCCAAGAGTTGAAAACAGCAGTTTTGAATAAAACCTAAAGGCTTTTCACATGATTCATGAGAAGACTTGGAAGCGTTCATCCCACTTGCCCCAGACACACACATCCAGGCTCAGTTCCCCACTCGCCCTGAAGGTGGCTGCCGCTGAGTTTCAGAACATGTGGGAATCATCTTTTCCCTAATGTCTGCAAATCTCTCCTGAAGCTGGAGAGCAGGGAGCGGGACCTGGGGGCAGCCATGATCACAAACTTGAATGTGCAGTTCAGGTTGGTTCTCTCTGTCTTTAAATGCTCATGCAGGAATCCAGGGCTTGTGCAACTTCAGAGACCAGCCAAGCCCTCCTCTGTCCCACACCCAAATGGGCAGAACCCAGCAATTAACTTGTTTTCCTCATTTCTCACCAGCCCTGTGTTTTAACCCCTCTGGTGGTCAGTTTTCTCATCTATGAAATGGGGACAGGGTTACTAACCTTCCGGGCCGCAGGATCCCATGAATTTGTAAATTATAGAATTCTGTATGAAGATTAAATGAGCTATTAAAAGCACTTTGTAGGCAGCTGAACACTGCGTCAAGCGGAAAGTGATAGTGATTTTAGGCCGACTGTGTGAAGACCGCTGCACTTAGCACTGGATGAGACCTTGTTTTCCTACGTGAGAAGGTAGGGCAGGGGAAAGTACAGGAGGGGATGGGGCGACCACTCTGGCTGCACCCTGATACCTTGCTGGCTGTGGCATCATTTCCCAGACTCCTCAGCCAAGTATTGTTGATGGCTTGCTGAAATGCTCTCACCAGGAACTCTGTATCCAAAGGGGAAGGAATTTTTTAAAGACAAATTACAGATGGGTGCATGGCAGCAGCATCCACCTAGCACAGCTGAGCTCTCAGGGGAGGAGGAGTTCCCACAGGGGAAAGGAGCCTGTGGCGGCACCTGTGTCCCCAGATCTGAAACACGCTGCCTCAGCACGCACAGCTGTGAACACAGGGCTGCTCCCCTCTCTCCAGGTCCCACTCCCCGCTCTCCAGCTTCAGTAGAGATTTGCATACATTAGGGAAAAGGTGATTCCTACCTGCTCTGAAACTCAACAGCATCTACCTTCAGGGCAAGTGGGGAACTGGGCCTGGAAGTGTGGGTCTGGGGCAAGTGGGATGTTCATATCACTAATCATCAGAGAAATGCAAATTAAAGCCACAGTGAGATACCACCTCACACCTGTCAGAATGGCTATCATTAGTAAATCCACAAACAAGTGTGGTGAAGATGCGGAGAAAGGGGAACCCTAGTGCACTGCTGGTGGGAATGAAGACTGGTGCAGCCACTGTGGAAAACAGTATGGAGTTTCCTCAAAAAATTAAAAATGGAACTGCCTTATGACCCAGCAATTCCCCTTCTGGGAATTTATCTGAAGACACCCAAAACACTAATTCGAAAAAATAAATATACCCCTATGTTCATTGCAGTGTTATTTACAATAGTCAAGATTTGGAAGCAGCCTAAGTGTCCCACAGTAGGTGAGTCGTTAAAACAGCTGTGGTACATATACATGATGGAATTTACTCAGCTGTAAGAAAAAAAGAAAGAAATTGTACCTTCTGGGACAGCATGGATAGACCTGGGGAGCATTATGCTAAGTGAAGTAAACCAGTCAGAGAAAGACAAATATCATATGGTTTCACTCATGTGTGGAATCTAATAAACAAAATAAACTAACAAACAAAACGGAAACAGACTCATAGACAGAGAGCAGGCTGACAGCTGTCTGAGGGGTGGGGGTGTTGCGGAGCTGGGTGAAGAGATGAAAAGACTAAGCAAAAAAAAAAAAAATTTTTTTAAACTCATAGTAGCCACAAACAACAGTATGGTGATTAACAGAGGGAAGAAGGGGTGGGGGTAGAAGAGGGTAAAGGAAGAATAAATGGTGATGGATGGAGAAAAGAGACTTGACTTGGGGTGGGGAACACAAAGATGATGTATTAAAAAATTGTAGTATACCTGCAACCATATAAAGTTATTAACCAATGTCATCCAAAACAATTTGCTGAGAAAGAGAGACATGGTAGTGAACACTGCAGCAAAGGAACTTCTGGAACAGTCCCTGAGCAAGGCCTGCGGAGTCAGGAGCCCACAGGGTATGCGGCCATGGGACAGCAAGGACAGCAGCCATTCCCAGTGCAGGATTAAGGGATACCAGGCGGTGCACATGGATACCAGAGGGAAAGCAGCCTTGTGAAGTGGGTCCCTTCATTTGCACACCAGGTCTGGTGGCCAGGCGCCCCCTTCTGCGCCGAGGGCCGTGGAAGGTGGAGCATAACTGATCCCAAGGAACCACCAGGCCTTTGGAGGATGGTGGAGTGGGGGGCGGAGCTAGCTCCTCGGGGTAGGAACAGAGATGCTCTGACATCAGGAGTAAGGATGAGTCATAGGCCTGTTTCCTCTGTGGTATCTATTTTTGTCTTGAATGAGTTTAAAAGTTTTGCCCACTGAAAAGGAATTTTGTTCTGCTTTTATATTATTCATTGTTCTTACCACCATTGATAAACTGTTCAGTAAAATGAATGCAATTTGTTTGCTTTTCTGCTCAACTGAATAGCTGTTGCCCACATGATCCCATTTCACCATCCTTTGTAAGTAACAGTGTCGTTGCCGCCATCAGGGCAGAAATCCAGGGCCTCCCTGCCGTGCCCAGCAAGCCTTTGCTGCAGCGCCTGTCTCCTCTAGGGCTCCCTCCAGGAGGATCCCAAGTTCCTGAAGACCAGTCTAGATGGGACTGTCAGTTCCTGATTCAGCACATGTCGGGCAGCAAAGATGTACTAAGGAGATGTGAAGGAGTCCTCCCCTGGACCAGCCCCTGCTCCCCTCCCCCCTTAGAGTGGCCTTAACCTTCCAGAAGCTTCTCAGCATCTTCTCAGCAGGGACCAGGCAAGAAAACAAGCAAGCTTTGTAGAACTGGGTATGCATTAATAAAAGGGCTTCTTAAATCTCAAAGGATAGGGTTTGGAGTCTGTATATATAACAACATATTATCTTTAATATATGTATATAGGACCCTGGCCGGTGGCTTAGTAAGGTGGAGCATTGTCCCCCATACAACAGAAAGGTTGCAGGTTCGATTTCCGGTCAGGACACATACCTAGGTTTTGGTTCATTCCCCAGTCAGGGCACACACGGGAGGCAACCGATCAATGTTTCTCACATAGAAGTTTATCTCTCCCTTTGTCTCTCTCTCCCTTCCCCTCTCTCTAAAATCAATAAACATATCCTTGGATGAGGATTAAAAAAAAAAAACCAATTATAAGATTTATGTAATATATGCATTGACTATAGTTTAATATGTGTATGTTATTAATATTCTTAATAAAATTTGACACATTGTCTAAAATACAGAGGTGGGCAAAAGTATGTTTTAGAGTTGGAAAAAGACATGCAGATTGTGATTATTGCAATAGCTTTATTAACTCAAAAGTGTCACAATGGCACAGTCTACTTACTTTTCCCTGCCCCTCATGTTGCTAATTGGGAAAGTTCCATGATGTATCATTCTTTTCCTTAGAGAGTTTGGATTGGAGGTGAATTGCCCAAGCACTGAATTTCTCTGTGCTAAAGGGAGCAAGGAAGTAGGGAGGAGCAGGCATTTGACACATGTGGGTTTCTTTTGTTTTTGTTTTTTTTAAGATTTTTTTGTTTGTTTGTTTTTAGAGAGAGAGAAAGGGAGGGAGAAAGAAATGGAGAGAAACATCAATGGTTGCCTCTAGTTCGCCCCCAGCTGGGGACCTGGCCCGCAACCTAGGCATGTGCCTTGACTGGGAACCAAACCAGAGACCTTTCGGTTGACAGGCTGGCGCTCAATCCACTGGGCCACACCAGCCAGGGCCACATGTGGGTTTTTATAACCAATTTGGTTGGAGTCCAGCGAAGACAAACTGGTTTTTGATGAAACAAGTAACAGGGGACCCCATGCATGGGTTCCCTTGACCTTGAAACTTCCTGGAGGATGGGGCATGAGAAATGTCCTCAGGTTCTACAACTGAAATATTTTGGGAACTTCAGGGGCAGCAGCATATATTCCTCATGTGAAGGTTTCTGGGCAAGCTTTAGGCACTTAAGAGCCTGCAGAGGACTCTGGGAGAGTTTATGCTTTGTTTGCACTTTTAGAATACTGTGAAATTTTTATAAAACACTGCATTAAATACAGTTTTAGTATAAAATTACAGAATGTCTCCTTTTTCACAAGTGCCTCTAACTATACAACTATTAACATGGATGCTATCAAAAATTTTAGGCATAACACAGAAATTAGGGCCATAATCTTCAAGGTATGTTGACCCCTGGATTACCATATTGGATAACTTTCAATGTGATCTTGGTTATCCAAAGTCCTGCTTTTGTTTAAAACAAATCAATAACCGAGAGTTTTTTCTTTAAATTTGGACACTGAGTTAAAATGAAACATATTTCTACCACCCTTTTCTAGCCCTAAAAAAGGAGGAAGAACATCAGTGAGTAGGCTGAACTTTTATCTAAGCCTTGGCCATGAAAGAAACATTTAGATAAATTATTTGAATTTTGTTTAGACTTGTAATAATCACACTAATGTTGCATTAGACTTTCTTTTCTAAGAGAACATTGTTCCTAACAAAGCTCACTTTGCATATTTTAACAGTGGTTGTGTATCTGTGCACCCCTTGACATTTAAATCTATATCATGGAATCTTCACTGTTAACTGGCAGAATCTTGGCAGCAAGAAACTGTGAACAGCACCTCGGCTGTTTTGGTGGAATTTTAATTTGGGAATTGGAGTAAAGGGGAACATATATGTATTCAATTTAGGCTCCTAGGAGACTCTCTTGCCCCTTGTGAAATACTCAAATAACTATTTTTGTATTTGAAGATATATATGTTGAAAAATAGAGTATGTGTCTATAACAAACACTTAAAAGCATTTGTATTGTTTTTAAGAAACCTCTTTAAATGCCCTAAACATTAAGAGCAGTATCTAGCGCTCCGATAAAGTAGCAAAGATGGACAGGGTGCTGCGGGTAGGCACACCGCCCTTCTGCCCTCCTGCGCATGGGCAGACCCAGAGCACTTAGATTTCCTGTGAGAACCCTCCTCCGTGTGGAGCTTCTTCATACAGCCATGGCCAGTGGTCCATGTTTGCAGGAGCATCTGTCTGTTGCCCTGGTGTGTCATCCTGTACACTAACATTCGGTAAGAACCCACATATTTAGGAACTTTAGTTCTGACCCTGCTAGTTTAAAAGAGGCAGGAGATGGGAGGAGTAAAACAATAATATTCCGTGGCTTTGGAAGTTATTATTTTGTCAGATGTGAGATTCTGAATAAAATGTTGTGAGGCTTATATACAAAAGAATATATTGTGGTACATTCGTCGGCAGCCGTCCGTCTCGAGAGACGATGGTGTAGCTTCTTAAGAGTCTATCTGCACCGCCGAGAATGGCTGTGCAGTCCGACTCGGGAGTGACACGGTATCTGTCTCCTCCCGTGTTGAATCGACATCTTGCGATGACGCTGGAGTGTCCTCTCCAGTGAAGCTGAAGCTACAGAGCCTGGGCAGGGTGATATGGAGGGCCAGCTGTTGCCCATGCAGCAGACCCCCCCTCTCTTCGCAGCTGAAGGGTCCAAGGGAAAGACGGAGTCAATACAGCTTGGCTTCAGGTGCGCCGCAGGAGTTGCCGGTATTGACTACAACGTCAAACCGCCTTAGGGACTCCGGCTCCGGATTTTCTGTCGGGGTTTACTCCCTTAGCCTTTCCCCTGAAGAGGTATGCCGCAAGGCAGCAGAGGTTTTTTGGAATCAGAGTTTTCCTTCTCTGATTGTGGTACATTATTGCATCAGTATATGTATGTATATACACTATTACTTTATGAGACTGACTCATTTTTGTAACTGTCTGTATTTTAGCTTATAATATGGACAGCTGAAAACAGCACAAACCGTTTTATTTAGCGGATAATAGAGCCTCGTTAGTGTGGATTCCATGAGTACTTGCGGCCCACGACTATTTTATTGAACAGATACTGATGGTGAGCTGGGGAGGACAGCTCTGGGCCTGTCTGAAGGGAGGTGAAGACAGACAAGGAGCTGAAGAGATAAACCAGCAATACAACGTCACTGCCACTTCCTGAGTATTTAATGTATATTTCATGTACATTAAAATAAAGGGCCTCTGGTGTGTGAGGCATTACATTATACCTTTGTTTTAGTTGTTAACTACTGTAATAGAACTGAGTTTTCTCCCTGTTTACTCACTGATGTCCACTGTCTCCCAGCCCCAGAACACGGCCTATAGATTACTCAACACATATTGCTTGAGTAAATGAATGAAACAATTTGCTAACATTTAAGCTCTTACATATCTCAGAAATATTAAAATTGCTGTATACAAGAATGCTTTTGTGTTGAGTGGCGTTTGTAAAATTGACTTTGTAAAGTGCATCAGTTCCTTTCTGCCACTAGGGGACGACATAGTGCAGTTAAGGAAACAAGTTTTCAATGACTTCTTTTTAAAAGAAGAAATAGTACTTGAATTGATACTCTCAGATGTGGGTAACTGTGACCAAGCTAAATCAGTACTGCAAGAGGCAGCTGAAAGCTATACCAGCATATTGTAAGTTTAACACGGGATAAGCATGTGTCCAGTTTAAAGATATATTTATAAAAACAGCCTGATAATGTGCTTTAAAATAAAGTATTATATAGATACAAGCAAATGAAGATTGAGCTTTTAATAATTTCAGAATAACTTTCAGCTGCACAATCAAATAGCACATATGCTTTAATAGGTAATAAGGTTTAATGTGTATTTAAAAGTGAACACTCTTTTCTCTTCCAAACAGGAAAAGATATAATAAAAAATCCATTCTGCCCGTGTAATTGGCACAGCTTTAATTTCAGTGGGAAAAATGCAGTGGTTCTAGTTCTGCTACATGGATAATGACTAAATATATACCTTCAAAACTGAGTGTCAGTTGCAAGTTTAATATAATCCAGTCTATGAATAGTTCTCTTGTGCTGGAAACCTGTTGGACAACCCAGCTTAAGATAGAAATGCCAATGGGAGGATAAGTCCAGGAAGATCTTTATTGTGAAGGAGAGAGGCCCAGGGACTGGAAGAGAGGACTGTTCTTTTACAATATTAGATTTAGTTAGAATGAATTTAAGATTATAGCTCAGTGGTCATTGCTGATCACTTGAGAAATTATTATTAGTAGTATTATTTTGTTGTTTGCCTATAGGGACTTCAGTGTGACCCAGGTCGCCCTCCAGTGCCACACCTGCCCTGTTGCAGCAGCTGCCCCCTGTTCAACGACCTGGGTTGACAGGACTTGCTGGCCAGAGTTGGCAGCTAAGTCTTCTCACCTCCTTTTCTTTCCCTGGCCAGCCTCTGGTGGAAGTGCTAATTAGGGATCCAACAGCCCCAAAAGCTGGCAGTTAAGGAAGAGAAAGGAATGACAGTGCTCCAGTCCTCTCTCAGGTGGCCTTAAATAATGGGAAATTAGTTGCTGGGGAGTCATATAAACACAAAAGCCAACCAGTTTGGTAGCAGCTGCCTTGTGAACTCCTCTGCTTTCTGAGGGGCCCAGAGCAACCTGACACCCCGATTCTGGCCACACGTGTTGGCCACCTGTGGTTCTTCTCCTGTTTGCCTAATTTGGTGGTTGTACAGTCTAGTTCAAGGTTGTGAGGGCAAAGGCATGTTGGGCCGATATGGGGGCTGACGTTACTTTTAAAACTGCTTTCTAGGGCTCTTTTCCATAGAGCTAAAGTTTGGCAAGCTTTTGGCGCTGAATCTTTCTCACTGTTTCTCTTTGCCATGAATTATCTAGACAGGAATTTCTGAGATCTGTCTATCAGAGAATCCCCTAGGGACCGAATAGGTAAACCTGCTTAATGAAAACTAAAACTTGGTCTAATATTTATTTACATCCCCAACATGTTAGCATTGACTAAGCATCTGTTTTTCGTAACTGGTTTCAGACACGCCAAACTGCATTCCTCTGAGCAGCAAAGAATGGCTGTCATAGAAATGTAGAGGGATGATCAATTAACGCAGCACACACTCAGTTAACACTAAACACTCGCCTGAAGGAAAGAGAAATAAGGAGGCTGTCAGACTAGTTTCTGCTTGCCGTACCATGAATTTTGACCTCACAGGTGACTGGGAACAAGTAGCTTGGTGAGTGCTGTTGTCAGAGGTTTGCTGCATAGTGCTCCTGGCCCTCCCACACATCACCCAGTCCAGCCTCACAGTCCACCGATGAAACCTGAAATGCTGGCAGTGCTCTGACCTCTTTTGGGACCATGCAAATTTTGGTGAACAAGTGGGTGGAATGCCTTCTGAATGACAAAACCACCATGGCCAAAAGCTAAAGGAAATGTGTGCAATGAGGACTGTGCTGCAATTAATCACCGCAACTGTATTCTTTTCCTTATATGCAGAGAAGCCCAAAGAACAAACGGGGTGGGGGTGGGGGAGCACTGCGAGCCCAAACCTTAACAGAACTAAGAGTAATAGGGGTTTGTGTTTGTTGCGAGACCAATGCCATCTTACTTCAGTCCTGCTGTCCACAGTATTCAAGCATGGTGTGGCCAACAGCTCAGCCTTTTTTAATTTGAAAATATACTTTGTTTTTCGCTGGCACATACTTATTTTCTGGAATGCTAAGGATTGTTTCTACACCTGACCCAGTGACTCCCTTTTAAGGACCAAGGACATGCAATCTATTTGGAGACCGTCAGTGGCTATTTTTGAGGTGGGGGAGCCTGGCTGGTCAGGGTTCGTGCTAAATAAGGTGCTTCCAAGATTGACTGAGTTCTCTGCCAGAGCTGGGGAAGGGGCTGGGGAGGCAGGGGCAAAGCTCCCCTTGCAGTGCACAGCTCCCTGCAGGCCACAGCTGAAGTGAGGTTCCTATAACCCTGCAAGAGGACCCAGGGTCTCAAGTCTGGCAGGCACCTCACTGAGTTTATTATTATGTAAATAGAGTAACAGTGCAGCCTTTTAACAGCTTTTGGCAAGGGGTAACCCTTTGTCTGCCAAAAGGTAGGCTCTTGCTTTGCCTGCCAGCCCAGTCTGTGCAGTAAACAGTGGGTGACCTATAAGCCAGCCAGTCAATTTGCACATCGCCTTATTAGGCAGGCTGAGGAGGCTGGTGTCTGGGGACAGCCCGCAGAGTCGAGGCAGTGGGCTTGCGTCCTGTAAGGAGCCCAGGAGCCCAAACCCTGGAGACTTGTCCTAGTACTGCTCAATTAATTCTTGTGTACTAATGTAGTGACATGAATATGCACTCTCCTTGGTATGAATGGAAAACAGGAGGTGACTTTTCCAAAGGACAGAGTGACATATCTCATTTTCGAGTGCTTTACCACCTGGGTAGCTTGTTCTGTCATGGCCTGTATCAGGGCTTATTCTGTGGAGTATGAACTTTATTAGGAGATTGTAAATGGTTTCCTTTTAATCCAAGATGTTTTGGAGACTCTTAAAATCTTGTTTGTGTTTCATAGTAAAGTGTTTCCAGTGCTGAGGCTATGTGTGGGAAAGGGAGGAAATACAGGCAGAGTTCTAGGAGCCAGGGGCGCTGGTATGGCACATGATGGGCTAAGCGACCTTGGACAAGTCACTTCCATGGCTCTCTATAAAATGTAGAGTTAGACTAAATGAGCTCTCTTAAATGATCTCTCCATTGTAAATTTCTCATCCAAAATGGCATTTAGTACATTTTGTCTTTGGCCTCTTTGTTCTCTTCAATAAGACATAATGAGGAAACATGGCAGATGACATGGAGCATCAACAAATTACCAACACCATAGAAGAGCCCTGGGATCTTATCAGGGATTTCAGCCTGGATTAGTGAATTAGCAAGTTTGGAGGTACATTACATGCTCGTAATCAACATTTAAATATGGTATGGGTAGATGTGGGAGAAACTGTGAAAACTATAGAAATTAATGAAGAAACATATGAAGAGATTTGTAAATTAACAAAACAGAATATTCTGATGCACTTTATCCAGGGAAATGGTATTGTGCTAGTTGCCCCTCCATGGAGAGCAAGCTGAAACCAAGTATTTGTTCTGTATGGAAATTAGGAGATTTTGTATGATTGTGTCTTTAGTATATAAGATATTTAAAAGAGAATCTGGGTAAATTTTGATATTTGATATTGAGAAATGTTCAAGGATTCTTCCACTCATGAAATGAGTTGATTTACACATAACACAAATTCTTAAGCTAAGTGGCATTTTTATTTTTCTCCGATTCCAATAAATGTGATCACCAAAGGCAAAAAAAAGATTTAATGAGTGTTGGTGGTTAATAGCCACAGTTTAGCAACCAAGGGAAAATCTACATTTTTTTAGGCTGAATCCGTCTTTACTCTTTTGAATTTTTTCCAAAACTTGAGACCTCGCTGGAGACTGGGAAAGTTTCTATATTGAAGTTTTTGTTCGTATTTGCTCCAATTCTTAAAAGTAAGTAGTTATGGCTCATGAACCAAAGCGGCAGGTGAGACAGATCCGCAAATGGAGGAGGAGCCTGGGTTAGTCATGTGGCAGGTGAGCACATGATAGTTTCTTTTGCAGTTGAATATTCATGCATCTGGTGCAGTCATTGAACAGTCTTATCAGGCAGGAAGACATGAAAGGCAGCTCCTAAGGGCCCATCACCACATGTGGTAGGTTCCCCTCTCCCTCCAGAAACCCTGTAGTAGCAAACAGAGCTCACCTGCTCTTTCGGTGAGCAGGAATGGCTCCCACTGCTATGTGTCGTGGACTTGCTGCAGTGGGAGAGGGCATCTGAGGAGCTGGTGGCTAGTGGTCTGTTTTGATCTTGTTATCTATGTTCTTTTAATTGCCCTGTGTCTGCTTCTTGTCACTCAGGGAAAGGATAAATTCACTTTTAGCTTTCTGTTAAATATACCTTTTTTTCCCCCTATTTTAAAAATCTGTTGCCATCTCTCTTATGTACTTGTCTCTGTGAGGCATAGGCTATGCCTTTGACTTATTTGTTCTTATCACATGAACTTGTGACCTGGAAAAAGGATTTGTCACCTTGGTGCTGAGTTCCACCAGGACTCTACAAGATGCCTGAAATTGGATGCAAAGCTTTTTGGCCAGGGGAGAAATGACTGCATTTTAGATGTTTAAAGAGAAAAAATTAGTTGTGTGTCCAGGACAAGAGAAGCCTCTATAGTAAGTACATTTTCTTTGTGCATCACAAAGATGTCAGGAGCTGAGAGGAAGCTTCTTGTTGGAGCATAAACTATGAGTCCCTGAATTTGAAGCCACCAGAGTCTACTGCGTTGTAATTTCCAGGTCTGTTGCTTGAATTTTTCACATCCTTGTTATCTTGAATGAGGACGTTAGAATTCTAACAGATAAGTGATCAAATTTTCTGATTTAATTTTTAAATTTGTCTATAGCTTTTATGATAAAAGATTATTTCTGTTTTAATTGGTGGTGTTTGATTCTTCCTTAATTACGTCAATAAGCGATTAGTTGCAATGAAGCAATAGTAACTATTTCACTCCAAATCAGTGGGAATGGAAAAAGTCATATGATGATTCACATTTGTCTAAGACACAACAGTTTACATGCTCATTGGCATGCATTGTCATGGTTAAAATGCTTTGGCTCTTGGCAGCAGGTGTTTTGAAGGTAAGAGGAGGAAGGAAGAACAAAATGTTCTCTCTTCTAGGAAGGAAGCTTTTGCAGCATCCTGCAATGTGTGTTTCAGTTCTGCTGTGCTCTTGATTGGTCTACAGCTCAAGGAAACTGTCTCTCATTTTACCCAGGAAGAATTTATCTTATATGAGGAAGACAAATATAGGTACTTGATAAGGTAAGAGGACGAAGTAGGGAAACCTCAAAAGAGCCAGGGATAACAAAGTAGAAAAAGACCTTGGTACTGTGTACAAAACTCTGTCCTCAATTTATTAGGTGATTTTCTCATCTAGACGGTGACCTCACTGAGGGCAGGAGCTCTTCCAGAATACTGATGTCTGGTGTCTGACCTGTAGTAGTTGCTCAGTGCATCCTGTGTGAGAGACAGGGTTGGGATCTGGAGATGGGGTGACTGTCCACTGCAGGAGGTGGGAGAGGTAGGGGCCAGCAGAGGGGAGGGGCAAGATCTATGACATTTGTCTTTTGCATAGTGGGTTCAGGCAGATAGCTGAGTATCTAACTAAGAATATTATACCAATAGTGAAAAGTGTCAGCCTCCAATTTACATCTCCCAACACTGAATCCCCCCTGTACCTTACATCCTCGGCAGTTAATCTGTTTCACTTCTTCAAGTGGCTCAGGAGGGCTGGCCCATCTCGTCTGATACCAGAGACCAAAGCCCACTAGCTCTGTGCCAGTCATGGACCAGATTAAGGGATCGTAATAATACATTTCTTTAGTCCAGAAAAAGTTGACTTTTGTAAGCTTTTCATTCCACCATCTACAGTCCCAGGAAAGAGGCCTGCAGACCACATATTAAGGAATGCCTGGGCTAATGCATCCCTGTTCCTGAGGAAGTGCTCTCCCCCATCACAGGACCACGCAGCAATACTGTATCGCAGCTTGGCGCCAGGGTGGGAGAAGAATCTGAAATTCCTTTTCCTACTCAGGCTTCAGTGACAGCTTCATGTTTCTTCAAGACACATGAATCTCCTGTTTCCGAGAGGCTTTCCATTGCCTCCTTCCCACCTCTGAACGGCCTGTCCTGGTCCTCGCTGAATTTTTTCTGAATATGGCCCATGAGTTAAACTCCCGTTTCCTTTAGGCATCATTCTTATTCCATCTCTCATGCCTCTCTTCCTCCTGGCATGTCCGACCCTGTCCTCTCCATCCACAAGTAGGCTCTTGCAGTCACCTTCTCCAAGAAGGCTTCCTTTATCATGCTTACCTGCCTGATTCAGTTTTCTTGCGTCTTCATGGACTACTGACCTGATTGGCTGTACTTGTGGTTTTTGAACTGTAGAGCATTTCATAATCACCTGGGGTAGGGTGAGCACACAAGATGCTTCCTTGGTGATTATTGTGGTTCTAACAGTTGACATGACCTCACTGACCCTCCTCCACCCTGTCTGATCAGTCAGATAATGCATCGGGAACCTGCTCTGAGACTCCAGTAAGGTTGTGGGTACCCATTAACGTAACCTAATGGAAAGGCATTGGGAATGGTGAGTTGCTGACCTTTTCCTTGGTTTTCATATTGTTATGTTGTTGAGGTTGCCGTTGCTGTTTTTATTAAGATGCCCTTCTGAAGAGAAAGAAGCCCATAAATGATGTTATTCAAAGCGCTTTCCTTCAGATCATCCAAGTATAACTCTAGAACCGCTATCAGGTATCAACAGTCATTTTATACAGTTACTTGTCTACCATCTGGATTTTTAAACTCATAAAAATCCTCATATCTGATGATTCAGTATTTCCTAGCTTTTGGTTCATGTGAAAACCATCAAATAGCAAGTATCGAATGATTAGAGTTGGCAGGAGCCTTCTCAGACCTCCCTGGATAATTGTAAAGTGTCGGCCTCCTTCCCACTGACCGGTTCCTCTCGGGGAGGGGGCCTTGGGGCCTGGCAGCTATAAAGATACAACACTCTGTACCTTACGATCTAGGCTTCAGCTCCAGAGTTTGTATAGCCCACACCTAAGCGTATATCGATTTGTCAGATCATCATTTAAGGACCTCGTTGTGTGTTGGTGATGTGGCATATGTCAGACTTTCATTTCTTTTTAAGGCTGAGTAATATTCCATTGTATATATAATTCAGGGTACATTTTGAACAAGAAATTAACCTTTGTCTTTCTTTTTTTCTTGTTCTGAGAAGCAGTTGACCAGTCTCTCTTCCTCTAAACTACCTGGATTATTTTCCCCAAGAATAATCAGCTGTAGATTCAAAATTGCCCAGAAGTTAAAATGATTAAAGATTATTTTCACTGCAAATTTTGACATTGCTTGTTTGACCATGTATTTTAAAGATAACAAATAAGGCTTTTAGGGGCTTGGGTCAGCCTTTTCTTTAAAAAACAATTTTTGACAACAGCACAACTGGCATGGTTCTTTAAACACATCTGATAAAGACATATCTGTGAGTTGTAATATTTTTTATTGAAAGCACTTTTGCCATTTCATCTCTACATACATGGCCTGTTTTAAATTACCTTACATAGTGAAGCAACACGAAGTTTTATTTGCAGACTTGTCCTAAAGATTACCACTAACCAGAATTCACAAAGCGTTTCCCAATGCACACAGGAGAGAATTACACTGAAATAAGGAATCTGGAATGTCTACATAACGAGTATGTGATAAAAGGAGAATGAAACAGGACTCAATGGGATCCCCACTAGTGGGATTACCTCATGTCAGGCAATTCTGCCCCAGATTAAGAGTCTACACAAAATCCATCAAACAAAATGAGAATACCATTTACAGCTGCTTCTAGCATACAAAATACTTCTTTACTGGGCTGTAAAAATATATCATTCACTTTGGAATTTCAGCCCATCCATCTATCATCTTTAGTAGCTTACAGCAGATTTCATTAAAATTGTTCTGTGGCTCTTCTTAATTTTATAAATGAGCCAATAGCTCAGAGCAGTATGTGTTCAGACAACTGTTAGTCATAATTTCACACTGCCCAGCATTGCCTGCCTCCACATCAGCCCATTTTCCTGCAGACTGGGAGAGCTTCGGGTGCTCTGCAGAGAGCACAATAAGGAGACACAAGATGACACCCCACAGGCCTCGACAGGGGTGTCCCTTATACCCCAAAACCCACGTGTCTCTTTGTCATGTAGATCCATGTGTGGACTAGACAATGTGCTCACCTTTCAGAGAGCTTCCACATTGTTTCATTTAATGGCGTCCTCACGTGCATATTTACATCTTTGATTTTATTTTGGCTGATCAGGGAAAGGTGCTTTTGCCTTTAGAAACACATTTTAAGTGGTCGTTCTAGGCTTGAGTGTTTATCCTAGACCACACCATAGCTCAGTCTTCTCACCTGCACATGGGGATACTGATAGGGTCTGCTCCAGGCTTTGTGAGGGCTAAATGAGTTCCATGCCACAGGAACTCATTTAGCATCATGCCCAGGCTAGAGGTAAGTTGGTGAGGGTCTGGTCTTACCCTCTTCTTTACTCATCACAGCAGGTGTGGTGGACAATGGCTAGCTACCACTGGGGGCACCTGGCTGCTTCCCTTTGCCTAGCCCTTGTTTCCATTTGCTCCTCCATGAGAACGACCCCCAGAGCACATCTGCTGTTGTATTGCGGGGTGCATATGTGTTGTCAGCCAGAGCAGCAGGCAGGGCTGGCTTCTTAGCGTCGCCTCCATGTAAACCTGAGCCCCAGCTGTGCACTGCACTGCACAGTCCCTGAGGGGGTGACACCTTATCCTGTGTAATCTCACCCCTTAGCTTTTGACTTTGGCAATTTTAGGAGGTGATCCTTCTTACCTGGACTCGATCAGCATTGTTTGCAGTTGGACCACAGAGTTATCTTCCCTTTTTTTCCCGTTCCATCATGTCCCTGACAAACCTAATATTTTCTCCCCATTTCTCCTCACACACAAATATTTACATTCCACATTATTGCTTCATGTTTTAGGAAATACAAGACTTCAGTGGGAGTCTCAAGTTAAGGAAAGAATGGTAATACTTTTCCTTTATGTCACCTATTGAAGAAATAGAGTTGGCTTATTAAATGTAAACTATAATTTAAAAAACTAAAACTAAACTAAACTAAAGGGATTGGCTGAGGATGAGGCAGGATCTAAGAATGAGGAAGGATAGAGGTGATTGCATTGTTATCTGCTAACTTGATTCATTCTCTCACTCACCCGGTTTCTATAGTCCCTTGTTCAGAGCCAGGTACTGTAAATCAGTTCAAGTCAATATGGTTTGAAAGTAGGATATAAAATCAATGCAGATCATTTTGTGTAACAATATGATCTCTAGCTTTCAGAAATTTTTCTGTTATTTTATATGGTCATTCAGCAAACATTCACTGCTGGCCTGCTATGCACCAACCAGTTTTCAGTACTAAAGATACAAAGACAGACACTCTCAGGGCCCCATACCTCCTGGTGGGGATGAGTGAGGGCAAATCATCTTCTTGATCTCACCTGCCCAAGATCCTAGAGCTGCATCACTAACCAAGTGACTTCCCATGAGCAAGTTACTTTTCTAGTCCTATGTTTCTTTATTTTGTTAACAAGATGATTTTCCTAGTTTCTCTTTAATGTCCCTTTTATCAGTAAAAGAGTCAGTGTCTGATTATTGCATATTTTTCCTGTAATTGTATTATCACTGCTTGGGCCCACCAGCTAGAGGCACAGTTAAAAATAAACATGGGGGACTGCAGGGTTACTGGTTCTGCATGGAAGGAGCTTGGAAGTCACTGCTCCCTCCTAACAACAAGTAAAAAGCTGAACAGATTGAAAAATCAACAACTTTTCTTGAGTCCAGAGGGAGGGGAGGCCACAGGGCAAACTATTGCCCCCAGATTGGAGAGGCACTCAAGCCTATACAGAGAGTTGTGGCTTTCCAGAGCAGAAGCCCACAGGTAATACAGTGGAGCAAAGGTGGTCTCTTCAACAGATGATGCTGGAACAACTGGACGTCCATATGCACAGAAATAAAATTAGACCAGGCCGTAAGCCTTTCACAAAAATTAACTCAAAATGGATCATAAACTAAATGTAAAACACAGAAATATTAATGCTCTAGAGATGACATAGAAGAAAACCTAGAGGACCATGGGTTTGGCTATGACTTTTTAGGTAGAACACCAAAGTCATGTTGAAAGAAGTAATTGATAAGTTGAACTTCATTAAAATTAAATTCTGTTTTGCAAAGGAGAATGTCAAGAGAATTAGAAAAGCCACAGACTGGGAAAAATATTTGCAAAATACACATCTGTTAAAGGACTATTATTCAAAATATACAAAGAACTCTTAAAACTCAACAGTAAGGAAAACAAACATCCCAATAGAAATGGGCCAAAGGCCTGAACAGATGCCTCACCAAAGAAGATACACAGATGGCAAATAAGCACATGAAAAGATGTTCCACATCATTTGTCATCAGGGAAATGCAAATTAAAACCACAATGAGATACTGCTACACACACATGAGAATGGCAGAAATCCAGAACAGTGACATCACCAAATGCTGGCGAGAATGTGGAGCACCAGAACTCACTCACTGCTGGTGGGGATGCAGAATAGTACAGCCACTTTGGAAGACAGGTTGGCAGCTTCTTACAAAATTAAACATATTCTGCTATACACTCCAGCACTCACACTCCATGGTGGCCCAATAAGTTGAAAACTTATGGCTACAGAAAAACCTGTGTATCACTATTTATAGCAACTTCATTCCTAATTGTCAAAACCTGGAAGCAACCAAGATGCCCTTCAATAGGTGAGTGGATAAAGAAACTGTGGCACATCCAGACAATGGAATATTATTCAGTGCTAAAAAGAAATGAGCTATCAAGCTATGAAAAGACATGGAGGAATCTTAACTACATATTCCTAAGTGAAAGAAACCAATCTGAAAAGGCTACATACTGTATGATTCTAACTATATGCTGTTCTGGAAAAAAAAAAAAAAAAAAAAAAACTACTATGGAGTCATAAAAAGATCTGTGGTTGCCAAGGGAGAGTAGTTAAATCAAGGCAGAATACAGAGGATTTTTAGTGTAATGAAAATTGTCTGTATGATATTATAAGGGTGGATACATGTCATTATATATTTGTCCAAACCCACAGAAAGTACAGCTCTAAGGTAAACTGGACTGTGGGTGTGTCAATTTAGGCCCATAAACTAGATACCACTCTGGCGAGTGATGTTGATTGTGAGAGGCTCTGCCTGTGGGGTTAGGGGGCCAGATGTGACATCTCTGTACCTTCCTTTGGTTTTGTCATCAGCCTAAACCTGCTCTAAAAAAATTAAGTATTTTTAAGAGATGATAATAAAATAAACAGGGAGCAGTCGCATAGATAATGCTTAATTTAAGAGCTTCTGTCTCAAATTAAAATTTTTGAACCTCAAGTAATATCTGCTTTTCCTTTTCCCACAATTTCACTCATATGTTGTTCATAAATCTTAGCTATGGGGTTTGGCTCCCTGTTAGGTAAAATATTTCACTTAACCTAGCAAAGCAGACTCAGAGCAGCCTGGGAATAGTTAGGCAGCCTCCCTTGCTCCCAAGAGGCTCTGTATGGGTTTTTTGTTTTTTGTTTTTGCTTGTTTGTTTATTTTTAGGAAAAGGAGGAGTTGTTTTGACTCCCCTGATGATGGCTGGGGTGCAATGTTGTCTACTTAACTGCGGCCCGTGCTGTGCTTTGGCCGTAGACTTGACGTGGTGGCATCATCAGCGCCCCAGCACAAAGCCAGCCTGCTCCCGCATCCACAGGCCTGATTTCTGCTTGCATCTGATTACGGGGTTTGAGCTCTTCCAGCCTGCAGCCTCTCGCTTTGCCTTTACTATACTCTCAAGGACATGAGTACCTGATTGCTCTAGTCCCGCGCTGGGAAAAAAATCTCATCCCAGTGCTGCTTAGACTGGCCGAGGGCTGTGGCTGGTTGAGAATTAGCTGCAGAACAAGCTGTTACTGAACTTTGTGTGTGTAACCATGATCAGAAGCCCAGGGTTTTCCAGCTACTTGGGAGCTTTCAAGTTCTCTGAGAAACAAGGTAAGGCAAGAGAAATCGAAAATGCACTTCTGAGTATATTCTATAACATAATGGAAGGCTAGAACACCCCCCCCCCCTTTTTACCTTGTATTCTCATGCATCCCGTTAGTTATAAGGTTTTCTCAAAGGACACTTTAAATATCTAATTAAGCGTATAAATTAGCTTAACTTGGAATTGCTGAAAAATGTGAATTTTTTTTTTCTGTTATAACTTAAAGATATTACTAAACCACTAAAGCCTTTATGTAGGAAAGAAAAATGCCAATTCAATTGGAATGCCCAAAGTTTGGATCCAGTTCTGAACTTAAGCTAAAATATTTTTCTAAACCAAATGCTATATATTAAATTATTTCCAGTAGGCACTGGTGAGTGTCTTTTTATTAAATCTTCATGTGAAACAGTTTGGAACAAAATGTTGTCTTTTTAGTGGCTTCCTTTCCAGCACAGAGGAAAATATATGCTTTCAATTTAACCACTGAAGTGGAATCTCAGATTCAGTTCACTGATTGAACAAAAAAGCGAAATGCTGAGGTTATTCTGAATGTCACATTTGAAACTCAGCCCTTGTATGTAAAAGTATTTTCTAGCACAGATGCACTATTAGAAAGTGATTGGAACAGTTCAGGCCTCAGGTCCAGGAATTTTCTTCTATAATATTTGATAGCTTTTGACCTGAGTTCTCTTTTCAAAAAATATGTAAGGAAGGTATTTATATAATTAGGAGAAAAGTCTAGATGTTTGGTTGGCAGTGTACTTTTCATTTTATTATACTCCGCTGGTTGGTCACACTTCCCAGATGCCAGGATCCTGGATGTATGTTGGTGGGTAGCGACACATCAGCATGTGGTGTACTTTGTACCGCCTTTTCCTTGGGCTGCTGACCCCAAATATTACCTGGAAAAAGGCGCTTCCATAGAGGAAGGTTTCTGTAAGTGGTCACTTGTGGTTTTCTTGGTGCACAAATGGTTGCTGTGCCAAAAGCTGTAAAACAGATCACTTGCCATTAGACTGGTTATAAATTTGTCTGCGCCTGGTTTTGATTAACTGGTTCACTCAGATGTGTGTTTTTGCTGTGTGGGATTGTTCCCAGCTGGCTTTACATAACATCTATTTTGTCTTCAGAAACAAATAAGTGGTTTATTTGATGTGCTGTTATTGTTTAGGTTTTAATGAAGGCAATAAAATCACGGCTAAGTGCTCCCCTTCCCTTCATCAGCGCCTTGCCGTGCGCCCGCCCCATGGAATCTTTAAAGACATCACAAATATATCCGACAGCAATGACTTTCAATATTTCTGGTTACCTTGGCCAATGTTTTTTAACTTTTTCCCTCTGACTATAAGTATATAACCATGTTATTTAATATTTAATTGCTTTGAGTTATTCTTGTAACTATATGAATTTAAATTATAGCATTGAACTATGAGATTTTTTTTTTTTACTCAAAAATTATGTTCACTTTCTTTCACTTAGAGATAACCAAAAAATCTTGCCTATGTAAAATGTATAATGTCAAATTTGATTCTTGGAAGGTGTCATTTTTTTCATTATTCTTGTCTAGTAAATGGTTTCTTTTTCTTAGATTCTAAGTTCAAGAGGAGTTTGAAGATTTTTTCCCCACTTTTTTAAACTTATTGTATAGCTATCTCAATGTTACATTCTTTCTTTCCCCTTAGATTTCAACAAGAAAAACTTGAGCTTTATTGGATTACCCCGTCAAAGAAGAGCTCCAAGGTAAAGTGGTCTTTGTTCAAGGAATCTTGTTTTGCAGATTTGTAGTAGCTTTTAAAATTAACTCCTAAATTTCTAATTTATGCAGTTAAGTCTTTGTCAATATGTTTTCTATCTAGAGTTTTGATTTGTTAAAATATATGAAGCAAGCTAACTTAACAGTGTGTCCAGCCAGCAAAGATTCTTTTTATGTATTTAATACTGTTCATGGGTACTATTTACAGAAACAGGATGTTGATGTCTCTGATTGCAAACTTGCTGAAATCTCTTATCGTTTCGTTCTCATACCTGCCCCTAAGCATGGGATGTCCTTTTGCAATCTGTCCATCAAGTAAGGGAGCTTTTGATTTTTTAAGAAAGGGTTTAGTCTTGTTCTTCCTCCTTTCTCCTTTCCTTCTTGCCTCCCTTCACCCACCCACCGCTCTGTCCACGTGACTTGGTGCCTGCTCTCGTAACCTCTCTACACCCCATTCCCTTGGCTGCAGGATATTGTGGGTACTAATTTAATCCAATGTGCTAAAACTCCATGGTACATCATCATGGATATAAGATAATGTGAAAGTTAAAGTTTGTGCCACACAAGATAGCTGTATCTCAGGGACTTCTTAGATCACTGTCCCTAATAGAATTTGGGTTTTCAAGTGGAGGCGCAAAGCTATTATCCCTTACACACAGATGTGAATCTCAGCCTACTTCCGTATGCTGGCAGGACCCAATCCAGTTGACCCCTGACTCCACGCAGATGGTCTTGTTCCTAATGTTCATGTGTGACATTATTTTTCTTACTAAAAAAGGTTTGCATTCTGATAGCATCAGAATAAACAGTTCTCTGACTTCTGTCCTTGTCCGGCTAAGCCCGGACCTGCACTTGAAATGGCAGAATTGATCTGTGAATGCACAAGAGGGCATAAAACCTTGATGCATTTCCTCCACATTTCAATGTCAGGTTAACCAACACAGCAATGAGCCAGGGTCCTCAGGAAGGTTGTTTTATTTAACTCATGAAATCTTACTTTTCTAGTGCTTGACCCAGTTTCCCATATTTCTTCTCATCTTTGCCATGTTTTTCACAGGCTATAAGGCTTATGTTTTAGTTTGTTCAGGCTTCTGTAACAAAATACCACACACTGGGTGGCTTATAAATAACGGAAACTTACTCCTCACAGTTCTGGAGTGTGGAAGCCTGAGATCAGGGTGCCAGAATGCTGGTTGCAGAATGCTGATTTCTTATATCCTCGCTTGGCAGGATAGTCCAGGGAGCCCTGTGGGTCCCATAAGAGCACTAATCCCGTTCATGAGGGCTCCACCCTCATGACCTAATCTTTTCCAATGGCCTCATCTCCTAATGTCATCACCGTTGGGGATTAGGATTTCAACATATGGATTTGAGGAAATACAACAATCAGACCGTGGCCTGCTTAGATCCCAATATGTCCCTGCTGGGTTGGTTAAACTCTAATAGTGGCCAAGGAAAGACAATATATGAGAAGGGAGAGAGGCAGGTATTGCTTATTCAAGGAGAGGAAAAGCAGAAAGTATGAAAGTCAGACACTTCCATGGGGAGCGACTCAGAGGGGCACAGCTGTTCCAGCATGCTGGGCATCGTTTCATTGATACCTGTGAAAATGATGGTCTCCTTGCCATGGTACTAAGTATAAAATGGGCTGGAGATGTAAGAACCTGCCGCCTTCAAAGAAATTGAGTGAGCCAGACACCAGAGGTGAAACTATGAGCTGACGGGTTTTGGATTCCCATATCTTGTAATTTAAACTTTAATAGGAGAGTGAACAGATTATAGGAGAGCCTTTCACAATGCGGGTGCTAAAGAGCCATTGTAATAGTAGATCCCACATTTTGTAAGAGGGAGAAGGTAATAACAGCAGAATGTCCTGCTCTCACTTTAATAAAATGACCCCTTGTTGCTACTGCAGGACATTAAAGTAGGTTAATGGGACACATTAAAAAAAATCATCACAGAGGCAAGGGGACGTCTCTTCTTAGATTTTTGAGGCAGAGGGAAGGAGGTAGAGTATTAAAAAATTAGTCATAAAGAGTAGGCACTATTTCAGAGGAAATGAAGATAGGTTTAAAAATGCAAAAGGTACCTCTTAATATTAGACACTTTTAAAATAATAATTCAAAAAAATTAAGACTAGAATTTACTGTAGTTATGTAAGGAGAGATGGATTATATGGGAACGTGGGACCATTTGGTTGAGCTGTGGCAGCCCAGCAAGGCCTGCAGACGTTGTCCAGGAAGAGACCCCCTTCTCACAGAGGGGAAGGCCCACAAGGAAAGGCATGATTCAGTGTCCAGGCTCCATGCGTGAAGTTAGCGGTCATGGGAGTCTGGAATGGGCCCAAACAGTCACACTGCTCTGGTGCCTCTGACTCAGAAAAGTGAGAGCAGGCTGATGTTAGGGCTCTTTTTGGCATTTGTGTTTTGTCAGCCATTAGATAATCAGAAGGAGTTACTCATTCACAACTGGTTCAGCATTCTTTACTGATGTATCTTGCCTGAATTTTCACTGCTGACTCTGCCCTTGGGTATAGAAACTCCAGGGAGAAGATGTGACTTTTTTCAAAATCTGGTTCCTGTTGACTTGAGGGGTCTTGCTTTGGTCACAGCTCTTGTGACATGAGTCCAAGCCACACTTTCTTACCCATTCTCTTTCTTCTTCCTATCTGCTCATCTGCTTCCTCAGAAGTTATGTCATTTAGTGGGAGAGAAGAAGAAAGAGGGAGAGAGATAGAGAGATAATAAGAGCAAGAACAAAATATAAAGCAGCCACATGGATTCTAGTAAAAAAAGAGTTTATCTTCAAGATGGATACTTAAAGTAGAATATGCAAATATACTAATGTTTTCATTCATGCATGCAAGGCGAGCAAAGGTAATAAGGAAAGATGTTTTCCCAATCACATATTCTAAGGATGAAAGAAGGAAATTAAGGAGGGAAGGAGGAGGGAAGCTTATAACTGATGTTATGAAATATATGCCCTTCTAATTATTCTCAATATTTATAGTTTTGTTTGTCCCTATCATGTCAGCAGTTTATAAAGTGTATACATAAAATACTTCAGAGTAAGTTGTAGCTTATGTTGAAAGTATTTTATCATAGTCATTCATTCAGCATATATTTATTGATTTGTACAACTGTTTTTACAAATCAACAATTTTAGTAAAAATAAGACATTTGTAATTTGTTCTACACATAGGAAAACAGGATACAATGTGAGGTGCATAATGTAGATTTGGTGGGATAGGCCCTGGGTCAGTGGGTTCTTCCTTAAGGAGATGACCTCCACCTGAGGCCCAGGCCAGGCAAGGACTCAGCCAGGATGAGAGGAGAGCTGGAGAGGAGAGAATTCAGGTGGAGGAGATGCATTGACAGGAAACCATGTTCAAGAGGCATGAGAGACGTTCCTGATAGCACTTCAGTTCTCCACTGATTTTCGACCACCTGTGAAGGCTGTACTGTCTATTGGTGCGGATACTATCTGTAGCTTGTTTCAGGAAAGTAAGTGCCTGTGGAGCCAGGGGCTGTCGGGTGCCAACTTGTGAACTCAACTCTGTAAAAGTTCAGCAAAACGTTTAACATGAGGGTGATGTCTTAGTCTTCATTAGTAGCTTTATTGAGCTATTTGATAAGCAAAAAAAAAGGGAGGGATAGAAACATGTTTATTTTTTAAAAGATGATAATATATGTACCCCAAAGTCAATGGCTTAAGAAGCTGAATATTTCAGGGATTGCGTCATTTTGTTTTAATATAGATATTTTCCTGGAGATTTTAGTTTCCCAAAGAGAGTACAGAACTTTATAAGAGTATTTAAGCAATCAGTTAATCTATTAAAATAGCATGTCATTCTTTAAGTAGGGCACATTTCTACAGTTATTTAATTTGTTATGTTTATAATAAACATACATCTGAATAAAACACTGAAAGAAGTCATTACTGCCTTGCAATTCACTGTTTAGAAGTCAGTGCCAATTCTAAGTTTCTGATCTAAAGAGGTGTTCTAAGGTCTTTCTAAGCCATCTGGAGTGTGGTTTATAAACACTACTTATTCTCCAGACTTCTTATTAAATAATATGAATACATGGCTCTCCTATTTATGAATATAAGCCATACTACATATATAAGCAATAACTAAGGCTTCAGATGAACTTAGTTCTAGGGAAATGGGATGGTGTGCCATACTATGGAATGATTTATATATGGGATGTAAATTATCCATGTGTCCCACTAATATAGTATCATGGCACCTTCCTCAATCTGTCTTGAGCTTCTGTGAAGTGAACCCTGCAGAGCAGAAACTATTAACGGACCAGTACATGGGGAAGGTCAGCTTCACGTTGAAAGTGTTTTTAGGCCTATTGCTCACCTCTCTGGAGGTGATCATATCATTGGGGAACATTAGTTTTCTGATTTCCTGGGTTGGTTTTCTTCCAGCGAGGCAGGCAACTCCATGCCCAGTTCCAGACACATTCCCATGGGAGACCACGGAGTTGTGCGCACAGCAGTCTGGGGTCCCACCTACATGTAGCATCAGGGCAGGAGCTAGATTTGTATCTTATGTCGTCTTCATGCCAAATGTGTGTTCTTGGGCAAGTCATTTACCAGTTTCCTAGTATGTAAACCAAGGGCGGTAGTAGTTGGGTGGTGCACTGGAGCCAGCTCATGGTGCCCATCAGAACCGGAATGCATCTCTGCCAGCTTTGAGCTCAGTGAGTCCCGTGGGTGGCCTGAAATTCACTAGCGGTGGTGTGGGTGTTCGTACTACCAGCTAAGGATGCAAAGCAACTGCTTTTGGGGGTACGGGTGGTAGGAGGGGAGGTGCACGAGAGGAAGGAGGCAGTTGTTAAACATTTATCAGAGCAGCACTTAGTTCCTGCCTCACGGCGTCGTGTGAAGGTAACTAAGGTAATACATGGGATATGCTTAGCACAGAAGGAACATGCAGAGCAGGTGTTCAATCCCTTTATTCTTCTCCCCTTTTATTTCCTGTTTTTCTTTCCAGACACATTTTGATGAGGCTTTGGGCCTTTCACCATGCTTTTATTTCTTGGTTGTTAGAAGGCATTTGTGACTTTAATATAATTTGAAAACAGGAAAGCATGTATCACCAAGACAAGCTGCTGATTTTCTGAGGAAGAAAGTGTAGCACAGAAAGGTCAAGTGATTAATCCAAGCTGCAGCAACAACCGGGGGCTCTAGGACAGATGGTCAGTCTGAATGATGCTTTTACGGCGCTGGGCCATGCCACCTGCCTGTGTGAATGTGGTTATTTAGTTGTACAAAAAAAATCATATTAACGTAAGTGTAAATAAATGAAAATATTACCTATTAATTCCCCTCAATAAAACTTTTTACCTATAATCTATATACACATATTTGAATATATATAACAACAGTATAGTTTTTATGTTCTACATTTTTTTACTTAGTATCACATATCTTGCTTTAATTCAGCTTTAAACATTTTATTAACGGAGAAAATTTTAGCTTTCAGAAAGAGTTCTTGCTTGAAGATAAAGAACAACTTGCTAACTGCAAAAGAAGAAGCAATGCCAAGTTTTTAACTGCACTTCCTAAAGGTAAGACTTCTAGATGGCTGACCAGTGTCCTGGGCGTATAACTATTGTGTTATCTGGTCTTCTTTGAGAACTCTTTAACTAACCTCCAGCTTATATTCTCCTCTGTGTCTCTTTCTGCCTCACCTGAGAAGCAACCTCAATTAAAAGACCTCTTTTCTTACCTTTTTAATCCTCACCTTTCTACATGTTCCTTCCCTTGCCTCTTAGGCACCCACGAGTTTTCACTGGAAGTTGGGTGAGGAGGGTCTGAAAGGGTTCCTAGTCACCCTTACCTTGTCTCCCCTAGCTTCCACCATCTCCAGGGGCGGTGAGTTCTGCTCATAGGCCCATTTCCTCACCCTCCAGCCTCTTGATGTTTTCCGGTGTTATGGCATTAACACTTAGTATCCAGCAGCTCCCACTGAGCTACACACTGTGTCAAGTATGGGGACTATCTCTTCTTCATCTCTCTTCCCCCCCAAGAAGGTACTCAAGTTTGGTGAATTAGTGTTTTCATTAGTGAAAATGCACATGCAGTAAAGTATTTTCATATGGTATCAGCTGAGGACCCCTAGTCTTGCCTGTGAAATGATAGGAGCATATACCATTCAGTTCATCCCTTTAATGGCTCCAGGTGCAGCAGCGTTCATAGAGTATGTATCCATCACCCCAAAGAGAACGCCACACTTCTTAGCTGGGACCCCTCCCCCTTATCCCTTTAATTTTGTAATTCTTTATTTTATAAGCTGCTTGTCTTAACATTAGTGGCTTTCATCCAAGTATAAAGTTAAAGAGCTTCCTCTTGAGGCAGAGAAAGCTCAGTGTTCAGAATAGTCTGGCGCTAGCCTGTGCCCTTAGGCGTCAGATGCAGGGTAAGGGAGCCAATAACTAATGGAAAAAATCATGTTTCCCAAGAAAAGCATCTGGAAGACCTGGATATTGGTATTAAATATCATTACAAAGCAAGCTAGGCAGTTAAATAATTTTATAAAGCATTTTAGACCTGATGTCAAATCTACTCAAGTTGTGTTACTTGGAAAATAACCAACAAATTCCCATCGGAAATAACTAAAAATATGGACTCATAGAATATGTATTGCTCAAACAAGGACAGCAACCTATAAAAAGTGTATATAATAAAGAGTAATTTGGTGCATGTCAAAGTCTTAATGTCTTTGAAAGCAAAGTAGAAAACTGATTATAGCGGAAGTTAAATCAGTTGTGCTTGTTTATATCTGGATTACTATTAATCAGTATTACCATTCCCTGAACCATTGATGAATTATATACATTATGACGCAGCATATAACCAATGGAATTATGGCTGTGTGATCTAATTTTAAAAACATTCTTATTCCTTATTTTTAGGAAATATACAGTGAAGAATTGAAATAAAGGAGCATCATGCTGCAACTTCTCAATGAATGAATATGTAAATATGTGTGCCTGGGTTAAAAACACATATGCACACAAGTATATATATGAAAGACAAAAAATAAAAATAAATGTAGTAAAATGTTAACATATTATGAAGGATGTCTTTTCACTTTCCTATAAGTCTGAAATTATATAAAAATTTTAAAGGAAATAAAACTTCTTTTAGCAGATCAGGACTATTCGTCGGCAGCCGTCCGTCTCGAGAGACGATGGTGTAGCTTCTTAAGAGTCTATCTGCACCGCTGAGAATGGCTGTGCAGTCCGACTCGGGAGTGACACGGTATCTGTCTCCTCCCGTGTTGAATTGATGCTGGAGTGTCCTCTCCAGTGAAGCTGAAGCTACAGAGCCTGGGCAGGGTGATATGGAGGGTCTGCTGTTGCCCATGCAGCAGACCCCCCCTCTCTTCGCAGCTGAAGGGTCCAAGGGAAAGACGGAGTCAGTACAGCTTGGCTTCAGGTGCGCCGCAGGAGTTGCCGGTGTTGACTACAGCGTCAAACCGCCTTAGGGACTCCGGCTCCGGATTTTCTGTCGGGGTTTACTCCCTTAGCCTTTCCCCTGAAGAGGTATGCCGCAAGGCAGCGGAGGTTTTTTGGAATCAGAGTTTTCCTTCTCTGAGATCAGGACTATTAATCAGAAGATAACTGTGGTAGAACTGCAGGTGGTCTCTGTAAGCGAAACAACGGACTGCCAGCATAGATTTCCACAGCCAGGGTGACTTTCCTGATTTCTTAGTATTATCTTTTTTTTCAATGATTTATGGCAAACCTGACCAAATTTCAGTGGGAGGAACTAGTGAGGACTACAAGTGCCCATATGAGGTGTTCTGTTTTTATTTGTCCTGGAGAGAAATGACAAAAGTACACCCATTTGCAATTCAAATAAAACATCATTCTCTTTTATCAACTGAGGTGTCTTTCCACAGGATAAATATACTGGAGTAATTATATTATGTATCTTTTTACTTTTAAATTAAAGACTTGGAGAAAGGAAGCCAAAGTCAAGATGTCTATTACTTCTTTTGTCTTCCACATCATTTCCTTCTCCTCTAATCTCATGTCTGTAGGAATGAGGCAAATCTTGGCAATCAAAATTATATTTGTAAGAAAGAGTAGACTTAATAGGTTATTTATTTGCCTCTCTGATTTTTTCATTTTCCTAAAATATTCACTATAGAGGTTCACTAAGAATCAATAAGCTCACTGATACATTTAAAGTATACTTTGGTTTATGGCCTATTGTATTTCTCAGTACAAGACCAGGAGGACTCTATGGTTCTAGGCTTGAAATAGTTTTGAGTTTGAATCTAGGCTTAACCAAAAACAGTGCAGTGATGGGATAGTGGTGTCTGTCCTTGGCATACCCTAGGGCGTAAACTAGGGCACCGAGTGCCCACTGGAAATCTTCCTACTGGGATCAGTGATTCTCCATCCAGAACAGTGCCATTTCAAGGGGGGCTTTGGAAACACATGAACATTTCTGTGTTACAGCGACTTGGGATGATTTGGCATTTAGTAGGGGAGCCAGGGCTACTCAGCATCCTGCAGTGCAAGGCTCCCAACAGAGAAATTGCCAATTCACAAGGCCATGAGTGCCCGCATAGTGATGTGTGATCTACTCCGAGTCAGCCTTCCAGGCATCTGTGACCCTGAGGAAGTGCACCTCTCTGTCTACCAAATGCTATCCTGAGACTCCTTATACCCAGCAATGAACAGCTAACAGGAAACAGGTTTGCTGGTGGGCTGCCCAGCCTGTTTTGTCCAGAAAGCAGCAGAGATCCCAGTAGCCAGTTGGACAACTTGTCTTACTTGCTCTGTTCCTTCATTTCCGCTCACTGCTCCAGACTTCTTGGGGTTCAGTTTCTGTGATGAACGCTATTATGATCAGCAGACTGCCCCCTTCTCATATCATCTTAGTCCTTTCAGAATACTGAAATGGGGCAGTCATGGCAGTAAGAAAAGTATAGTTTTGTTGTGGGCGGGGCATTTGCATAGTCTCACATGAGCTGATCTTTCCCTCTAGAGTATGGGGAGGAAAGACTGTTAGGAAGCAACTTCTTGCTTAGCTTTTCACTGTACTGCTTGAAGTCACTCTTTTTTTTTTTTTTTTTGTCTTCCCTTGCATAATTTTTATAGAAAAATTTTAAGATAAAAATTTAATGACATGAAAGTGATTTTCACAAACTTAAATAAAGACAGAAATATAGTATATCTTAACTTCCTGGTGAAAGTTATATGTCACTGTGTGTGTTTTTTACATTAACATTCTGTCCTTACCCTGCTGCACTCATTCGACAGTCGGAATAAAATACTCTAACTTGGGTGGCCTATAAACAGCAAAACTTTACTCCTCACTATTCTGGAGGCTGGAAGTCCAAATTCCGATGCCAGCATGGTCAGGCTCTGACCCTCTTCTGGGCTGCAGACAGCCAACATCTGGCTGTGTCCTCCCATGGCGGAAGGGGCAAAGGAGCTCTGGGGGGCCTCTTTTATAAGAGCACTAATTCTAATCATGTGGCCAGAGCCTAATCACTTCCCAAATGTTTCACCTCCTGATATCATCACTTTGGGGATCAGGATTTCAACATGTGAATTTGGAGGTGACAGAAACATTCAGACTGTGTCAAACCTAGTAGAAACAGCTTGGGGAGAGAAAAGCTAGGTGTCATGCCTGTGTCATTATGCTACTCAGACCCTAAAAACATACTCTATTTCTCAGTTATGGTTTTGAGGCATGAGCTTAAGAAATACCTTTCAGAGCACTTGGAATTTGGTTTCAAATAGCTTCTTGAGCAGTCTTCTGAAAAAATATAGCTCTGTTCTCCACTTTGGACTTTTAAATAAAGAATTGATACTCTGGCTGATATCATTCTTGAAAATATTTTCAAAATATGTGCTACCAGCCATTAAAGTTTTATCACCATAATCTCACTAGAGCTAATTTGTTAACTGGGAAGCTATCGTTAGCCAAGCTTATGCAAAAGACAGTGGAGTGGGTGCACAATTATCATCATACCTGCATCTTCTAACCAGGAACATAACTGACATTGCAGGGCAAGCACACCTCTGCCTCTAGTTACCCTGGTTCCTGGGAAGGCCAAGTGATATGGAGAGACTCTTCTGAAGTCAACAGTCTTAACAAAAGTCAACGTAACTTAAGCTTTAAAGTAGTTATCATTTAAAAATAAATGAAAAACAAGGCTTGTGTCTGAATACAATCAAAGAGGAGTATAAAACCTGCACGTACCTCTGCGCGCGTGCGTATCTGTGTGTATATGGTTCTGACTCATTACTAAAAGTGACCGCTTTAAAAAAAGCAACTAGAAATTGAAGCAGTTGGAAATTACATTCCATGTATTCACACCCCTCTTTTGAATTTCTTTGACTCAGCCTTTCAAAAAATTTATGGGCCCCCGGGCTGTCAGTGACTGCTCTCTCCCACCCCTTCCTGAGTCTTCAATGGGAGCCACTCGGATGAGCCCGCAGGAGTTCTCGTGATTGAGGCAAAGGCCAGAAGAGAGACCTTTATTCTCCTCAAAATTGGGCCAGTTCTCCAAACAAACAATTATTTGGCATCTTAGTAATACCCTTGTAGTCAGTATCACATGAGTCTCTCCCAACATCAGCAGAACATATCTCGGGTCATCCAGTGTTGCTAGGAGAATTATAGTAATTACTTTATCCATCATGCAGCTGAATTAGAGCATTTCCTTCCAGTGAAAGCCTGTAGGAGACGCTGAGGAACTGTCTTTCTCTACCTCTACATGTGACATCGGTTACTATGGGAAACACTATTAGGTGGTTACCGATATTCACAGGTTAAATGATAGAGTGAAACAGGAGAGCTGTGTCCTGCCTATTGTAGTCTACTAGGGGGTGGGGGGGGGGACAGAGAGTATTAGTCTCTACTGTGGCAAATGTCAATGTGAAGCTGAAAATATTTCCTCAGTATAATAGCAGTTAAAACCAGTTACTGAGATTTGTGCTGGTTAGGCCTCCTCTGACTCCCCTGCATGACACAGAACGTATTCTTATCACTTCACCCCTTACTCTCATGATTTTACTTCTGTGTGTGCGTGTGCGTGTGCGTGTGCGTGTATGTGTGTTCACCTCTCATTTGGTGCCTGCCTCCCTCAGTGGAAGACAACTTCCAGGAAGGCAGGAATGGTGTCACCTTGTGTGTCGCTGTTACTTGGGGAGCCAAGAACAGCAATAGGAGTTCAAGAATGTATGCTGCCCAAATGAATAAAATGAATGAATGACTAGTAAATGCTGGACTATCTTTTTATTCTTTTGTCTTGTTTTAGTTGCAGAATTAAGAAAAATCTTTGAACCAAAGAGGAAAGAATTTTTAGAAATGAAAAGGTAAGTTCTGTTGTATGTCATTAGCGAGTGAAAGAGCTTGGCAAAACAATGTTCAGGTCTTCCTTAGAATTGATTTGCATTGCTGGCTTTTTTTGTGTCTTTCACAGGAAAGAAAGAATTGCCAGGCGCTTAGAAGGAATTGAAACGGACACCCAGCCCATCCTCTTGCAGAGCTGCACAGGGCTAGTGACGCACCGGCTGCTGGAGGAAGACACGCCCAGATACATGCGTGCCACAGACCCCGCCAGCCCCCACACCGGTGAGCATCCCTGGTGGCCCGGCGCCCAGTGGGCTGCTCTGCTGTTCCACATAGCCTTGTTAATCCCATGGTATTGGAGAGTGAGATACTCCACAAAGTGAATTGTACAGATGTAATTATATTATTACGCATATTTGTTAAAAATCTTCAATAACACATTTCTGTCAGCTCTGTCCTGCCTCATAGGAATGGTCCTCCAGTATCATAACAGTGGCATTGATGACTTCTCATTTCTCCCCCTAACCTGATACCCTTCAAGACCATGAACTATGTCTCTCCCTTCACACGCGCAGGGCCCTGGCACAGGGCCTGCTTGCTATCAGAGGCCCCCAGTAAAAGTTTGTTTGGTAAAGGTCTGAATGAGACATGTTTAAACAGGATGCCCAACTACTCAGCACAGGGCACAGCTGCTCTTGGAAAGGAATGTTAGAACCAAGCTGGACCTTGAATGATTAGGGTTGTCACTCTATGTGTTTATGTAACAAACATTCTATTTAAATTATTTTTATATATGTAATTTTAAAGGCATTGCATATATATTCCATATTGAACAGTATGTCAGGTGTGACTCAGCTTTTCCTTGGTTACTCACTCATTGTCAGGAGCATCAAATATTCAGTTTGACCTTGGGAGAAGGTGACACATTCAGGGCAATTCTTTCCACCCCCATTCCTGGCTCTGCAGGTCTGTGACTGCTTTTAATAGCCAGTATTTTCTAATTTCTTCCTCAGAAAGTGATGTTGACTTCACTTCATGATGCTAGTGGTTGCTTATCTCTACAGTTTCTGATCTTTTATGGCAGGTAAATTAGAGAGCTAAGAATTTGAAAATTACATCATGAAGAATCAAGAATAGACACAGTACCAAGTTTATAGCCAGAAATAAACCCTAGTGTATATAAAATGTTAATCTATGTATTATATAATCGTTTAAGCATCACGTATTAGTGAGAAAAGAGAGTTATTTAATGAAATGGTCTTAGAAAAATTATTGTGGTGTGGGGAAGGGAACATGTTTCTCACTTCACACTAAACACAAAAATAAGTTCCAGTTAATTACATGATTAAATTTAATAAAATTAAAAACATGAAAACATAGGTGAATACATAATTCAAGTTGAATGGAAAAGGACTTTCAAAACATAGGAACAGCTGTTGAAATCACAAACAACCAGGCCAATTGATTTGACTACACAACAATTAACATTTATACTTCAAAGAAAATCTCATCGGTAAATTTCGCAACAATATTAAACAAGCAAGTTTGAAAATATTTACAAGATAAAGATTCACATTCTTATATATGTTTGTACCAACCAATAAAAATGGCACTATGAATTAAAAGAATATAGAGCAATAAGCTTGACCAGACATTTCAGAGAAGAAAAAGATAATATAAACGGCTAGTAAATAATTGAAAAATGCATTATTCTCTTTTTTTAGCAGAGGACATTTTTAAAATTAACACTCAATATTTATAAGAGAGTATTACTGCAGATTCAAGTGTAAATTAATACAGACTTTATAGACATTAATTTGGCAGTCTAGCCTGTGTTGTACTTGCTGATAAAGCAATTTACAAGTGTATTGTGATAGTAATCAGAAAAATCAGACTAATTAAAAGAAACAATTTAAGTGCCCAGTAATAAGAAAAGGGTTAAATTAGTTATGGAATGCCTGTTGGATAGAATATTGCAAAGCCTTAGAAGAATCATGTCTTCAAAATAAGATTTCCAAATACAGAAAAATGTTTTATATAGAACATGAATGTTCTATAAAACAAATTATTTTATACAGAAAAAAAAGGAAATCAGTTATATATAAGACTAGAAGGTCTCTATAGAAATGTTTGGTAAATTACCAATTTTTTTTATTACTCGTTATTATAAGTTAGAGACTACTGGGGATTTTGGGGTTACACCTTCCTGTCTTTCATGGTAGACATTTTCTATATCAAACATGTGTTCTGTAATTGGAAAAATCTACTTTTGTTTTAAAAACACACACACAACAACAACCTGGTGAATACTGACATGGGGCATTATTGTTATGGTTACTGTCAGATCCTGTGAAACCACAATCCCTCAACTTGTCAGATTACAGCAGTTCAAATATCTGTTATCTTTTTCTAGAGGACTCTGAACTCGTCCTCTGGCCTCACACATGAAATATTAAACTCAAAAACAAAAAGAGTAAGTCAATAAGGGGCAATAGCTCTGGGCGAGGCTCTCAAGAGTAAGGGACTGAGCTTTAGTTCATCCCAGGCTTTAGATGGCTTGCAGAGCCCATAGGACATTCCAGCCTTCATGCATTTCATGGCAGATCCCAGGTAAACCATTTAGATAACTGCATCTGTGTGAGAAACTGGCCCTTCAAGTGTGTACTGTGCATAAAACAGTATAGTAAATAAGTCTTTGCTTAAATCTGTATTGAATATTCATATGCTCTTCTTGTAGGCCGATCAAATGAAGAGGAAGAAACTTCTGATTCTTCGCTAGAAAAGCAGACTCGACCTAAGCACTGCCCAGAAACCTCAGGGGTCCATGGTGACTCAGGCATCATGGACACCCAGAGTCTGGAGTCCAAAGCTGAAAGGATTGCAAGATACAAAGCAGAGAGGAGACGGCAACTGGCAGAAAAATATGGGCTAGCCCTGGACTCTGAGGTAGACTCTGAATCTCCATCTCGATACACCAAGTCCAGGAGGGAGCCAGATGCTGTGGAGAAAAGGGGAGGGAAAAGTGAAAGGCCGGCTGAGTCAAGCAAAGACTTCAGTCCTTCATATTCCAGGGCTGAGATCCCAGGGCTCAGGACCAGCATGGCTGAATCCCAGGACTACACCCTCCATGCCAGGGACGGTATTGTCAACACAGAGGTGCTGCTCAACATGGAAAACCAAAGACGAGGTCAAGAGCTAAGTGCCACCGGGCAGCAGGCCCGCGAACTGCCCCCGACAGTGGAGAGTTCCTCATCCTTTCCATTCTCCGGGCAAGACTGCTCCTTCAGTGAAGTGCCAAGATCCCCAAAGCAAATGCACAGCGTGCCCCTCTCCTCACCTGGGCAGCCAGCGTCCCCAAGCCACTCTGGCGACCTGCCACTCCCCACTGAGGCTCGATCCAGGTAAGCATCCAGCTCCCGCTGACCACCATTAATGTAGAAGCACCCATATCTTTCCTTTGCCTCCAGGTTTCTTAGAGACTGGGTATTCTTGGCATCTGTGGAGTCGGGGCCCACAGCAGAACTTATATGATATATGATATTTTAATTTCCATAACATCAAAAGCAGGAAACCATTTTTTTTTTTCTTTTTCTTTTTAAATCTGAATGTTACCATAAGGACACTTTTATGGATGCCTTGTTTCATGACCCTTCTTTTTACTGTTTCTCACATGCCTTTTAACAGTTGTCTTTTTCTTTATTTGTTTTCCTCTAATCATACCCAAGACATTTTGAAGATTGCTTCTGTTGGCATTTAAAATCCCATAGCAGAAGGACCCCCACTAACCAGTGGAAGGGTGTCAGGTTAGGGTATGAAGTATGACTACAATATATATTGACTATAATTGTAACATATAGTTATGTAAGTATATCAGCACACTAAGAAAACAGCTGTTTATAGAATGCCTTATTAAAAATATCAGCCATTAAGAGAAATTACTGTGCAATAAAATCAACCAAAGACAAGAATAGCTCTCATTTAGAAAAATCAGAAAAGGCAAAAATAAGAAAGTCAAACCAGAAGAGAATATATGTTTCTTTCTAAATTTGCATTTTAAAAAGTGCAATGACCATACTTAAAATGTCATTTGCTTAAACATCCCATCCTATTTCAAGGGGTAGGATAATTGTCTAGGTTAACTCATAAGCGTATTTTTAGCTCAAATAGGCATTAGCTTTACAGGTAAATTGAGGAGGGATGAGAACCTATGTCAAGCACACTTATTCTGAAGAAAAAAGAGGTTAGGAAATACTTCTATTTCTTTCACATTGGGGCAGAGCAGTAAATGTGATCATTTTTAAGTAGCAGTAATACATCTAAAACAGATTACTTTAGTTCTTGAAGTTTATTGAGCCAAAGATCTGTCTTTACTCACTTAATCATCCACACTAAAATATTTAGAGACATCAGCTTCTAAGAGAATTAACTACTATAGATTCTGAGACTGTGTTTTGAGGGCCTTTGTTCAGCCTTTGGACTTTACTTTCTATTTAGGGACTGTGACCCCTTGTTGTCTCATATGTTGAAAAGCCTTTTGTTGGGGAAATCTGCATTTCCTAGTATAGAAACACTGTTCTTGGGTTTGTTAACCTCTATTAAAGAAAATTCTTCACATGCTCTGTGAGCAAGACAAGGAAACCTAACATTTAATTTAGAAAAAAAAGAGATTTATAATTACGTGGGTTAAAAAATAGTGAGGAGTCTAATTTCCGGTTGCCGTATTATAAAAACTGTTTAAGCTGTTATCACTTTGTCTAGGTTAGTCATCTAGATTATATATAATAGATTCTTAGTGATATTTTGCATCATTGTAAACATAATTAAAACTTGGTTGAGTATTTTAGGTAAAAGATAGGATACTTAATAGTTTTGTGTGAGTTAAAAATCTTAATATTCAAAAATATATCTCTGACAATCTTGAGCCATTTCTTTCCAGGCTATTTGAAGAGGAATGTCACCTGGAAGTCTTCCTAAGCCTAGTCTTAGCTTCACAATACCTTATTTTCACAAAAAAAAAAAAAAAAAAAAAAAAAAAAGGCTGCAGAAAATTAAGTAATTGTAAGGAATTCTCGAGGAGGCACATGCTTTATTTTTTTAAAGCCATTCAAGGCATACAATTCTATTATTTATATGCAAATAAATACAAATCATTTTATTTAGGGAGAGGAAATACCTGAGATATGTTTACATTAAAAAGAAAGGAAAATAATGTGTGACAAGTATAATGTTAAAAATTATTAAGGTTTATTGTGTAATGACTCCAGCTATTCATCTTATAAAGATGGATTTCAAAAGGATTACCATTCTGCTAGATGTCCTCTCTCTAGCGCCAGGTAATTCAGGTGCCAAAAAGTCACTGCTGTCTGATTTCCATTTGCAGGGAAGAAAGACAAAAATACTTTGTGAACTAAAACAGTAACCAAAGAAATCTCAGTTACCCAATAACCATGAGTGAAAATAAAATGTGATCCAATATGGAAACAGATAACAGAAAAGTTTAAGAAGGTTAAGGAATGACCAAAAAGTATCTACAAATAACAAGACAATTTCCTAGCACATTTCACCGTGGGTCCTATCATTGAAATAGAATGTTTTTCTCACTACTATACTGAACTTGTCACCTAGCTCTGCCAGGATTTTTGGCTATTAATTTCTGAATTAACTCATTGTCATTTCATTTTATTTTGTGCTCACTAGCTTAAGACTGTTTTTGTTTCATTAATTAAATACGAATACATCGATCCTGAATATACCATTACAAGACCACCTACAGTAGCCTGAAAATTCAAATGTGAGCCAGGTATCACATGCTCAGTTTTTCTATACACTCACATGCACCAACACAGGTACACACAGAACAGTCATCAGTGCTTAGACTTCACTGTACTGCACTGTTTTTAAGTATTGTAAGCTCAGTAACAGTCTTTTATCATAATATTTAGTTGAGTTATAAATTTACTTTAGAATTATTTAATGTCCAGTTTATATGATAAAGAAGGTATGTATTATGTATGTACAGGATGGGGCAGAAGTAGGTTCTCAGTTGTTCATATGGAGAATAACACAATAATTAATAAATAATAATACAGGAATAAAGTCTGTTTCACACACTCACAACTGTAAACCTACTTTTGCCCCACCCTGTGTGCATATAGGTTACAGGGTCTTTAGCCAAGAAATCCTGTTAGTTGCCTGGGAATCAGGTGAACACATTGTTCTGAGGCAAGTTAAGAAAGCACCTAGTAACGGAGCAGAGAGTAAGACAGCTCCCAACCCCTGCTTCCCAATCCTGCCAAGCCCTGTAAACTTGGAATTTAGAAACTGTATTTCCTGGAGAGAAAATATTACTAATATGAACCATTCCTTGTTAATTCAGCCACTTATGAATTTTAGAAAAAAGTTAAAAGTTATTTGGGGCCTATGGATTATTCAAAGTTTTAAAAATCTGAGCCCCTGCTACTATTAGAAATCCTGAATCAAAGCTCTTACTGATTTTGCTACTTTGTACATCTCTTGTTATTAAAAAATAAAATAAAATGCACTGTATTGGTAACTTCTATGAGTGGAGACACTACCTAAGCTAAGAGCTGTTTTTCTTAGTATCAACTGTGACTCCCTGCTCTCAATGAGCTATGCGACTGGCAAAGAGGAGAATGATATCTAATTTTCTATTGATCTACTCTAGAAAACCCTCATTCATTTTTTTTTGGGGGGGGCGGTGTTCAAAAATGTATTGTTCTATTACAGTTGTCCCATTTTTCCCCCTATTGCTCTTCCCTACTGCAACAATTTTCAACCAGTGTGCCATAAGAATTTTTAAAACACACCATACCTGACTGTTTAGTCAGGGGCACTGACCTCTTTTCCCTTAGATGGTCAAATAAAAAATGACAACAGCCAACACAACAATGGCCATCCGGTGTGAATGAATCAAAATTATACCTATATTTTTTTTTCAGGCCAGCAAAATATTTTTTGTTGTTGTGCCACAAAACTATAGTAAGTAGTTTATATGTGCCACGAGATGAAAAGGTTAAAAAACCACTGATCTGTGACAATCGCCACCCTCCTTCTCCCACTAAACAAATTGTAACATTAGTGGTCAGATAATGATTACGGGTTTTAGGCAGCACTGGCACGGACATTGACCTGGGGAGCTGCCTTGGTAAGCGATGGTTTGGACAGGACTCCACGTAACCCCAGAGAGCTGTGGCGCGGGCCCAGGGAGACAGGCCAGGGCATCCTCCAGAATGAACCTCTTCTACAGCGCCGTGACACGCAGACTGGGCCACCTCAGAAGGAACAGGGCTTATGCTGCGTTCTTATTGTTTATTTCTGACTGCATTGGTCTCCCAGTGGGGGGGGGGGGGGGGGAGTCTAAAAACTGTCCCCACAGCCTCAAGCTCATTGTTTTAGTTACTAATTGCCTGCTTACCTGCACAGATAGGAATTTCCACAGAGAGTGACACTGAAGGAGTAGCAGCCTCTTCCCCATCAGCATTTCTGTCTCTGCCTGTCTCTCTGATGGCAGGAAGGTGGCAAGAAGGAGCATGTGTCCCACAGCAGAATGTCCTGGAAAACAGAGACCTCTGAGCACCCTGTGTTGGGATGGAATCCTTTCTCTTTTCAGTCTCTGTACCCCAACATCTGCTGTCCTCTCCCCCTTCCTTGAGCTTTGACTATAGTCATGTGCTCAGCTCATTCCCATTTTCATTACCTTTTATTCTCTTGTTACTGGCAAACATCAATATCTGTTCATGGAACTCAGTATGAATATGTCACTCCAAATACTTGCTACTACGTCCTGAAAGTTCAAATGCTGCAGATTTTAAATGCAGGATGTTGCTTGTCTGCACGAGGCCTTGCACATTCATGCGCCCGTGCTTATGTCCAAAGCAATCGTTAGCATTTCTTCCAAACAAGCAACATTAGCAAGTAAACTGTCCATTTTAATGAGATGCTGAAGTGAATAGCCATTTTTCTTAAGGTGCATAATGTTTTATAATTAGAAGCTGTTACATAATTGAAGCTGGACCCCCACAGGGAGAAACTAATTTTATTGTGCTGAACTTGATGTCACTTTGGTAGCAGGACACACTGTAGAGTGAGGTAAAGCCTATCATTATATACTGAGGGACACAGACCAAGAGTACCTCCTGTCTGCTATGACAACGACAATTAAGGGTGAGTTCTTATGTCCTGGTAATATAATTCTTGCCGCATCATAAAAAAGGTTCTGTTACACCGAGGTCCCCATTTCATGGTTCTCTCATCCCCGGTAACCCTACAGTCTCCTCCCAGGAAAGGGAGCCTCTGGTATGAGAAGTTGGCTCCCCCAAAAGCCCCACAATATAGTTACTTGATGTGAAAGAATTTTAAATTCTTGGAGACAGAAGTAACCCTGGAGGTTATTTAGTTTAAAAATCTATTTTATACGTGACAAACACTGAAGGTGAAAGCGCTTGGGTGACTGGGTTAGAACCATATAACCGCTTTGACAAGACCGAGCCCATTACCCATCACCCATTTATTCATTCAAGTTCTCCGGACCCATTAGTTCTTTCCATTGTACTCTGCTCTTGTTATTTATGTCAGTTCTAGTTTCTTTCATAGCAGAAAAGAGAGTTTGCTGGTTTTGCCCTTTGAAGGTTAGAAATTTTAGGAAAGAAGGTCAGGAGTCTTAGAGAAGCAGTTTATGTGGATTTACATAAGGTATTGAGAAGACTTATCCTCATAACCAAAAGGAAAACTTGTAGTCTAGGAGGATTCCAGCTCAGGAGGCATCTATTCACTATCCATACCTCTTTGCTATTGATTTAGGTTTTAGTTTCAGCACTAAGGTAGTTTTGAAGAAAATTATGTTGCAGCATTGAGCCTTCTGTGTGCCAGTCACTGTGCTTCCAGCTGGGCATATCTTTTTTTTTTAAGTGTGGGAAATAACTACAATGCAATGGACTAATTAAGGTTCTAGAAGCCACGGTTGGGTGCCTTGAGAATACCCAAACGGTCTATTACTTTTTCCCCCTTGGTGAAGTGATCATAATTGAACCAAGCCCTTAAGAATGTGGTGAGTTTGCAGGACTGGAGGGGAGGCTGGCCCAGGCAAGAGAGCACAGATGTCCACTGCAGACCTAGAAGGAATGGGACAGTGAGTCTGAGACTCCAGTGGGGCCCCATCCCAGAGGGCCTCAGAAGACATGTCAAGGCATTTGAGCTTTGCCTTGTGGACAACGGGAAGTGCCTGAAGGATTTTAGAGCAAGGTGATTAATTGCGTATTTTAGAAAGACCACACCAGAGGAAAATGTAGGGTTGGTCTGGAGGAGAATTGATTCCAATGATGGGGGCCACTGATGTGGTCCTTGCAGTTACTTGAAGACTGTGGTTCCGAGTTAGGCTCTGCCATTACCTTGGTCCCATTTGGCATTTCATTAGATAATCTGGAAGATAGTGATGCTAGGGTAATCAGATGTCTGGAAGAGGTGTTGTAAATAACTTTGGTGTTATAAAGAGAGATGGGAGGGAGGGACGGAGCAGGAAGAGAGATGAGAGTATGGGCCAGAGAGAGAGGAGAGGTAACAGAACGTGGAGGCAAGGGAGCACGTGTACCTGGCACAGTGGTTGGAAACTAACAAGATGCAATTGAATAAAGTTCTGTATTTAGAAGAGGAAAAATCAGTGTACAAGGTCAAGATCAGGGAAACCTGATTTAACAGTAGTCCATGGGAAACAGACCTAGGAGTTTTATTTAGTTGGCAGCAAGTTCTTTATGTGCTGCCAATGTGGCTACTGCAATCTTGGGGTATATTAAAGAAGGTGAACTGTCTTTCTTTATCCATAAAGGCTACCTTCCCATCTGCCCTGCTTTCTTGACCTTTCTAAGTTTTTATAGACCTCTTGCTGTCTTAATGGAAACTGGAATCATTTTTGGAGCCTCTTACACTTTCTCTGGTACTTAGACTTTCAAACAAGTCTGTTGTTCTCATTATCAGATTGTCTTTTTCCCAGAGCAGTTAGTAAAGCTGAAGTTTGGCTTGGCATAGGAAGCCCTAATGCTATCAGTCTGGTATCTTATTGATGATCATTCTGCCCAAAGGGAAAAGAAGAGAGAGATTGTGAAGCAAATTAGGTGTCTCACAAATGCAGATTCACCTCGCCTCCTGTCTTAGGAAGAAGGACATTCAAATCTTCATCATCCTACAAGGCCGATATACCCAGGAAGGGATTTTAACAATTTTATCAAGATTCCCCCAAACCATGAATGGCACCATGAATTTGATATTATGTAAAACTGTAATATTGGTAAGGATGATCTCAAAGGCAACGTTACTTTAGTGGAAGCCTTACTGCAAGCATAGTTGCTTTCTTGTGTCCTTCCTGCTATTGCCCAGAGTCTAGCACATACCAGGGGGCTCAGTAAGTCATTTCTGGATGAATGTTATGCTGCTTTCTGTTTTCTTATTGTCACCAAACTAAAGCAGTGCTACTTGAAATAAACAACCTACAAATCATTTATCAGCCCACAACCCCTGGGGACTTACTTGCACCTGAATGTAAATCATGGGTCGTTTCCTTCATCATCAAAGTTATGCTACGAAGAAAAATTCAGCTATACTGAACAGCAGACTAGCAGTGTTCACTTTCTCTGGCACAAACTTTTTCTCTAACTATGGACTTGTTACACCGGTCAGCAGAATACACTTGAGTGGCACTTGTTTATGCTACAAGGCTTCTTCCACTTCAAGGTTAAAATTCTTGTGTTATGCTCTTGAATCATAGCTCATAAATATGGTTAAACTGTGAGTGGGGATCGCGATAAGTGAGTAAAAACCCTTTGGGGGCTTTTGAGGCCTGGCCAGCTGAGCTCCAGCCCCAAAAGGCTGCTTCTCGGCTGGTCCTATAACTGAAGCAGCCAAGTTCAGGGATTATTTTGTTCTAGGAGGGTCGTTAGGATCCAGACAGGAGACATGGAAATCCAAGTCCAGCTGGGAAGCACAAACTTCATCCATTTCGGAAGGCCCACCACAGTACCTTCCTCAGACTCCAGCACTTTCTCAGGCAGTTCTGTCTGTCTTGTCTGTCTGTCTGCCTTTCTGTGCATTCCTCCTGCCATCACCCTTCCTCCTGGCTGAGATTGCAGCATTTCAGCATTAAGCACTGAGGTGAGCCCAGTGAGATGAAAGAATTGGTTATCTCACAAGTTCAACCTGCTTCTTCCCTAAGAAGACTCTGAATTCCTACCTTTTATTGCTCAAAAAGTCCTCACTCTATAATTCAAAAGTCATATATTTTTAATTGGGGTATAATACATCAAAATGCACATGGTTTAAGGATGATGCAAGTTGCTGATTTTGGAGAAATGTATAGCCTTTACCCCAGTCAAAATAGAAAAGGTTTCCATCACCCCTGTGCCTCTGTCCACCAGCATTGGTTCTTGACTCTACTTAGGTGCGACAGCCTGGGCATATCATATGTTCAACTCATTATAGTATATAAAACTAATTCTTCCCACTGTTTGCATTTTAACCTAGACTTAATTATGAAAAGAGTTAAGCATAACATTAAGGAATACTACATAAAACAACAGCTTCCATGCAAGACTTAAAGAAATAAAGAGAAAAGAACCCAAGGCATCATTACTACTATTCATATAGGATACCTCTCTCTACCTCTCTCTCTCTCTCTCTCTCTCTCTCTCTCTCTCTCTCTCTCTCTCTCTCTTATCCTCACAGAGAACATGGTTTTTGAGTTTTTAGAGGCAGTGGAAGGGAGGGAGATAAAGAGGGAGAGAAACATCAGTGGGTTGCCTCTTGTACGCGCCTGACTTGAGCCGACCTGGGACCAAACCCCCAACCTTTCAGTTTTTGGGATGACACTCCAACCAACTGAGCCACACAGGCCAGAACTTTCTTTCATATTTTTAAAAACTCACTTGGATAATACAGTTTCTCCACAATAATACCAGAAATTAATTTTGTACTTTTATTCAATAATGTGGTTTTAATCTGACGTTGGGCCTCCCTTAGGTAACACCCTGCAGTATTATAATCAAGCTGTGCTCCACTGTGGAAAACCCAAAACTTTCATTATAGTTTGGGGGTGCCTGTGAATTAGCCAGATCAGCTGTGTACTCTAATTCACCAGTTTGGGAGCCAAGGCATGCTTTTAATCAGCTTTCCAAATGAAGAATTTAGCTTCCTTAACATGTAAACACTGAAAGGGCCCACTCTGGGCTCTCTTCAGTTTCTCGGTCTCTTTGGACTTTGGGGAGAAAATCTGAAGAAAAGAAAGAAAAAAGACCCAAAACAGATTTTGTGGACTGACTGTGTGTGGTCCACATTTTATTGATTTTTCATTTATTAATTTATTTTTGTCTTTAAAGTATGGAAAAAGATATTTGAATGTAAAAAATCTCATTAACTGCCCAAAATATCTGTGTCAAGGTAATTCCCTGAACTGTGACTCTTCTCTAGATCAGTTATGAAGGTCAGCTGAATTATAGATTTTAGAAGGCATACGTTTTTTAAATATTGTTTTTATTAAGGCGTAATTTACATTCAGTCAATTCACACTTCTTAGTAAAATTCTGTGAATTTTGACAAATATATAAAGTTGTGTAACTATCACTACAATCTAGATGTAGAACAGCTCTATCAGCCCCTGAATTCCCTTGTGTGCCTCTGTAGTCAACCCTTCCAGTCCCCAGGCCCTGACAACCAACAGTCCATCTTCTGTGCTATAGGTTTTGATTTTTAATATAAAAATCAAATTCTTGGAGTATTTTGTTTTTGTCAATTCAAAAGAAGTTATGTAAGAATTTCATGAAATGATTAAAAATCATAAGAGAAATGTTAATTGTTTATAATATTCTCAATATATAAACCCATCTTAAATGGTTGTAATTTAAACTTACAAGGCAGTTTATACAGAGGTGATTTTTAATTTCAGGTTTCCTAGTGAATACTCAAAACACAAGTTGGACGTGTGTGCTAAAATTATTTTCCCTGGTCCTGGCATTACACATGTGCCATAGCCAACATGTGAATATTTATTGATGAACAGTTAACATTCAGCTATTGTGATGCTGAGCCTGTAAAGTGCCCATGAAAGTGGGAATTAGGTTTCATGCATTCAATATCATGCTCACATTATTGTTTTGTTCCGCCTCAGGAGCAGAGGCAGCTGAGAGATCAGTCCAGCAGAACTAAAATATTCCTTCTGTCCTCAGAATATTTATAATCCCTCTCCTATAACATCCAGCATCACCTATTTTCAGTTCATTCCTCCCATGAATTTTCTTCTTTCCAAATGGGTGCTTCTTACACATGTCTCTGGTATAGATTGCTTTGGTGGGAGAAGGAGACAAGATTTCACCACCACCACCACCCAAGTCTGGGCCCCAGCATCTCCTTCTGCTCCCCATCCCACCTCACCTCAGCAGCAAGCACCCTCTGCACCAAATTGCTCCTCACTCCTTTGATTTCATGTTGTATGTTTGGAGAAGGAGAGGAAGAAGGTGACTGAGTTTTGCAGGATGTACAGGTAACTGAGTGGCTCTGCTGGAGAGACTAGTGCTGGGTCAGGGTCATGGGTATGATCCCCCCACAGTCGGTGCCTTCCTTGTAGGCCCTAGTTGTGTGAGCACCAGCATCTGTACTACATCATGGCTCAATCAAGCCGGAGGCAGATGTTTCCAAAACATGGAAGCCTGTAGCTCTGGAGGAGTCAAAGATGTAGTCTGGAGGCCCCGACCCCTGGGTGAAGCCCATCCTTTCATTAACCAGCTTGTGATCTTGGGCAGTTAATATAGGTTCTTGCACCTTCCTTTTTTCACCTATGAAATTGATGAGAATACCTCAGAGGATGGTGGAGATGATCATTGACCAATTCCACCATTCTACAAATATTTATTGAGACCTGCTTGTTTGTCATACACTGTTCTGAGTGCCAATGATGCAACAGCCACTTCCTTCAAGAAGTGCACGTACCCTGGTGGAGTGAGAGACATAAGTCAGTGTGTCATGTGACGGGTGCAGTGAGTGCTATGAAGCAAATTCAAGCCAATCAGTGAAGGTAGGGGAGAAGAGATTCAGGGCTGCTATTTGATATAAGGAGGCTGATTAGGAAGGTCTCCCTGAGTAGACAGTACTGTAGTTGAGCAGAGTCCTGCATAAGGTGAGGAAGGAAGACATGTCCCTGTATAGACACTGTGCGTGTAGTATTTGAGGAGCCCTCTTCCCTAGGGTGGCAGGAGCATGGGGTTCGGGGGACGTGATAGAGAGGAGATGTATGGGGATGTGTAGGAAGATCAGGAAGGAACTGTAGCCCATCATGAGGGCTCTGGGTTTTGAAAAGAAGAAAGATCTGCCTTGTATTTTAGAACAATTCCCCTGGTTGCTGAGCTGAAAATAGACTGTAGGTGGGTAAGCATGAAAGTAGGTAGAATAATTAGGAGCTCGTTTCAGTAACCTAGGTGGGAGGTGGTGGTGCCTTGCCCTAGAATGATCACAGGAAGGGCAGTGAAAAGAGGTTATATTTTGAAGGTAACCATAGGATTTGCTGATGACTTAGATATGTGGTATGAGGTAAAGGTGAGTTCAAAGTTTTGGCCAGGATACCGCCATGCAGGAATGGCCATTTGCAGAACTAGCTGGGGATGGCTTCAGTACAAGCGAGGCTTGGAGGGAAATGGAGAGTTCATTTTTTGCATGTGTGAAATTTAAAGTGTCTGGTGGATATCCAAATGGAAATGTCAAGTAGCCAGTTGAATCCAGGGGGAGATTGGAATGGAGATAAGCGCTGGAAGACATTCAGTGTGGAAGTGAAAGCTGCATGAGATCATCCAGCCTTAGACTGTTGGCGGGACAGAAGAGGAGACAGACCCCCAGGCGCCCTCAGCTGTAGACGTGCAGGTGGTGAGTGAGGCAGAGGACAGGGAAGGCAGTGAGCATCAAAGCTGCGAGTAGGTGAGTAAGAAAAAGAGGGAGAAGTGACCACGTTCTGCAGTACAGCAGGTAGAAAGTGCCCAGGGCAGCCTTGTTTAACTAAACAGTTAGTGTTTAATTAAATTTAGATCTCTCCCCACCACCTTGTCTTTATTTTCTGGTTTGGATGGCAGAAAACCTCACCCAAGTAAGTGCCTTAGCCAACCTCAAGGGTCCCAAGAGACTTTGAGAACTACTATTCTAAATCACTCCTGCTTTAAATTTACCTGAGACAAACTCAGGCCCACCTTATGAGGTTGAACACACTGTCCTTAGCATCACATTACTTCTAAATTGGAAAAATGTGTCTATCATCTCTTTAAAATAAAAAGCAGTAACTAATAAATGTTCAGTGCTGTGTCATCTGTAAAGAAAGAAGAGGAGACCAGCATTTTGAAGGACTTAGATGTTCTTGGCACAGTGTTTTCACATATATTAGTTCTCATTACATACATTTGTGGTATATATTAAATGCCAAAATTTGAGTATCCCCTACCATGGTGGTAGTTATTTGTTTTTTTGGTCAGTTCCGTATCTAAGTTGCAGTGAATAAATGGAGCCCAGCGAGTCCCCATGGCTGTGATTTTCATTTTACAAATGCCAACTAAACATATTCTTAACTCTCCTGATAATTTTTTTATGGTGATACCAAGTTTTATTCTTCTTAGTGGAAGTTGGATTCAGAAACTTGTTTAGCACATCACAGTTTACAAAGCACTCTATTATACAAAAAGCATTGGAGCCTTAAAATAACTCTGTGATGTAGGCATATTGGTTGCATTAACTTGATGGTTTGCAAAAGCAAGTGTCCATTATTCCCTCTTCTTCCTTTATATCCTGTGCTGTGTTGCACTGCATCCCTCTTAGCTGCACACGATATGCTAAACTATTCCTATGTTTATATAAATGGTGAGAAGTTAGACCCTTTATAGTTGGAAATTAAAAAATAGCTTCCCATACACCTGAATTGTTTATTGGATACAGGTTAAACTGCTTTAATACTGGAGATAGGGCAGTGGGGTGATAGGTGTGGGTATAGAAAGACAGGGATAGTACTGGAGAAACAAAAATTCAAGGCTGAGTGTTACAGATTGCAGGGATTTTTAAAAATTCAGATAATTTTATTATAATTATAATTCTATTCTCTTAGAGATTGCTTTAGTCTAAAATGTGTTTGCAGCCTGATATTGAAGAACTCTTACTGATAGGTTGGTAAGGGTTTGAGCTGGCAAATGTTTTAACTTGCATGTAGAATTTCCATTTTTCCTTTTTACATTATAAGAGGATGCAGGTCCCTACTTTGAGTATTCCTCCTGTGTCTTGCTTTCCACATGGTTTTTCTTGTCTATGACTTTTCTCTGAAATATCTTCAGCCTGGCATAGTTACAGCTGGCCCTTGAACAACATGATGGTTTGCAGCACTGCATTTAACTTGACTCCCCAAAAAGTTAACGACAGTCATTCCTTGATATCTGTGGGGGATTGGTGGTTCCAGGACCACCCTCCACCCAAAGGAGGACAAAATTCTCAGATGCTTAACTCCTTTATGTAAGATGGCATTGAACAATGAGTCAGCTCTCCACATCCACAGTTTGTTCAGTCCATGGATGTGAGATCCAGGGATACAGTGGGTCAACTGTGTATTTACTGAAAAGCATCCACATATAAGAGGACCTGTGTACAGTATTCCCTCACTTGTCATGGGTATAACATTCTAGACCCCCCATGATAGGTGAAAATCTGCGAAGTAGGAACCTTACATTTATTTATATATATATCGTCGGCGGCGGCAGCCGTCCGTCTCGAGAGACGATGGTGTAGCTTCTTAAGAGTCTATCTTCACCGCCGAGAATGGCTGTGCAGTCCGACTCGGGAGTGACATGGTATCTGTCTCCTCCCGTGTTGAATCGACATCTTACGATGATGCTGGAGTGTCCTCTCCAGTGAAGCTGAAGCTACAGAGCCTGGGCAGGGTGATATGGAGGGTCTGCTGTTGCCCATGCAGCAGACCCCCCCCCCACCTCTTCGCAGCTGAAGGGTCCAAGGGAAAGACGAGTCAATACAGCTTGGCTTCAGGTGCGCCGCGGGAGTTGCCGGTGTTGACTACAACGTCAAACCACCTTAGGGACTCCGGCTCCGGATTTTCTGTCGGGGTTTACTCCCTTAGCCTTTCCCCTGAAGAGGTATGCCGCAAGGCAGCGGAGGTTTTTTGGAGTCAGAGTTTTCCTTCTCTGATGTGCCCTGACTGGAAGATCGAACCAGCGACACTTAGCTCGCAGGCCGACGCTCAATCCACTGAGCCAAACCAGCCAGGGCAATATATATATATATATATATATATTTTTTTTAAGGCTTTATAACCCCTTCCCACATACTTATAAACCATTCCCAGTCCCTTATTCACCTTTCCCACTCCCTTATTAACCTTTTCCACACTTTTATAAACATTACTTATGTTCTTAAACATATTCTACACTCTTAAACCTACGTAACTTTAACAACATACATATACAGTACTGCGAAATCCCGCGATATAGCGAAAAATCCGCGATAAGTAATTAAATATAATATTTTAAAAATCCCCCGATACAGTGAGGCTGCGATAAGTGAACCATGGTATAGAGAGGGAATACTGTATTTCAAACCCATGTTGTTCAAGGGTCAATTGTACTTTGTCATATTTAGCCTCACATTATATTCGATTGAGTGTTGAGGAATGAACACGTAATAAATATGTTATCTTGTCAAGCATGATAAAAGCTTTTTAATGGTTGGTTGATGCCTGATTCACCCTTGTTACTTCTCAGAGCTTAGCTCAGTGCCTTGTACATAGTAGGATCTTAATAAACCTTTCTGGAATAGATTTGAACAGTTTTGGTAATTGTGTTGGCTACATTATTCAGTGATAAATATTTTTAAAAATGTGTAATAGCAGTTAAAGATATGATCTTATTGACTTTGTTTTTATTCCTTTATTTGATATGTACTGTTTTGGACACTATTTTTATATTTAGCTATTTACCAATGTACCTTAACAAAATCTATGGATGATAAGTTGTTTTATATTTTTGATCCAATTTTTTACAAGAGAATTGACTGGTGTTCATGGGCAAAGTGTGACTATTATAGACTCATAATGCTTTCAAATTATCTGGAAAACTATATTTGGTAGCTTTAGATATATTTATTTCTACCTCTTGATTTTAGCAGTGAGTCAAATGTCCTGAAAATTCTATGATGTTGAATATAAACCCCATGGCAAAATGTGCTTATACATTTTCAAAAGCCAGTATTACTTACTCTTTACTTAACAAAAATCAGCCTTTAGGTTTTAAATTACAGTCAATTTTCTAAAATCTCTTCAGTTTGAGTTTTGGCTTACACTGACAAGCAAGAACCTGTCTTGTCACCACTTCTATATGTTTTGCTGTGACCACCTCAATCTGTCACAATCAGACTTGAACTTTTGTTTCTTCAGTAATATCCACCGTGTTTCTACACCCAGACCTATCATCCCCCACCTCCCTATCTCCAGTATTATAGCAATTTAGTCAGTAGTAATAAACTTTCCGGTGTGTGGGAAGCCCTTTTATTTCCAACTATAAAGGTTCTATTACTGTGTATATGTTGACATTTTAATAGAAAATTTCTGAAGTTGTGTTTTTTGTATGTGATAGTACAGGGAAACTCAAACATGAGTGGTTTCTCCAGAAAGATTCCGAAGGGGACACACCTTCACTTATCAACTGGCCTTCCAGGTACATCCCAAGTTGAAACTCTTGGCTTTTATCTCCTGAGTGCATCTGCTCCCCCAACCCCTGCCCGCCCACCCCGCCCCCCCCCCCCCACACCTTGCCTGCTGCTCACACCTCCCCCAGTGCAGAGTCTCCTCTCGCTAATAACAGTGCCTCTGAAAAGCCTGTATTCACAAGGGCCTGGGAAGTTGCTGCCTAATCGTTTGCTTTTCTCCTTCAGTTGTCCTGATCCCCTCTAATAGCATTTCCTTTTGCTCTTCTTTTTGAAAAATCTGTTGACTGCACCTCCTCTCGTTTTTCTCTTCTCTCTGCCAACTCACACATGGCCAGCCTACCCGGCACCTCTGTGTGTCTCCTCTTGTGACCACTGAACCAGCCCAGCGAGAGTCCCATCTTGTCAACACCGCCTGCCCCGGGCATTGCAGCCTCCTTGTTTTCATGTCTCCTCATCTCTAAACCAATAGTTAACTTTCAGCCGTCACTTCCAGGGCCTGTGGTTTTAAAAGCAGACAAAAATCCCTATCATTTCATTTTTCAGGTTGGGGGCAGGGAAAGGCGGAAGGAATAAGAATGAATAAGTCACTGGCAAGACAAAGCTCTCATATATTGAGTTTCCAACAGTCACTTTGTTCTCAGCTGAGGACAACATTCAGATTGTCTGATTAAAAGGACACATTCCACAGGAGAACTTGAGCCACATTTTAGTCTTCTTTTGATTAACAAAGTTTATAAATATGAAAACGTCCAACACTGGCGAGTCTGAGAAAAATAACAACTCAGAATCCTCCCTCTCCCCCAAATCGTTCATAATAACTGTGTCTTTGTTTTTCTTTAATGAAGGATACGTAGATATCCCCCGCCTCTTCTGATGAAAAACGTGTAGGCATTTTTATCACATTTAACAAGGTATGTTAGTTGTTTAAGAAAATAGTCTCTTCCAGAAAGGATATATCCAAAATAATTATTTCTCTGACTAATCCCCAAGAAGTCACTTTTTCCACTCTAAAGCCATTCTTAATTTTTTTTTAATTATCCCCAGTTAGTAATATATTCCTAAGCAGTTGCAATGGTTTCTCCTTTCTCACTAAGTGGTATCTCAAAAAGTAAAAATAAGAACTAGCTAGGGCTATTAAATTCACGTGCTTTGCAAACATCATGTCACATTTTGTCACTATTCTTTCCACTTAAAAGATAAAGCGACTGAGGCCAACAGCTCAGCCAGGCTTTGAGGAGATGTCTCCGAGGCCCCCATAGCCAGAGCCCTTGGCTCCTTTGCTTCTGCAGCCACAGTAAAGTAGAAAAGTAGCTTTTAAAATGGATTTCTGTTTTGCTCTAAGATATTTCAATAGCCCCAGAAACAACCAGAGCGATCTCTTTTTACATTATTTTTGAAGTAACGGCCTAATAAGAGTTGCTAGTTTAGAGGAGAGAAAATGTTCAGTTTATTAATTCTTTCAACAAATATCTTTTCTCTAACATTCTTCTGGGTGCTACAGTTATTAATAGTAATGATGTCCAAACTGATATGTCTTTTGAATGAATGAATGCAGTCTGGGTTGCATGAAAAAGCTTGTGAATGTTTAGTCATGTGCTTGAAAGAGGCGATTATTTATTGTGTCTTGAGCTCAATAAAAAAGTATTCATGAATGCTCTTACATTTCCAGGAGTTGATGACATTACATTTGGTCCATAGGTGTAGGCATGCTGGAAACTACCCCACAGCCATTTGCTGGGCTGGCCGCCCACAGCCCCAGTCTCAGGGTGCCTAATGCTTACTGCTGGTGTTTAGTAAGGGGTTTTTCTGTGGCTGCTGGGTATTCATGTAGTCAACAGGCATCCATTCTCTCCCAGGACCGCATCTGACCCCTCAGCTTTATGGAGGTAGAGTTAGTTTTCACCACCCCAGCATATGAATGCACTCTTGGGAACTCGAATCAAAATCGTTCCTCTTGCAAACAGCGGGTTTCAGACATTACACCCCAGATGCTTTCTCACCCATTGTTCTCTCGTTGGGGTGACATCCAGTCACTGGTGACCCACCACGCACACGTGCTTCCTTCCCGTTGAGCGGTTACTATACTTTGCAACTTAAACCCTTTTTCTTTCTTAAAGAATTAAAGTTAGAGAAAAAATGGTGAAAGAGGAGAGTGCTCGCAGCAGCCCAGAACTTGCCTCAGAGTCTGTAACTCAGAGGAGACATCAGCCAGTACCGGTGCATTACCTGTCCTTTCAGTCAGAAAACTCGGCCTTTGATAGGGTCACAGGCAGAGCAGCGGGCGCTGCACGACAGCCGATCCGGGGCTATGTCCAGCCGGCAGATCCCGTGCACACGGCTGTGCTGGTGACCTCAGAAACCTCAGAAACTGTGTCCGAGAGCAGCTGGGTGGGGTCGGCCACCCAGAACATCATACAGCCTCCCACCCTGAAGGTTCTCGAAGGCGAGAGAAGGCATACCCCCGTTCTCCACATTTGTGAATCACAAGCAGAAGAAGATGTACCCCTCGCAGAAGCTCTCGCGAAAAGCAGGAAAGCGCTCCTGGCTTTGGAGGATGATGGGCTTGAGAGAAGTCGTGACTGCCCCTCTGGAAAGGAGGGCTTTGGCAAGCCCGCTTTGGGCGCCATCACCTTAGAACATCAGGAGGAGCCTCAAAGTCCATCACATCCACCCCAAGCCCAGCACCAGTTCACTGAGAGGACAGGCAGGAGCGAAGTGGTTTTGTATGTTCAGAGAGAGCCTGCGTCCCAAGACGCCAGAGTGACAGATCCCCAAAAAGAAGCATCTAGGAGGAAGCACAAGGTCCTCACCCGCTCCTTTTCTGACTACACGGGATCCCCGCAGCTCCAGGCCCTGAGGGGCAAGGGGCAGTCCGAGGGGCAGAGCTCCAGAGCTGAGGGGCTCCACACAGAGGCGAGCATGCTGGACACCAAGGTCTCTGTCGCCCAGCTCCGAAATGCATTTCTGCAGTCTGCCAGTGCCAGCCAGAAACCCGAACTGTAGGTGATGTTGCAAACGTCCTCCCGATGTGTCACTTGCACGTCCTTGGCAGAATTATTCACTTTTAGACTTGTGTTGCGTCCCGCATTGAGTCCTGTTTAAGCTTAGCTCACAAGTGTGCAGGGCAGATCATGTAGGACATGGCTCCAAAACTACCATTCTGCTTCGCCTACTAATGGGGAGCTGGAGGATGGGTCTCGGGAATGCTCCGCCTCCTTTACGTGCATGGGACAGGCATGCAGCGGGATTTGGCGGTGTCTGTGCCTTTACTCACTGGTATGCATAAACCTTTGCTTTATTCTCTCTCTGTCTCCCCGGTTCCCTGCTGTATCCTCTCTCCCGATGATTCTAAAAGCCAATCGCGGCTTGAGAGGTCAACCAAAGGAGTTGGCTTGCCTACCCGTGTGGAACGGGAGAGAGGGTCCCGGAAACCACGACGCTATTTTTCTCCTGGTGAAAGTAGAAAAGCTTCTGAAAGATTTAGAACTCAACCTATAACTTCAGCAGAACGAGAGGAATCGGATAGGTAGGCATGTATATGTCTAGGAACTTAAGAGAACTCATACAGGATCTTCACCACAATATTGGTCCTGATGCTGTTTAAGGGGTGTGTGGTCATTCCATAATTCTTCCATCTCTTCAATAAGGGATATATATTTGGCTCATGTAAATGTATTTTTTAAAGAATGATGTCCATGACAACAGTTTCCCAAGACACTATTTTAGATTGCACTCAGACTGTAAGAAGTAAGAAACACTTTTCTTCATTTAATGTTTTTAATTTTGTATGTCTTTATTAAATTGGAATCCAAATTGAGTACTCATCAGATTTTACAGTGAAAATAACTTAGGGGTGTTCATTTTATAAATGTCTGCCTACATGTTGTTTTTGAGTTTTATATTATCACTTGATTATCCCTAGAAATGATAAGGTTTGTCTAAAAATTATCATCAGTCATGTTCAGTAAGTCACACTTGATTCTGGTCTGTCTCCACGAGGCATGCACTTGGCTGGGCTGTGTGCACACACAGTCCATGGTGTCTGTTACCTGCACATGTGTATTCACAACTAGAATTACTATCAGGATCATATTACTTAAGAAAGTTTACTTGCATTTTTGTTTTTACTTTTAAAGTGATGTTTTATATGGCTTTTCTACTCCCACCAGCTAATTTTTTATTGTGATTATTTGCTAATATCTCTCCTAGGTCTACTTCATATTCAGAAATGCCAACTGCTGAGGGCAAGTATCTGTTTTCCTTTTGCTTCTTTATCATCTCACCCAGATTAGTGTTAAATAAGATTTTTACTTTTTAAGAATGAGATTATCATTCTATTTCTTACTTTTTCTTGGGTTTTCTTTCTGTGAGTATAATAAAACCGAAGGTAGGGTTTTCAGATGATCTTTGCCTTAGGTTTTGAGTTAGAAAATTGCTGAGTGAGCAATAATGAAACAACTGATGTGATCCAAAGGAGCAGGTATTTCTTGTTACTGCTGCTATTGAACAATAAAGAAGAGACATTCCTTCCCCAAAAATCTATTATGAAATCTCAATTTGTCCAATAGCACCATAGAAAATTACTGTCCAGGCAGAATTTGTTTGGTTAATTGCAATGCAAATGAGCACTTTTTCACTGAGCAGAAGAACAGGCTCCCCACAAGGGGGAAATATTGCCAATTATAATTTTTAGTACATCTGTTCTATTCACAGGATTTTCAGGTCAGCCTTGGGATACTTTTCTAGAGTCTTTATCTAAATTTTCTAATGATGTCCAGTTTTTATTTTGTGGCTTTTTACAGATGAAGAAAAGGTAGATGAACGAGCCAAGCTGAGTGTTGCTGCCAAGAGGCTGCTTTTCCGGGTAAGATGTGCTGAAGTGTATGAGTAGAAACTGTCGCCCACCTGGCTCTGGCCCACCTGTGGTTCTCTTCTGATCCTTGGCTGGTGTGACCACCAGCGACGTAGAATGAAAGAGGGTTCACTTCTGAGAAAATATCTGAGCCTCTCTGGGGGCTCCCCCAGGGAGTCCTGGAGGTGAACAAAGTAGACCCATCTTGCTGTCCCAATTTCCTTTCCTTACATTCATAAGGATTCCACGATGTTTCTGATCTCAGGAAATGGAGAGGTCCTTTGATGAGAAAAATGTTCCAAAGCGACGTTCAAGAAACGCGGCAGTAGAACAAAGGCTGCGGCGTCTGCAAGACAGATCCCACACCCAGCCTGTGACTCCCGAGGAGGTGGTCATCGCAGCCACGTGAGTCTCCCTTCTGCGCACGGGCTGTGGCCATGATGTCTTCTCTTTACAAAGAGACTTAAAGATTTTTAAGTAAAACAAGGTGATTGGGAGATGGTGTAGTTAGAAGCCATAGAGTAGTTGGTGTTAGAGACTTTTCTTACTAGAGTCTCTCTGAACCTCATAATAGGCTGTGTTATCTATTGTATCTATTAGAAAAACGTGAAGAGGAAGTTTAATTTTTTTGTCTCTGTGTTTTCTTATCTCTTTTACAATGGAAAACTTACACCATGAAAGTAGATGGATTAATCTAATGAACCCCATGCACTCATCACGCAGTTTCAATAATCATCAGCTCCTGTACCTGGATCCCTGCCTCCTTCCCCTTTCCTCTTGCATTATCTTCAGGCAAACCCCAGATATCACATCTCCCATAGATGTTTTAGTATTTATCTTGAAACGTGAAGGGTTTTCTGTTTGTTTTTAAATAATCAAAATTTTAAAAAATTAATTGGAAGTTTGATAACTTTTTGAACTGTAGAAAATAAGTTTTGAACAGTATGTTCTAATATGTTCAGAATTGATTTCCCAAATTCATTCATTCATTCAGGGATAATAACTTCTATAAAGTGCAAACTTTTATTAGTTTTTAAAAAATTTATTTTTCAATTTATTTTCAGAGAAGGGGGAGGAAGGGAGAAAGAGAGGAAGAGAAACATCAGTGTGAGAGAGAAACATCAATTGGTTGCCTCTGACTAGGCACTGAACCTGCAACCCAGGCACATGCCCTCACCAGGATTTAAACCAGTACTCTTTCTTTGCAGGATGACAACCAACTGAAGCACACTGGTCAGGCCATTTTTTTAAAAATTGTTTTTGGACTTCCCCTGGACATACACACACACACACACACACACACATCCCCTGGACACACACACACACACTTCCCCTGGACACACACGCACACTTCCCCTGGACACATACACACTTCCCCTGGACACACACACACACACTTCCTTCCCCTGGACACACACACTTTCTGAAAAAATTATGTGAATCTCACTTGGTAGTAGCATCCCCAGAGGCCTCTGTCACAGCCCACACCTGTGAATCTGCTATTTGATAAGCTGCCTTCACTTCTTTCCTAAGCTATTTCTTAACATTTTGGTATATTTTTGAATAAATACATTCTGTACCCATTAGGAACTCTTAGCAAATCAGTTTATTTTAATTAAAATTTTTAACTCTTTAAATATTTGAGTGGCTGTTTTAAAACACAAAGCAGCTACCCAAGGAAACAAAAAGGTAAATATAAGCAAAAATTATCACCCTGTAGGCTCTCTGAGTCTACTTTGATGTGCCTATAAAGTATATGAGGATACTGATTCTTTTTAAAAAATAGATTGAGAAAAATATCCTAAAAATAGGCATAATCTACTGATATCCTCGTGGTTCACATTAGCGTTCTTAAATTACTTTTTTAAACCAGAATATTTTCTGAAGATAGCCTATTCTTACACTGTTTACTTTGAGTAGCTTCTGTCTGTTATTTCCTAAGCTTGTTATTGCTTTTCAAGTTCTTTTGTGATTTTCCCAATGTAATGAGCAAATAACTTTGTTAATATATTTGATTTCACATTTCTGAGTGGAAAACTATGCCTTCCTTAATGCTTTTTTTCTTCTCTCTCCTTATGAATGTTCCTTCTTTGGCAATTTCTTTAAAGTGAACCTCTCCCTGCTTCCTGCTCTGTGGCCACCCACCCTGTAATGACAAGACTTCCTAGTCCCACTGTAGCTAAGAGCACTGTGCAGCCTGCCAGGTACTGGACAGCGATAGCGGCATGCGGCCCGAGGGCACAGGTGCTAGACTGCAGACGGACCTGAAAATCTTGAATGCCTTTCATTTGTTTGACAATAAGTCAGTGCAACTTCTTGTTCCAAGAATGTATGCCATTTCATTTTGTCATAGTACAAGATGCTGATGATGTCATGTAGGCCTGCATGAGAAAACTCTTCATCTACCTGCTTCCATGATATGTTGGAACTAGAATCACACTAACTCACTTATCCATGTGTTTTGTTTCTGTTTTTTATAAACATAGACATCCTTAAGAAATGTCATTCTTCAATCTAAAACACTAGGACTTGATAAAGATTAATAGAAAAATGGAAGTTGGTATGAATGTTGAAATTTTCATAATACCCAGGTTTTTCTAAAAACATGTATAGACACAAATAAGTATTACAAATAACCCTACCTGTTTCTGATGCATAGACAATGCCGTTATATTTGGAGGTTAGGGTATTAAGAATTTATAGTGTCTGAAAGACGTTTCATTATCATATTTTTAAATTATGTCCTTCAGGCAAAAATAGCCCCTGTATTTTACTAGTATGGGCAAAAACACAAAGGTTGAAAATAAGACTAAAAGAAGTAGAATGACAATGCAAAAATAAAGCTGGCACAACCCAGACGCTGGGACCTCCCTGGAGAAGGAGGTTGAGGCTACCCTCCTGGTTTACCTGCTGACCTCAGAAGAGACACCAAGACAGGGTGGGGCCTTATGGCCATCTCCCTTTACCCTGGAACATTGACGCCACTCTTTTGTCTTGGCTGGGACAATATGTGAAGTGGTGATTAATTGGAGTCAAGGCAGAATAAACTGTTTACTGGATTTAGGAATTGGTTTTGCTAGTGGCCAGAGGCACCTTGTCCTAAACCTTTGAGGATTCATCGTGGCCATGTTGCCAGAAGCCTTCTCTGCCTGGGAGCTGGAAGGACTTACCATGGTCTGAAATGTCCTTCACTTTTCAAGTTACTGATTTAAACACCTTAAAAAGAAAATGGTAGAAATCTATGAGAGAAAGTGCTAGAGTGAAAGAGTGAAAGAATCTTTAAAAGTAAACCATTTGTGTTTAGAAAGTGAAAATCAAAACCCTGGGTTGTGGATAATGTTGCAGACAGCATGGTTATCTAATTATTTGCTAATTATTTAAAATGGAAAGGTCACCTTCTGAACCACATATTTAGATAATGTCTAACTATGCCTTAGGTGGTGACTTAAGACTCCCTTTAGCCTTGTTGATTATTGATACTAACAATACAACTTTCTCTCTAAAATAGGGTATGTCCAAGCTGACTTCAATTTCTCAAGCAGGAAATTCAATTTTTTAGAGATAATTCAGAGCTAAAAATCTGCTCTTTGTGAAATTGGCAAGGCTAATGTCCCCAGGCAACTCTGCTTTTTACTGTCTCCTTTAATAGTTAAGCAACTGCCTACACCTGTCTTAAATGTACTTAGGCAAAAATAAAGCCCTTTTCAAAATTGACACTTGGAAGAAAGTTAACATACAAAATTAGCGGTGGGTTTATGTTTGTTTTTATCTGTGTCACTGACTTTTTCTCCCTTTCAGATTGCAGGCATCTGCTCACCAAAAAGCTTTAGCCAGAGACCAGGCAAATGAGGGCAAAGATTCTGCTGAACAAGGTGAACCTGATTCCTCCACTCTAAGCTTGGCAGAGAAGTTGGCCTTGTTTAACAAATTGTCCCAGCCAGTCTCAAAAGCTATTTCTACCCGAAACAGAATAGACACAAGACAGAGGAGAATGAATGCTCGCTATCAAACTCAGCCGGTCACACTGGGAGAGGTGGAACAGGTGGGTACGCTGTCATCGAATTCCAGTTTGCTGGTATGTTCTTAAACTACAGGAGCACCGGTTTATCTCAGGCTAACGATATATTGAAAGTAATCTACCTATACACCGTGTTACCTGTAGATGACTTGGTAATGACTTCATTCCTAAAAATGCCAAGTATGTTTCTCTTTTCTTATTTTTATAATTTGCTTGCTGAAATCATGCGGAGTGTGTCTGTTTTAGAGAGAAAAATAGGACGCACAGTCTGCTTTTCACCCAGATGATTTGATTAATGAGATGCATTGTATAACTCTGTCTAGGATTGGTTTCCCACAAGACAGGCAGTAAAACTGCACCAAAGGTAGTATTTCAGTGTAGGTCAATCCATACACTGGGGTTTACGTGGACAGTATTTTTAAATCCCTTCTTCCCTTTTTCACTGTGTTCTCCCAGGTACAAAGTGGAAAGCTCATTCCTTTCTCACCCACTGTTAACACATCTGTGTCCACCAAGGCATCTACGGTCACTCCAATGTACGCAGGGGATCTTCGGACAAAGCCATCCCTGGATGACACCACAAGTGCCACTGATTATAAGTTTCCTTCTTTGATAGAGAATTCAGATGCTCCAGTTAGAAGCATTTTGAAGTCCCAAGCCTGGCAGCCTTCAGCAGAGGACAGTGGGAGCAAAGGCATGTTGAGAGAGTTTGGAGAGACAGAGAGTAAGAGAGTCTTGACAGGGAGGGACAGTGGTGTGAGAGAGTACGAGTCCCTGGAGGGAGTCGCGCCATCCTACCCCATCCTCAACCGAGTCTGGGAAGGAGACAGCCCGAAAGAGCCTAGATATACTGTCTTGAGAAAGGGGAGCCTGGAGCCAGCTAATGCTCCTGTCCCCCACCTTGGTGACGAGGAATTTCCCACTGCTAAAAGCACCACCCAGGGGAACCCAGACTTGAAGGACAGGCAGCCCTTTGAAGAGAAGGTGGATGTGGGGAACGTCACAAAGAGGAAGTTTTCGCTGAGAGGTAAGTTGCTGCTGCTCCTCAAGTTTTAGACACCAGCTGGGTTTTCAGTTTCTGCTTGACTGTTTGCCTGTTTGTGATTGTTTCTAATTAAATCACTAGATTTAATTAAATTATGAAGATGGTTTATAACTAGCATTGATGAAAATTTTAGTGTGAATCCTACTCCACCCCCACTCCCCAACTTCTCTTCCTCCTAAATTGGACTTATTCAGTGGATTACCAATTTTTCAACCATAAAAATACCTGAAGCTCTTTCACACATTTTGATAAGGGTATTTGATGACTTTGGTCACATTAAGGCACCTAACAGCCCTGTGCATTGCCAGCTCTGTTGGCCCCATCTGTGACCCAAATGTCCAGGTTGGGTATGCACAGGGAAGCAGGACTTGAACCCAGGTCTGTGGACTTCCAGACCTTCCTTTTGCACTCCTCTTATGCACACTAGCAAGCTATACACATGGGACTTTTTTTCTCATTCTGCATTTTCATAAAATGACAGTATGTAAGTTATAACAGTGGTTTTGGCTTGTGAGTGTGGCACATTTGAAAGTAGTGTTTGGAGGAGTGGAAACATTATGTACTGTATAGTGAAGGCTAACTTCCTGTGTCTCACACACAGGAAAAGACCAATTGTCACCAAACGGTTTGCTGTGTGGAGTAACCCACTGGGACGTTTAGTTTTCTCACAGAATATAGCGTGCCACAGATTTGCATAAATCCCAGTGGATTGGGTAACCAGCCATGTGTCCACGGATTGAACTCCAAGTGCAGGACGCTTGGGGCGGGGGGTGAATAGCTGGAAGAATGCTTGCCTGGAGGAGGTAGTGCTGACGCTGCTCCTTTCCTTCCCAGCGGCAGAGTTCGGGGAGCCCACTTCTGAGCAGACCGGCACAGCTGCTGGGAAAACTGTTGCTCCAGCTGCAGCCCCAGTGTCCTGGAAGCAGCAGGAGCCTTCAGCACAACCACAGGAGAAGCAGTCTAAGAATCCATGTGCGATGTTTGCTGCTGGAGAGATCAAAACGCCAACAGTGGAGGGCATCCTTGAGTCACCCAGCAAAACTATGTCAATTAAAGAAAGGTAATCAGATTTAATGACTGCCGAGTAATTCTATGAGGGAGAAACTACAGCTTGCTTTTCAGAAAAGATCTGAATAATGGGCAAAGAGGAGATTGCGAGTCCATCTACATAAGGCTGTTCTACTATAATTCTGTGGGGAAGTCGAGGTATTTGGGAGTGAACTGCAGGGACCCCCTGTCTGGTTGGGTAAGGCAGGATGAGTGCCAGTTCCAGACTCATCTGATAAAACCACAGAAGCAGACCTTAGCTTGCTTCATTTGTTTGCAGTTTCATTTTCTTTTTTATATTAAATTCTTTGAGTCTCCAGTGATGGGAACAGAGAGCTCTTTCCCTTTCAGATCCACGTGGCATCAGATTAAATGTACTCACTGTTTCTGACTATTTGTCTATGTAAAATATGTAGAACCAATGTTTATGTAGGGAGAATGAATATAAATTCATATCTAGAATATAAATCTTTGGGATTAAAACCTAAATTTATTTTACAGAAAATAAATGACTTTTCTAAACTGCATTTAGAAATTTTGTATCTGGTAATAGCTACGAAAGATTATATTTGAGTATCAACACCGTAATGTCATTTCATTCAAAAGAATGATGGAGACCCTGGTCGGGTGGCTCAGTTGTTTGGAGTGCCGTCCCATACACTAAAAGGTTGTGGGTTCAGTTCCCAGTCAGGGCACATACCAAGGCTGAGGGTTCAATCCCCTATTGGGGTATATACAGGAAGCAACCAATTGATATTTCTCTCATTGCTATTTGTTTCTTTCTCTGACTCTCTCAAATCAATAAACATCTCCTTGGATGAGGATTAAAAAGAAAGAATGAATGAATGATGGAGGATTGAGAGGATATATTTAAATGGGACAGATACAAAGAATAGGAGCTAAATGTTTCAGGTCATATTTTCCTTGTTAACCTTCAGCCACCATTAAATTAAGCAACAAAAGATGTAACAGTGACAGGAACACAGCGTGAAGAAAGGTCTCCTCGAGTTCCCGTGTGATGAGCAGAACTATTTCTGCTGTCAGCTCCTTGCGGTTCTGCCCACCCGGACTCTTCCTTAGCACCTCCCACCACCCAGAAGTTTCCTTGCTCTGTCAGACTCTGATTACTCTTATTATTCTAGCTACAAGCCAAGCTTTTGAACAATATTCTTGAAAAATTAATGAGATGGAGCCTTTTTCAACTAATGAATTGTTAAGGTTGTTAAATCTTATTTACTTTCTCCTTTATTCTTTAAAATTTGTGGTACATTAGACCTGCTAGAGTGAGGAAGCATCGATGAGGGCTGAGGGGTAAGCTAAGGGGTAGGACTCGGGTCCTGACTCTGGGAAACTCTTGGGCCTCTTCTGGCCTGCAAGCCACCTCTGCAGAATCCTGGCTCAGAGGATTTGGATCCCAGAGATCCAACTATTGATACTGGTTAATGAGAATAAAGAGATTCCATTTAAGGGAGTTAATGATGACTGTGTATCACTAATACACAGTTCTGGTGTTATATAGATGTTTTGTATATTTCTGGAGTAAAATTCCAATGGAAAATACTAAGGCATACTCCTCCTTTCAAAGGCTCTTAAGAGGGAATCCCCCACCTTTGGGTATCCATAATCTATCTTTTGGGACTTAGGGCTTCATGATGAAGTTTGTGTCTATCCATGGTTTGATAATTATTGATTTATTTGCTGTTTTTAGTAACTTTTAGTGTATTTGTGCCTTTCCAAAAGCAGTTTTAATCCTACTGTAAAATTCTCCTTTTGGAAAATGTGAGGTACTATAAAGGTTCAGCCCCTTAACCCAGGCTCTGTGGTTGACGGAGGAGTTCAAGGGTGACTGTAAGGTTTCTGGGATGTGCCTGGAAGTGTTTAAAGTCCGCTGTGTGTGCACATGCGCCTTCTGGCGAGAGGGAGACAGCACCTCTCTCAGTCTCCAAGAGTGACCCCCCACTGTTCAGAACCATGATACTAAGGAATGCTTGTTAAATATTCAGCTAATAAGTTTAATTGTTAAAATATACAGGCATACTTCAGATGTATTGCAGGTTTGGTTTCAGCCTACTGCAATAAAACAAGCATCACAATAAAGCGAGTAGTAATCTTTTCACTGGTGGAGAGTCTTGCCTTCAATTTCTAAGAAATTCAACATCTATGAAGCTCAATAAAGCAAAGCACGCACACACACACACACACACACACACACACACAACAAGGTGTGCCTATATGTTTGAAAAAGTATGAGGAGCACTTTATTTAGCAGCTATGTTTATAATTATGCTAATACAAAATATATTGCCAGTAGTCTTCCCCCACCCTGATCTTGATGGTACTTTGATTTTTTTCTTTTCTGAAATAGAAAAACTATATATCCCTACAATCTGTCTGTGATAGCTTTTCCCTAAATTGGTCTTATAATCCCTCTCTTCTGTTCAATTGAGATAATGAAGCTTGATCTATTTAAAATAAGAATGCTATTCATGTATTTATTTGGGTTTTACTTTCTTTTCTTTCTTTATTTTTATTTTTATTTTTTGAGGCAGCATATAAAGTAGAACTTTTCAATTTTAGTCTAACCTCCTCTGGCTGCCTCACTCTGCCAGAGGAGGGCATTAACTCCACTGGCACGAGCGAGGTCACCTGGTGAGTGAGCAGAACTGATGGCCAGAGCTGGATTCTAGTCTCGCCCTCAGCCCACTCCCTGTTAGAACATGTTTGATGCTCAAGGAGAAATATAAATGAAAGTGTCTTTTCTTTTTTCATCTTCTCTGACCTCTAGAAGGTTGGGTTTGAACCCTAACGAGTGCAAACTTAAGCACAATCTGCCTTTTTCACTGGATTAATAAAATTGCTGGGGTGTATATGAATTGTCCCTGTTTGGGAGCTTCTTTGAAAAGCATTGCAAATCAAATAATTTTTAGTTTATTTAGGGATAAAACCTTTAATACCTCTTTAAAAGTACACTAGGCTTTTAGAAATCTTATTTCCACAATTACTGAAACAACCAAAGCTGAGACATTTTTTATATTGGGGAGAAGATTACTAAAAAAGGTGAAGGAGCCATCCCTTCGCTTTGGAAAATTGGTGGAATGTGAGGACTTTGTTGAAGAATGTTGAAGACGTTGCCCTATTCCTCCTGCCGGCTTGCAGAATTGTGACTCCTAGGGGCAGCAGGGGTCACCCTGTGTTCCCTGCCTGCCCCTCCATCCACCCTTCTGCCCTCCACCCAGCAGAAGCTGTATTCATACTTCCCCAACAGACTCCACATCCCTTCCCTAGCTGGGAGATTTCAGCCACTAGAGGACCCCAGATTTATGTATGAATTAGGGATAAAGGTATCATTCCCCTCTGACCCTCCTTTTTCGGTCTCTGATTTGCCCTCATTTAAAAAAACTTGTTAGTTCACTCCTCCAGCCTGTAAACTAACCAAGGCCATTATAAATACTAATCAGTGCCATTCAGCCTTATCTGAAATCTGTGTGGTGGCCATGGGTCTCTCAAATGCAGGGACATTTTTAAAGAGGGAAGAGAGAAGTTGAAGGTTTGGGCCAGTGGTTTGCCTGTCCTGTGTTTGACCCAGCGCTTGGCTGCTGTGAGCCTGCAGAACTTGTTCTGCTCAGGCAGGGCTGTCAGATCAGTGTCCCTGAGGCAGCCACTCAGGTCAGTATTCTTTGCTGAGAAAGTGTGGGCTGTGGCAAGAGGGGTGAGCATTTCCCTAGGCGGCCTGGCAAGCCCACGTCATGGTGACTCTGGCCAAGCCACAGGGTCAATAGGCTAATGCAGTGCCACTCACTGGGTTCTCAGCCTCAGACAGAGCAGATGCCCAGGCTCTCAGCATCACAGCCCTGCAAATAGCACTTGGACTTGGCTAATGTTAAAAGTGCTGACAGTTGTTTGAATTGCATGAGCAGTAATTTATGTCATGTGTAAGAGCAGGCGATGAGCTCCTCAGCCATCTCTAGCACACAGCAGTCTACAGTGAATCAGGAGGGTTGTGAGGTTGCAGAGGCAAGAACGCATTTGGAAAGGTCTTTTGCCCTCCTCTGCTTGTGGAGACCAACTGGGAGATCTAAAGGGACAAGAACAATACATTCAAGTGTCATTGCATGCTATTTTTAAGTTATCCATCATTTGCACCACAGAGGCTAAGGCTAGGTCCCAAGTACCACGTCAGTCCAATGGAACCGCAGTTTCTTCCATCTTATTTGATCACTCTGTAGTCTTTAGAAGTCCCTGAGGACAGCTCTGCCAGCATATCCAGGAGCAAGGTTTGAGGTTCTTGGAATAGAGGAATCTTTGAAGGCCACCTAGATAGGGGCAGGGGAGAACATTGTAAGAAATCCAGAAAACTATGCTGTTCTTGAAAACTTAGGGCAAGTGTTTCTGGTCAACCCATGCACTCAGGTAGTGACGCAAGCCTGGACCAGAGGCAGGACATGCCTGGTTGGAAACACATCTCCCTGTCCCACTGACATGCAGCATGACTCCTGTCAACTAAATCCTTGGTCTGTGTGTGCCATGTTCCTTGTCTGTCAGATTGGGAATAACAATATTTAGTGTCTTAAAGGTTGCTGTGGAGATCAACCTAGTATAAAATAGACTATAAAGTGATTAAAGATTCCACAATTTGTTTTTTCCTAAGTCAGTGTTTTATTCCTCAAATCAGCCACCAGAGAAACCAAAGGTTTATTTAGATGATATTGTCATTGCTCCAAATATTTGGGAGCTTCTTTTTGAGAAGGTCCTCAAAAACCGTAGTGTATTATTTTTCATAAACCCAACTCATGAGAATGAATATTTTATCTTTGAAAATTCTCTCAAATCATTTGGAATCCAGTCTGATTGTACTAAAAAGGCAGATGGCCAAGATGAATTATGACTGATCCACGTTGACAGTGAGGAGACAAAGCTGGTTCTAAGATGAGTTTACATGGAGGACAGCAGTGAGGTGACTGTCTGCCTTCACGCGATGATGAGTTGGAAACGCCTCTTCGTTTGGGTGTAGAAATACTGGCACGCTTACTTTTTGAAAGTCTCATTTATAGATACTTTGAAAGCTTGGAAAGCTCTGCTGCAGCATGCAAATGCTAATTATATCTTTTAATGATTTGATTTTGTTAGATTATTTTTTCTTATTAGAAAAAGCTGACTCGTTGAGAATGATTGGAATAATGATATATCTTAGTCATTTGCAGACTGACCTTGAGATGAAAACATTGAAAGAAATTTAGAATTAGTTTTCAAGTACATGAACTCGCCCTTGTATCATGCAAAGTCTTGTCAAATGTCATTGATTATAGAATTTCAGGCTATATGGATTCTTGAGCCAAATGGGGCCTCTTTTAGTAAGATTCTGACTTTAATTTCCATGTATGTGCTTCCTCCCCTCCCCCAATAACCAAGCAATTCTGACACCAGCTAGGTGTCCTACACTTCAACTCAATTCTGACACTACCTGGAATTAGCATCAGATCCCACAGGTTAAAGACTCAGTCCTAAAGACTGTCTCCCACCCGCACTTCAGATGCCAGTCATTAGTCAAGGTGGTTACTTGTACATTTTGCCTACTGGCTATAAGTCAGAGGCCCCCACAACCCCCTCTTTGGGTTTGATTAATTTGCTAGAGCAGCTCACAGAACTCAGAGGAACATTTCACTTACCAGGTTACTGGTTTATCATAAAAGCATACAACTCTGTGACAGCCAGATGGAAGAGATGTTTAGGGCCAGGTTTAGGTGGGAAGGGGCACAGGTCTTCCACATCATCTCCAAGCACACCACCCTCCCCAAATCTCCATGCTCCACCAACTCGAGAGCTCTCTGAACTCTGTCCTTTTGGGTTTTTATGGCAGCTTCATTACATAAGCATTATTAAGCTCAGTTGCAAATAACCAATGATTTAATCAATCTTCAGCCTCTCTCCCTATTCCTTAAATCAGGGGGTGGAGCTGAAAATTGGTTTTCCTGGCACTAGCCCCCATCCTTAGATGCTTCCCAAAAGTCACACCATTAATATAATAAAAGATATTTTACGGCTCTCATCACTTAGGAAATTCCATCCCTTAGGAGTTTTAGGAGTTCTGTGCCAGAAACAGGGACAAAGACCAAACATATACTTCTTATAACAAATCACAGTATCAGAGGTAGATAAGGCGGCATAATACCAGTTTTATGGTCATTTGAGGTCTTATCTGCTGTCATACAGCAGGAAGGAAGAGAAGGAAAGGGGAAGGTAGAGACTGGGGAGTGAGTAGGTCCAGAATCTAAAGCTCCTGACCCCTTTAGAGGGTTCTTTTCTTCATGGCTTACTTCCCATATTTGACTGAATGAATAGACAAGTATAAGGTGTGATCATGTATGAATTTGTAAATGTAAATGGATTCTTGTTTAAGTACTGCAAAATTTTCCTTATTTGTTTAACAAAACTTTTATCATAGTGTGATATAGCTCATCCCATCTCCAATTCAAATATTTAATAGAATCAGGAAACTTAATTGACGGGACCTTTAAGACCATCCAGTCCAGTTCCCGAAATAACTAATAAGGAAAGGAGACCAGACTACTTGACCAGAGTTAATGGCCAGGCTGGAGCTGATGTACTGCTTACAAATATCCTGTTTGTGGACCTGTGTTAATGAGGTTTAAATTTTAAACACTGCCCAGGACGCTGGGCAGGGAGAGCAAGGACTCTATCATTATTTTTCCCAAATCTTTAAAGTGTTTGAGAATTAGCTCAAATGAGTTCAGTGATCACCACATTTTTACCTTTTATCTTTCCCATGTTTGTCCAGGTTAATGCCTAAGTTTTCTTCATTCATTATAGTAGAGTTAGCAAAAACAAAATAACCTTTCATAGGTGTGGCATCCAGGCAGCTTTCTATCAGGTCACACTGTCGTGGAACTATAAAGTAGGTTAGGTAAAAAATCTCAGTTAATTAGATTCTTTTTTTGTGGATAGCTTTCCCCTGAGGAAAGTTAAAGTTATAATTTTTAAAGTGGGTTTTTGGAGAAGTTTCTGTATTAAGAAGATAGATTGGAAAGACCAAGTTTATTTGGAGGGGAAAGTACAGGCCTTAGAATGCAGGAAGAAAAACAATCTCAAACATCATCTTTTACCTGTAATTGGAAGATATGCTATTAAGGGATTGTCAGTGTTTTATAGCTTAAAGTTTTTAAACCTATTTCTGCTATTTTTTCTGCAAATAGTTATTATTATCTAGCTTTAGCCATTACATGTTGTTTCATGAAGTGACCAGAAGGGGTCACTAGCAGACATTGTTCTCTGGGGATCATGCTCTCACTCAGCCCAAGGGCAAGGAAAAATCACAGCTCTTCCTTTGAAGGAATGATGATGCAGTTTTTATCTGGCAAGTCAGATTTCAGCTTTGTGTTTCAATCAACTTTAAAATCTTCAGGACCATCTTAGAAAAGAGACTCATATATTATTTTTCCAGACATACTTCAGAATAAATGAAATTCAGAAAGATTAAAATCAGGTAACTGGTCATTGAGCGGCCAGTGACTTCTAACTTACCTACGTTATGGTTCTTTTACAATAAGAGTTTGGTGCTCAACTCTTCGGTTCACATGCTTTCCCCTTAGGTTAGCGCTGCTGAAGAAGAGTGGGGAGGAAGATTGGAAAAACAGACTTAGCAGAAAGCAGGAGTACAGCAAAGCGTCCATCACAGGCAGCCTGCACATACAGGAAGCGGAGCAGTCACTCAAGAAGAAGGTAAGTTCTCTGTGTTCGGGAAGGTGTGCTACCTGCCCTCACACTCAGAACTGCGTCACACAGGCATGCATGACTCTGCTGATCACTGCTGTGTGAGGTGCCAGCACTGCCTTGCCCTTGAAGTTCACACTTAAAGTCTGTCTCACAGCAGCTTCAGGTGATCAAAGGTCAAGTCTTAAGGTGTCATAGAACTGGTCACAGCACCACCTGCACAATGTGTCAGCAAGCAAGTTCCTAAATTTTGAAGTGTGAGCGTTTACTTTGGTTTAAAGCCTTCCTAAATGAAGTCTGACTTGAGAATGTTATTAAAGCCTTTCTAATGAAAAACTAATTGACCACAAACACTTTATACATTGCATATAAAGTGTGGACTTAAATGTCCTGTATTGAGATTTAAAACCTAAGTATACAAAATAAGGACATAATTTTTGTGGTCAGTGAGACATCATTTTATAATTGTAAGCATTTTTCACATTGAGAAGGTATACTTTTTATTGAGAACATACAGGAAAATATGTTACAAGTTTAAATAAAATTAAGTAACACATTGTTATCATTACTGGCAAGGAGTTCATATGCAAAAGCATTGATGAATTGTTAAATTCTAATGTAATGATTGACCAGTTAGTGCACACTTTCAAAACAGATAGTGACTTTCCTGCTGCTTGGCCTGGTGACTGCAAATGCACCTGCTGGCTGGAGGCAGGGAACACCTGTGACAGCCATGTCCACAGGCCAACTTCTAGCATCAAAGTCTTCAAACAGAAAAGAAAAAACTTTCTGCTAGATGATCACCTGGACCTCGCTAGTTCTAAAACAACTTCAGCATATGAAAAAGAGAGAAATTGTGAATGTGACCTTCCTGCATTAAGAAGCTTACACGGAAAGGAAGCGTGTACACTGACCTGTGAGGCAATAGTGTGAACACTGTCTTATATAGTATTTCTGTGTCTTGGTAGATTAAATAGGAATAGCAATTGGAATTCTCTCTTTTTTAAAAAGATTTTATTTATTTTTAGAGAGAAGGGAAGGAAAGGAGAAAGAGAGGGAGAGAAACATCAATGTGTGGTTGCCTCTCGCATGCCCGCAAGTGGGGACCTGGCACACAACCCAGGCTTGTGCCCTGATTGGGAATCAAACCAGAGACCATTTGGTTCGCAGGCCCAATGCTCAATCCAGAATCCTCTCTTTTGAAACATGTGTAATATTAAAGATAATGACTAAAAAAACCTTTCATTCTTGGTCATTAGTAAATTTTTGCATAGATGTAAAATTTAGAATTTAAGAATGAGATCCAGAAGTGAAAGGAAATTGGATCCTTCAACTAGGTCCAATTGCCCACAGACTTTATTTAAAAGAGTCTTAAAGTCATTGGTTCAAAAATAACTTTAACACTGTTGTCTCAGTCATTTTGGACGATACAAAGAAGCCTTAGGAGCTGGCAGTCCCACGTGGCCAGGTGAAAATTAAAATAAAGCTACAAAACACAAAGCTAGACAGATTCCTCATGAATAGTGGAATGAGATAAGTGCCCAACCTGTGCAGAAGACAGAAGTCATTTGAGGCTCTGAAAACCAGAGGCTGTGAGGGAAGGATGTGATCTGAACTACCTCAACACTTGACTGAGGGTTTCAGAAGTCAAAGATCGGACGAGCTGACTGCAGTTGTCAGTGGGGTGGAAACTGCAGTCAGCAGAAGCACCGGGGCTCTCAGTGTCCCCAGGGTTTGAGTGTGAAATGATGCTCTGGGTTAATGGAAGCTGCAGGTTCCGCAGCAAAAGTGAACTCACTCCTCCACTCCTCCTGAGTGACCCAGTTCACTTTGGCCTGAGACAATCAGCTCTTTGAAGTTAAAATAAGCCGATCTATTTTAGGCTTGTGTAGCAGACATTGGGATATCTCAGGTTCTGTTGAGGTCAAGCGGTTTTCACATGGCCTCTGATAAGCCCTTGGCTTGATTTCTTCCCAAGCGCTGGCAGTATATTTCTGTCACGCCTTTGCTGTGCTCACATGTGAGGTGCCTTAAACCTGATCTGTCTGAAGACAGTCCCCAAACAGCTGAGGAGTGCTTGAGAAACGCCACTGCTTGCTGGGTGTCTGACTGCTGCCCTGGAGAGCGGGCACAACCATGACGTGGTGCACACAGCGGGGATCCTGCTTCATGGGCTGGGTCTAGCCTTGCTGATGGAGAGCTGCTCAGGGGAGCTGCACCAGCACCTTCCGTCCTTCCTGCATGATGTCTGAACACACCGAACAGCACCTATTCATGGTTGGCAAACTGTTTACAGTTTGTCCTCCTCAAGCTTTTGAGTGCAGTTAAGCCTGGTCCCACAGACAGGAGGCAGGAAGTAGAGACCGGACCTTGTCAGTCACTTCCACTGCCCCTGTGAAAATCCTTGCTGTCCAATAAAAATACCACGTGAGCCACATAAAAGAAGTCAACATTGCCTTAAAAATCTAGAACCATTAAAGAGTTTGTTGGAAACGAAACACATTTGTGGTACAGTAATCAGCATCTCATTTAGGGTCCTACGTAGTAAGAAAATATTCTTTTGACCCATGAATAGATTTGGAGAACTAAGTCAGAGTTTTCCTTTCCCTTCCAAAAAGGTCAGTCATGTGTCAGAGAATAGGTAAATTAACAGCAGTTCCTTCATTTCCAAATCTATCCCCCAAAATCAGGACTGAGAAATAAGAGCTTAAGAGCACTAATCATTGACCGAGCTGACTCTGTAGTTTCCTAGGACCCACAGTTTGGGCTCCTTCTCTCTCCTCTCTCCTTTCTCCCTCGCCACCCTCCTCTTCTTTCTCCTGTTCTCAGCTTAGTCTAGGGCATTGCTAACCTGACTTACACATTTGTGCTGTGTAGCATATGTAATTTGTTCTAAAGACTGTAAAGCCACTTGGTTTGTAGATTTGGCACAGTCCGCACCATGCGGAATGTGTGCACTTGAGCACAGTCTGTGCACAGTTACCTGCAGAAGAAGTCGTTCCATCAAGAAAGTGAAATGAAGTGAAGTTTTAAAGAAGTGATTTGGCAGGAGTCTTTTTGTTACAACTACTTTGCAGTTACTTATTTTCACCAAATAATTCTTTTAAATTTCAACCCCATATTGGCATGTTAGACATTAAGGCATAAATAGTGAATCCTATGTCCTTTTGTTAAGATAATCACCAGGGATATCCGACTTTTCCAGGAAGTAAAAAACCTGTATACAGTTTGCCATTACAACCCTGTGTCTACTTCTGAGTCACCAGTTAGGATTTGATGTTCACTATACTTCAACAGGATTAGGTCAGTGAATCAAGCTAAGTTCTATACTGTCCCTAGAATGAGTCCTTGAAAACTCAAGGAAAGTAAATCTGTTCACACGCATGTTCTCACTGCCTGCTGTCATTGAAATTCCAAAGCACAATTTGGGAGAATGAAGTCAATTTGAGGAACGAGGAAGGAGGAAGAAGGAGGCCTGAGTGAAAGATTAGCCTCCTGCTGCTGGGAGGTGGGCTCACCTGGGGTCTGTGCGGCCTGCCTGTGTGAGCACATGCATGCTTCTGGCTGAACCCAAGCACAGCGTGCAGCAAAGCGACTGTGACGCCTTCATTCGACCTCGCTCTCCCGACTCTCTGCAATGTTACCTATTTGTTTTAACCTGTAGGAAGAAGGAGGATTCACAGATGATAGTGCCATTCCTAATCTGCTTTGGGTAAGCCTGACCCTGACATGGATGTTCCTAGATGACAGCAGGTTATGCCTGCCACGTGCAATCTCATAGAGATGACGTCCTTTTTCAGTTTCTTACTCTGAGGCAAGATGTCACCTTTATCCAGAGCAGAGAGCTACCTGTGTTCTTTTTTTTTTTTAATCATGTAATGAAAATTTTTGAAAAAAATATTGTATGGCAAGTGTTAAAGCTGTCAATGAAAGTCACGGGTCCCCTTTCTGTAACTGAGTATCTTCTATAAATTACAGTAATCTTGCCATTAATTCATTTAAATTACTATACAAAGTAGATGCGGATATACTTACTGTGCTTGTGTGGATTTATTTCTCAATAAGTGAACAAATGGGGAGGACTCTTGAAAAGACCACTGAAATTGCAATGAGAGATTAACATTCTATTAGAGAAATCATTGTTTTTGTCTCTCCCTCTCCCCACCCTGCTCTGATAAATCTTCTCTTCTCATCTCTAATCCTCTTGCTTTGCTCTATAGGAACCTGTATATGCTTCTACTTATTCTCCTGCTATACCTGCTGCCCATAAACACCTGTCTTTTGTATCTATTAATCAGGTGAGGAAAAGCCTACACATATTGAGCCTCATTGCAATTTCTGAGCAGTAGGGAAGAACCTGTTTCATTCAGGGAAGTAACTCCTTCACTGCATTTGTGTGTGTGTGTGTGTGTGATTGGCTCATATATTTAGAGTTGAGTTGCAGTCACACCCATCATATCCTTGGCTCAGACTTTCAGGTAGACCTGATATTAACTCACCTCATAATCAAGTCACTCATTTAAGAGTTTGTCCTTTTAACCTCCAAGCTTTACATCCTAAGTTGAGTCAGGAGCCCAAGAAATGCACCAGAGAGTTCCTTGCTCTGCCACAGCAATGATGCCATCTTGCTTAGCTTGATAAACAAGGAGGATGTGGTGGAGGCAGTGTAGGGTGTAGAAGGGACAGGGAGGAGGGGCCACTGTGACAGGAGCTGGTTGCAGTAGCCCTGTTGAAATGAGACACCAAAGCCTCCTGCCCCCTCCCCTCCACACCTCATCTGAAGAACCCCACCCCAGAGGGGAGATTGGGCCTAGAGTGAAGGAGTCTGTTGGTGCATAATACATGATAACTTCTAAAGCTGAAAGTATCCGTGATTGTTTTTTATTCCCCTTATAATGTCTTTGATGTCAGAAGAGCTATGAAAAGCAGCTGCATCCACTTTGCCATGAATCCCACATTCTCCTCTCCCTCCGTCTGTGGGACCTGGCCAGTCACCTCCCTCTTGGGGCCTCTGTATCCTCAGCAGGACCGGTACTTTATTTGCTCTAAGGGGGCCTCTGCTAGAAATGTCAGGACTGTACTACCCTTTAGGACCAGTAGTGACAAATCAGGACTTTGAATGTGAGGTGCAGGATTTCAAACATGAAATCGACCAAGTACTGACAGATAGAGGTGCCTGGGCTCCTCCTGCCTGCATCTTGCACCTTCATGCATGAAGACTCCCCATGTCTACTCCCAAAGGGAGGCCTTTCCCCTCACTCCCCTTGGTTCCTTTCCTCTGAAGTTAGGAACGCTGGTCTCTGAGCCCAGCCTCACATAGCCAGTCAGTGTCCACCCAAGAAAAGAGGCTTAAACCTGGAGCAAACTTGCTGTTTCATCACTAAGGATGGACACAAGTTGTTTCTTCTAAGTCACCTTTAAATTAAAAGATATTTTATTGAACTCCTTAACTATAAAACATATGTATTCCATACACATATACTTTTCCAATAGACTGGTTTCTAGAGAAGTTTTAGGTTCACAGCAAAATTGAGTGGAAAATACAGAGATTTCCCCATGCCCCACCCCTTGCCCCAGGCTCATAGCCTTTCCCACTGGTAGCATCCTCATCAGAGAGATACATGTGTTACAGCTGATGAACCTATATTAACACATCATTATCCCCCAAAGTCCATAGTTTACATTAGGGTTCACTCTTGGTCTTGTGCATTTCTGTGGGTTTGGACAAAGGTATAATGACACGTATCATATCATGCAGAATAGTTTCACTGCCCTAAAAATGCTCCGGCTCTGCCTCTTCATTCCTGTCTCCTTCCCACCCCCAACCCTTGACAGCCACTGATCTTTCATTGACTCCATAGCTTTGCCTTTTCCCAAATATCTTATAATTGGAATCTTAGAGTATTCAGCCTTTTCAGCTTGGCTTCTTTCACTTGGTAATATGTGTTTAAGGTTCCTCCATGTCTTTTCATGGCTTGATAACTCATATCTTTTTAGTGCTGAATAATATTCCTTGTCTGGATGTAACACAATTTGTTTATCCATGTACCTACCAAAGGGCATCTTTGTTCCTTCCTAGTATTGACGATTATGAAAAAAGCTTCAATGAATACTCATAAAGAGTATTTTTTGTGTAGCTATAAGTTTTTCATCTCCTTTTGGTATTAATGAGCACAGTTACTGGATCATATGGTGAGAGTATATTTAATTTTTTAAGAAACTGCCAAATTGTCTTTCATAGTGTCTGTTTTGCATTCCCACCAGCAGTGAATGACAGTTTCTGTTGCTCCGCATCCTTGCCAGCATTTGGTGGTATCGGGTTTTGGATTTTTGCTATTCTAATAGGTGTGTAGGAGTATCTCGGTATGTTTTAACTTGCATTTTCCTGATGACATATGATGTGGAGCATCTTTTCGTATGTTTATTTGCCATCTGTATCTCTTCTTGATGAGGTGTCTGTTCAGATTGTTTTACTAGTTTTTAATTGGTTGTTTACTTATTGCTGAGTTCTTTGTACACTTTGGAGAACAGTCCTTTATCAGATGTGTCTTTTTGCAAGTATTTTTCCAAGTCTGTGGCTTCTCATTGTCTTGAAGTGCCGTTCACGGGGCAGAAGGTCAGCTTATCTGTTATTCTTTTTATTCATCATGACTGTAGCGTCATAGCTGAACCCAAGGTCCTCTAAACCTTCTTCTACGTGATTTTCTACAATTTTTGTAGTTTTATGTTTTACATTTAGGTCTATGATACATTTTTAGTTAATTTTTGAAGGATGTAAAAGTCTGTATCTAGATTATTTTTTTCAATGTGGATGTCCAGTTTTTCCATTTCTTGAAAAGACTGTCTTTTCTCCACTGTATTGCTTTTGCTCATTTATCAAATATTAGTTGAGTATACTTGTGGGGGTCTATTTCTGGGCTCTCTATTCTGTTCCAATGGTCTATTTATCTGTTTTTGTTTTTTGTTTTTTGTTTTTCACTAATACCCACATTGTTTTGATTATTACAATAGCTTTATAGTAAGTCTTAAAGTCAGGTCGTGTCCTCTGGCTTTGTTCTTCTCCTTCACTGTTGTGTTGGTTATTCTGGGTATTGTGCTTCTCCACATAAACTTTAGAATCAGTTCATCAATATGCACAAAATAACTCACTGGGATTTTGATTGGACTTGTACCAAATCTATAGATCAAGTTGGAAAGAACCAACATCTTAACAATATTGCATCTTCCTGTCCATGAACATGGAATATCTCTTCATACATTTTTAAGTTTTTAAAAATGTACTTACCAGAGGCAATCTATGTTTTATCACCTCAAAGGTAAAACATCTTAAAACTTCTGTATTTTTACTTCTTGACAGTCTTCTCAGTTAAATACTTTATACATCAGTTCTGTGGCACTAGCCAGTTCCCAGAGGGAGGTCAAGGGGCTCCTTTCCTCCACAGTCCTGGTGTCAAAATTCATTAATGCAAAGACTCAGAGAAGAAAACAGCACTTAAACAGGACCCAGGCTGTGTCTAAATCGACTGTTTGTTTCTTGTTCAAGCTTCAATACACAACTTCTTCTTCTCAACCCCTACTTAAGATTTTCCTTACCCAGCCCTCTTTTCATTATTGGAGCTGGTGGCAACAAGACCAGATTATGGCTACTTTGAGGTTTATGTGTAGTTGAGACCATTTTCATGTTTTGTTCAGACCACTTGAGACTAGGGGCACTGATGACAGACTGAAATCACTTAAGACAGGGGCAGAGCTAAGTTTCTCTAACAGTGCACCGGATCCTAAATGGTGATGGCATTTTTGAAAACTGAGAAGTACTGATTTATCACTTTACCTTATTTCTATTACTTAATATGTGCTTTGATCTTTTATTTCTATAACTTAATTTATTTAGATGTAAGATAAAAATTTAAAAGCCACATCACAATATTTTCTACCCATAAATCTCTCCAGCTGTGGGAGAACTTGACCTTTAAGTCTGCACTAATCCTAGCAGTCCAGGTTAGTTACACTCCCTGTATCAGCTCCCTGTGTCAGAAACATTTAGCAAGAGTCACACTATAATTTCTGAGTACATTTGACCCTTGAACAACACAGCAGTTAGGAACACTGAGCCCACCCCCTACCACACACAACTGAAAATCCACATATAATTTTTGACTTCCCCCAAACTTCACAACTAATAGCCTACTATTGACCAGAAGCCTTATGGATAAAATTAACACTCATTTAGCACATGTTTTGTATGTTATATGTATTCATATAAGAAAAGTACCCAGGGAAAAGAAAGTGCTATTAAGAAAAATCATAAGGAAGAGGTTTACAGCATTTATGGAAAAAAATCTTCACATGTAAATAGACCCATGCAGTTCAAACCTGTGATGTTCAAGAGTTAACTGTAGGTACACAGAGGCAAACCCATCAATAACAGTGTGACACCTGAAAACATTCTTGCATGTTGATCCTTTGCAGTTTCAAGCTGTGTTCTGTCAAGTCTCTGGCCACCCCTAAGACCCTCCTCTTCTCAATTGTTTCACTGTCTTGTACACACACACACACACACACACACACACACACATTCCCTCCCCTCTCCCTCACCCTCTCCATCTCACCACATCACATTCATGGAATCTGTGTAGGAAAGAGTGAAGCACAGTTTGGGTAGGGCTTCTGTTTATGTTCTGATAACTCTTTCTCACTATTCCAGTCAATCTAAATACCATCGACTAAACCTTAATAAACCTGGACAAATGGCACAATACTTATTACAATATGTATTATGTCCTTCTCTAAACAAGGAAAGGAAAATTTAGAAGGGAAAAACAGTACAACAATGAAGTTTTAGGCTAAAAAAAGAAAAGTAAATGAACAAAGACTTCCATCTTCTTTTTACATTTTGAGTTCTATAATTTAATAGCACCCAGGAATAAATTTTTATTAGATTCTTCAGTGAATAAATAAGCTATATATTCCTTACCTCATTATAGAGCCATGTGAAGTATGGCAGGAATTAGTGAACCCTGAACCAGCCCCATGAAATAGCAAACTTAAGGTGAAACTTGTAGAGAAGCAACAACTTTTATGTTTAATATTATCATTTAGAGGGGACTAAAAAGTAGGCCTTCTTAACATAGATCTGTCAAATTAATGGAAGCTTTAAATCCTAAAGCATCTGTGTCATTCCAATGCTCGTATATGTGACATTCTTGCAGGACCTTTAAGGGGAATCCAAGTGCTTTGGGGACTGGAATTGCTGATCCAGGGGTCCCTGAGTCATTAACTGCACCTTGACCTTGGAGGTGCAACTGAGGTCACTATAGAAACAGGGATGTCTGGATCCTTGCACCAGCAAACCTTCTTGGCACTTGATATATTTTTTTATCAAAATATTTTAAGCCAGTTGCTGTATTGATTTGATTAAAATTCATTCCTGAAACTTCATTTTCAAAGAAAACTTATTCTCTTCTATGAAGTTTGGTTAAGTCTTCCTAGCCAGTCAGCCTCACAGTTTATTTAAGAAGGGTATGTGAGTCGTAGTTACTTGGAGTTAGGGTCGTTTCAATAGTTTTTAGTGGGAAAGTTAAGGAAAAGGATTTTTTTAATTTTTGATAATTCTTTAGTTTAATAAATTTTAAAACTTATAGAATATGAGTCTTTATAACAGACAAGACGCTCTCCTATACCTTTAACCAGATCCCTTTGTTGGCCTTTGCTCCCTCCCTGACTCCTCTCACCCTTCCTCCCCCATCCCTGACCCCAGGGCCTGGCTTGCTGCTTTCCCTTTATCATACGTTTATATCACCTCCCAAAACCATCACATTAGGGATTAGTTTTCAGCCAGTGAATATGGGGCGGGGCACAGATATTCAATCTATAGCACACTTCCATAACCGTAACATAGTCATTAAGATGAGGAAATTTCACATTGATACAGTGTTTAATCCATGGTTCATATTTCTATTGTTCCATTTCCCCCTAATAATGTCTCTTTTAGCCCCACCCCCAGCCCATTTAGGGTCCAAGCCAGGATCACGCATTGTATTTTGTTGTCATGTCTCTTTAGGAAAAGGTCTTTATCCTAATTTAACCAGTTCTGGCTATGATTGCTCTGTGGAAGATTTCTGTAAAAGGAAGATTCATAGGCTAGATGACGGAGAGGTCCGTATTCATGGCTTAACCAGCTTGTACCAGTGCAGACATGGCTTTATGCTCTTCTGTGGAAGAAGTTATTTCCCGTTGGTCAGTGGAGGAAAGCTCACCGGCCACAGTGGATGGAGTAGTGCAGATCCCACCACCCCGGGGCTCCACTGGCACTCCCAGGTTGTCAGTGGAAACCTGACCTTCACTTTGATCTGTGTTCTTCAAAGGGAAGATCCTCTTGAGGGAAGAGGAGCTGGGGAAGCTGCCAGAGTAGTTAAGCAGAACTCAACTCTAGTTTGAAAGCAAATGCCCTAGCAGAGATGGCATTCCTGGTCTAAGAGGAGCCTGAGGTGAGCTGAAGCACACCCCCAAGAAGCTGACCACCACCATCTTTAGAGCCCCTGCCTAGACCAACCTTGGGGTGCACAGACCAGAGAGGCTTTTTCTGCTCTGGGAGCATGCTCTCCTCTCTTTCTCCTCCACACTGGCTCCCACAGTGGCCCTCCCTCCCCTGCTTCTCACCCTGGCCCATGTGCCCCACAGACAGGGGGTTGTAGGAAAAGGAGGGATGGAGTGAAGAAGGAGGGAAAGCAGATTCTGTCCTGCCAACATTCGAAGACCTCCCTCCCGGGACCACTCTGCAGCCATCATCACACTCTCCCTCTGGGCCATACCCCCCACACTCCCCAGCCCACCCCCTGCCCCGGGCCCTGCCTGCCTTGAGCCCTTCCTCAACCTCCTCCCTGCTCCTCTTCCTTTCACCTCAGGTTGGCACCCTGAACTGCCCCTCCTGTCCTGCTTCCTCAGGTCCCCTCCAGCTTCTTCCCTTGGGCCAAGTGAGCATCACCAATGGCTTAGAAAGTGAAGAGGCAGGTATCCCTCGAACCCTAGTTAGAAACTTACAAAAGCCCTTTTACGTAAAAATGTTGTTATATATGTAGGTTATGTCTGTAGCATAGTTCATCCTCAATGTCAGATATATTATGCCTTAACAGTTAGGATCTGATTGCCTAACTGCCCATGTAATGTATAGTTGCTTTAGGAAAAAGCATCTCAAAGAAGGTCCAGAAAACCTTCTTATAGCATACCTTACTCCTAATCGGCCTTCCCTACTTTATAATTAACCATGTTCCCTGTGTACTTAATGATAAGTTTTTCTAGATTGGTCATGTTCTTTGTGTGATACACAGACACACACACATACACACACATAAACAAGGTCTGTCCAGAGGTGTCCAGCCATGTAACATAAAAAATAGAGACATTCATTGAAGAAGATACAAGAAACATTGTACATAGGACAATGACATCTCAGTCCCCTTCAAAGTAGGCACCTTGGGACCTCACATAGTTTTTCCAATCATCATAAGCTGCCCTGTCATATTTTCCTGAATCTCATCGATGGTCTGAAATCTCTTCCCTTCAAAGGTGATTTTAAGTTTGGGAAAAGCCAGAAGTTGCAGGATTCCAAATCTGAGCTATAGGAGGGCTGAGTCATGAGGATGATTTGATGTTTTGCAAAAAAACTGTGCACGAGATGTGATGCATGAGCAGGGCACATTATGATGAAGCTGCCAATCACCAGTTGCCATAGCTGTGGCCTTCTCAATCATCCAAATAGTTTCTGCGGAGGAATGTTCAAGCTTAATGTAAAACTTGATGCAGATTTCTTGCTTTACTTGCTCAGTCATTTAGAATGCAATAGCCAGAGTACTCATGCTCACTCAGTGGCATCTACCACCCCCACTGACTGGTACAGTGAAGTCACCATTGTTCACACATGCACATTCCATTCCACGCTCCCTGGCTGCCATATTACATCGGTTTCATGAAAACCATTCTGGAAATATTGACAATGGCTGGACTTTTTCTGGGCAGACCTCATATATATGGATAACATGGATAAAATTTCCTTATCAACTGAGTTTAACCAGATTGGTAAAACAGAAATTTTAAAACCCTGTATAGTTTATGGCATGAAGGTAGTCTCTATTTTTGTTTATTTTACAAAGTATCATCCTGGTGTTACAGTGTTCCAAACAGAAAAACAAAAACAAAAACAAAAAACAAAAACCTAAGTTTAATGTAAAGCTTCAGTATTGTTGATACTGATCTGATAGTGATCTCTGACCAAGCTGAAAATGACCAAAACTACTCCAGATAGAACAATTATGGCCAGTTTTGAACAGCGTAGTACTCCTCTTTGTTTCAGCTCTCAAACTACCACAGACTAAAATTCACCTCTCATTTCCCTCTTCTCTTTTCTCCTTTGTACGTGTTAAAAACAGCGAGTCACAGAAAGTCGAGAGACCCAAATGACTATTGAAGAGAGAAAGCACCTCATTACTGTGAGAGAGGAAGCCTGGAAGACAAAGGGCAAAGGAGCGGCTAACGACTCCACCCAGTTCACAGTGGCCGGGAGGATGGTGAAGAAAGGTCAGAGTGTGCATGTGTGTACATGCATGTGAATGTGTGCACACATGCTCCATTACCCATGGAGGGGAGGGGGACCCATGACAGCTTGATTAAAATAATCATGCCATGGGATTTTCCAATTTTTAATCTCACTGAAGTTGTGTAAATGGTTTGGGGTAGGTTTTCTGAGATATCCTACTGAAAACCTTTTTTTATACAGAGCATCATCTTCGATGTAAAAAGCATAATGCAGTTAGTCACATTTCAGAACTTAGTCATTTGAAAATTGAGCACAGGTTTCAAAAGCAATTGTAAATCTGCTAACAAATCTTAGTTCTTTTCCATAATTGCTTTTAAATTATTTCCATTTCCTTGCCATCTGGCAATCAGTTAACCCAAATTAGCCTTTCTCAGTGAAGAAGGAGTTTCTCTCTTCTCCCTTGTCCCCTTCCATCAAACCAGAGTTCTCTGGCCTACAAAGCCAGATTTCCAGGAATGTTTTAATAGATCTTTAAAAGATATATCCAATGTAAGGAAGTGGGATTTCCCTGCAGGCAATCATTTCTCCGCCTCTGAGCTCTGAGCTCTTGGAACTGATTTGAAACCTGTATCGAAAGACTTATGAAATTGAGGAATCACGTAGTTAGTAAAATCATCAGAGTGCTTTGAGCCTCCGTATCCTTTAGGAAATGGTTAACATTTGTCTCCTATATGCATACCTTCATTTTCTAAGCTATTACTCAAAAGTAAAATTTCTAACTTACTGGTAAAGGTTTTCACATCCAGAATTAATTTGTACTGTCATCAGGTCTTTAGGTTTATCTTTCCCTTTTCTCAAAATCTTTCAGGATCCTCACTTATAGTGTCTATCTCATTATAGTTTTGTACTAAATATTTGCAGAAGGAAGAGAGGAAGGGAAAACTCCTGAATTGTGAGTAACTCAGATCTTGGTGGAAGAATCCTCTCTAATACATTCTTAACCTTGGAATTGTCAAAAGATAACTGCAGATAATTTACTCTCACATAATGAGGTAGCATTTGAGTATCTTCACCAAGTCACATAACTGTGTAATCATGTCAAACTACTTCAACATGTGCCCCATCTTGTGTTCACAAAAGCAGCTCCTTGAGGCCCACATTGGTCAAGAAGAACTCCAGCTGAGAACTTGAACCAGAGCTCAGATCCTCCAGGCTCTAGCCTGGACAGGACCTTTATCCTGATGACTTTTTTTTTTTTTTGGCTTCTTTTTTTTCTTCTTCCATCTTAAAAATCACCATTTATTTGTAAGTGGGCCCTTACTACAAAATCCCACTGCCATCCACAGAATTGTCAAAGGATGGAGATTTGCTCTTATGCGGGTTTGGATAGCAAGGTGCGAGATGTTTCTGTCTCTCAGTGGATGAGTTTGCATTCACATTTCCTTGCATAAATCAGGGATATTTATTTAACAGGTGCTATATGGCTTGTTCAGGAAATAATTTTCTTATACCTTGTGCAGCCACAAGTTACTGCATGTCAGTGAACTGCCAAGAGGCCTGCAGTACCCTCACCTTCCTTCTCTCACAATAGAAAGCTCTATTCTCCCTTAACCTCATTAAAACTTTCTCCTTTTTTGATATTCTTAGAGTCTCTGTAGCAATTAGTACTCCAAAAGGTTTCTGTGGTATTCTAGTATTCTCCTGGAAGAAGAGCACTCAAAGTATGCCTTTGAACAAGAGAGTAGGTGACTGGTTATTGCACTTAGAAGTTGTTAAAAAGAGGTGTGAGGAATGCTCTAACATTGTGTGATCTAAATCTATTTGCCCTCCTCCACTGCAGAAAAATACTTATTTCCCGCTGGAAAAGAGAGGGCCCATCTCCAAGAGCTCTCCTGCATGCTGCTGCCTGAACGGGCAGCAGGGGGTGCCCTGGCAGTATCGAGGGCCAGGTTTCCTGATTGGCTAATGAGTCAGGCCTGTTTATTAGCTTTAGGGTTAATAACCTCTGTGCTAATGAACCTTTTCATGTCCTCTATGCATCCTTTTAGTAAATAATGATTTACTGCCCCAGCCTGTAAGTCATTTCACCTAACTACTATCTTTCAGGAAAATTTACTTTCTCACTGATGCCCTTTGCAGTTCTAGTAACTGAGATAAATTTTGAAAATTCTGTTGTAATCATCAAGCAAAAATATGTACGTCTTGAGGACTTCTAGACTATCACCCAAACCTTAAGTTTTAAACTGTATTTCAATATTCTTCCTTAAAGTTTTTATGCTATCATACATCTTTCTCTAGCTCACAGGAGGAAAGAGCAGAGCAATTCATTCATTTTTCCTTGTAAGTGATAGTGACATCTTTTTTAGATGTTGTTCTCTGGGGGATGCTTAAAGTGCCAATGGCATCTAAGGATTTCACATTTATTACAAATGAATATGAAGAACATTAACACCTCATGTTGTTCTTTGTATATGTATTCATTATTTCCCTTTCCAAACCCTTCTACTTAACTTGGAAGGGAAAACACTGATTAGTTTTTATTACAATTTCTTATTCCAACTAGATACCTTTTTTATGCTGGAATTACTTCATTTCCCTTTTATATGTCCCTTATCATTTCTCCTTTTAAAGATTCCCCCACCTTGCTTCTTGATAAATACATGAGAAAGCGTATCACTGGTTCCCGGCCACACTGAGATGGAGATGCCCTCCCAGAGATCACAGAGCAGTTTAAATGTGTGCTTTTCCATGTCTTTCTGCTAAAAGGTTAGCACTCTTGCATTACTGTTCAGTGGAACCACACTCCTGAGTGCTGCTCCCACAGGCTGTCCTATCCCTACCTCACCTTAGACTGGGAGGCAACTCCAGAGCGGGAAGCTACTTGCCAGACACTGTGACAGCCCAGTCTCCTCTTCCTCAGTGGGAGATGTTGCAAATGACTTTCTCTCAGCTGCATCCACTGCCACAAAGGGCCTGCAGAACTCATGCTCCATTCATCCAAGGATATTCTAATAGCCTTTTGTACTTTCTTATTCTACCTACATGCTATGGACATGTTTCCCTATGTGTCCTCATTGTTCACTTTGGAATGGGAGCTTCTCAGCTACCGCAGTTCTTAGAAACTATCAAATCCTATCTACATTTGCAGTTGTCCTACATAGTCACGGTACCTGCCAAATGTACCTGTGTGTGCAAATCTGTGTGTAAATTATATACACTGTAAACTCTACATCAGAAATAAGAGAGATCCAGCAGGATCTGGGGTGTGTCTGGAAATGACACTGAGGTACAAAACAGCTCCCTGTGTGTTCCGCAGGTTTGGCGTCACCCGGTGCCATAACGCCAGTAGCGTCGCCAATTTGCAGTAAGACAAGGGGCACAACACCCATTTCCAAACCCCTGGAAGGTAAGTCACCAAGGCACCGATATGCCAGTGGCTCTATGATCAGAAGAGCCCTAGTGGTATTCTCATTGATGGTTTCTGCTTGCCTAGATATCGAAGCCAGACCAGACATGCAGTTAGAATCGGACCTGAAGTTGGACAGACTGGAAACCTTCCTAAGAAGGCTGAATAACAAAGGTACATGCCAGCAGCCAGAGGGAAGCTTTGGTTTATATACCTATAGCACACTGCGATTCGGATTTCAGTGAGTAGCCAAGGAAATCTAAAAAGAACCTGCTCCTCTCAAAATCTGTAACTCCCAATTGTGATGGCCTTCTCCTCAGCTAAATTGTCTTCTCTCTATACAACCGCACTGATTTATACTGTAAGCAGTGTCTTTGTTGTTATCTTTTTTAAAATGAAGTTACTGATCAAGTTTGATTGTATTAACAAGCTCTGGTCCATTTGATAAGGTACTAAATTGGGGACCCCCAATAACATTTCTTCCTAAATCTAAATTCTTTGGGATGTCATCCCATCAGAATCGTTATTTAATTTTGCTTTTAATGCTGAAAGCAGATTATTATACTTACACAAAATCAACATGATCTTGCTCCTGATGAACTTTAAATTGGTTATGTCGATTTCCAATAAAGTAGCAGCTGATATATCTTATAATCACAAATGATTTCCAAAAGACAGTTTTAGTAGATGTATGTTGAAATAAATATTTCAGTAGAAAAGTCAAGGGAGTATACAAAATAAAAGTATGATATGTAGCAATGCCCTTATCTCTTACTTAAAATTCTCAGTACTTGAAACTTACCAAATACTAAATTTTGCGAGTCCCTGTCATTGACAGTGACCCCAAAATAGGTTGGAAATAATATAAACAACCCCTTTAAATCAGAAATATAAAAGTCTAATAAGATAACTAACTTGGCAATGCAAACAATTCAAAGTTTATTATATTATATAACAGTGAGCTAGCTCAGGCATCTAATCTAGCTTGCCACCTGCTTTTGTAAATAAAGTTTTTTTGGAACACAGTCATGCCCACTTATTAAGGTGTTGTCAATAGTCACTTTTTCACTACAGCAGCAGAGTTGAGTAGTTACAACACAGGCCATCTAGACTCCCATGCAAAACCTAAAATGTTTACTAATGGCCCTTCGTGGAAAAAGATCTTGCTGACCCCTGATCTTGAATGAGGCTGAGGCTACTTTTGCTTCAAGTAGCAAAAGGAACTTAGTGGACATATATGCAGCAAGGCCAGCCTTGCTGTCTCATACCAGGTCATGGCACAAGCTTTGTTCAGATTGAAAGGCCTTTCATGAGAAGTCAAGGAGGCCTAGAAAGTATCCACAGGACCCTGGGTATCCCTGTTATAATATATGAAAGTATCTTCACTTTAGTAACAGAGGAGAGTAGACTGCAGAGTTTTGTTATAACATAACTTAAAATAATAGAGTTCAGGGTGAACTCCCATCTTTTCAATTTAGGAGGGAAATAATTTTTAAGATATTGTGAGGTGCAGTTGGAACAATGTTTTTACAAAAATTGATGTCATTTATTTGCTTGTTTATTAATAGCTGGTGGGATGCAAGAAACTGTACTCACCGTCACCGGCAAATCTGTTAAGGAGGTGATGAAGTTGGACGATGATGAAACCTTTGCCAAATTTTACCGCAGCATGGACGATACCGTGCCAAGGAGTCCTGTGGAGCTGGAAGAAGACTTTGATGTTATTTTCGACCCACATGTCCCCAAGTAAGTTACTGCAAATCCAGTTTTCACCCACTGAGAACAGACTCGTTCATAGGCCTCCACCCAGTATTTTCATGAGGATCTTCTCTCTTACTGTGTTATACCTGTGATAGAATTTCATTATAGCCAAATTATTGCAGTAGACCCCATTATCCATGGGGGGTATGTTCTAAGACCCCAGTGGATGCCTGAAACGGTAAATAGTACCAAACTCTTCATATACTGTTTTTTCTTTTTTTTTTAATTGTATTTTTTCCTTTACCATTTAATCTCTTTATATTTCCCTCCCCCTGCCATCTCCACATCATCATCCATGTCCATGAGTCCTTTACTATATCTTTTCTTGAACTACATACACACCTTTTCACTTAAAGGAGGCATTCGAAGGCTTCTTCCTGGCATATCTGAATTGCCAGCATCATTACACTTGTTCTTTGGGGCCTTTATTAAGTAACATAGGGTGACTTGAACACAAGCATGTGATACTGTGACCATGAGACTGATAACGGAGATGGCTACCAAGTGACAAATGGGTGAGGACCATCTTTCTACAGGGTGGATGAGTCACAGGACGAAGTAGACTGGCAGCAAGTTTCATCCTGCACAATTTAAAACTTAAAAGTAGTTTATTTCTGGAATTTTCCATTTAATATTTTCATACTGTGGTTGACCACAGATAACTGAAACCATGGACCGTGAAACTGTGGATAAGGGGGGACTACTGTATTCTCTGAGCCAGCCACGTAGTGCTGTGGGTGGATAAAACGTGCATCCCCAGAACAGGTCTGCATTCAGGCATAAAGCCTTGCATCGCTCCATGTGCCACAAACGTTTGCCCTGCTCCTAAAAATGCCACAGATTTCTCACATCTCTCCGATATTCTTCTGTATATTTTTAAATTAACACCATTTAGCAGAGATTTCTATAGCTATCTTTTATTCGATGTACCAAATTCTTACTCATGACTTTAAAAACTGTTTGGATCACATGAGTTCAAACTAATACAACTAACTAACTGGAAAACCAATAAAGCATGTTACATAACTTACAGTAATATATAAAATCAGTAAATTTGAGGGTTTTCTCAATGATGTCTAAGAGTCTGGCTTCATTCAGGAAGATGATTAAACCAGCTAAGAAAAGTGGTCACGGTTTACGGTACCTTCAGTTGCAAGCACCAGAAAGAAATCCAAGTCAAGCTGACATTAGCAAAAGAAAGGTATGGGGGGATTTAGAGGTTCACTCACTGAGTATATAGACGTGAACTCGAGGTCTTGGAGGCTACTCAGAATGTGGTCTCTCGCTCGCCTGCTTTTAGTCTGTGACCCCGTGGTAGAAGACGGCCACACTGAGCTCTGGATTTTTAGCTGCTTCCTTGGCCACTCCAGCCCAGGCAGCTTCTTTTCCCAGAAGTTCTAGGCTTGATTTTCTTGCATCTGAGCCCATCCCTAAAGCAATCATTGTGGCCAAAGGAATGGAAGATGGTGATGGCCAGAGCTGGTCTTTGGATCCCTTCCTGAGCCAGAGTTGGAGACAGGGATACTCTTACCAGAAGCAAAAAAAAGGCACTAGACTGGCTCAAGCCACAGCTCTGGACCACATTTATCTATTTCCTACAAATTTATCATAGCGACATCTCTTCCTTGAGTTTGTGTGGTTCATCATAAATTTTTCCTAAAGTCACTCCTGATACATTTTTTGTATGTTTCAGTATGTTGCTTTTTTTTCAATTTGCTACCTTAAGAAAATTAACAATTTCCCATTTCCCATATTTAAATAATATTTTGGGTATTCGCATACATGGTTATTTAAAGCCATTGCCCAAATGTCATTGTTTAAATCATTATATATAATTTAAATATGTATGTATGTTTATACACACACACACACACGACAATGTTATATATGAAGAAGACTTGCACATAGACCTGTGCAGTTGGGAGTTGAAAGCAGCAGCTGGACTCTGTTGGGAAGTCAAGTGACTGGGTCCACCCACCTCCAAGTCTGGTCTTCTGCCCCAGATAGTTGTGTGAGTGTGTGGTGGTCATAGCTGGTTTTATAAACCTATTTTATTTCAATCTTTTCTTCAAAATAGTGGTTATTTTTCAGAGGGGGGCAATGGGTTACATGGAAACTCATTATAACAGCTGGTGAGGGAACTGAAAAATTATTGTGTAATGGGAAAGAAGATAAAATTATTGTGTGAAGAAAGGGGATAAAATGGAGAATCAGTGGCTGGCTGTAATTCTTGAAGGGCTTGCTAGTACCAGAAGAAGTAGACGTGTGTACTGTTCACATGGAGAGAGTTAGAACAGGTGCATGGGTGTGATAGGGTCAGGAAAGAACTTCCTACCTGGGATTGTCTGGGCTCTTGAACTACATGACTCTCTTCTTGAATGTCCCTTCTGTCCCCAAGATTCTATGACTTCATGTCAGGGGAGTGGCAGGCAGGAGGGAGAGTTGTAAGATTTATAATGAAATCAGGGAATCAAATTGTGGAGCCCATTCCTTTATGTCAGAGACCCTCAATAAAACAGAAGTGAGTGACATTCCAGACCAAGGCCACAGCTCTGCTTTGCTCCACAGGTTGACATCTTCAGTGGCTGAGCACAAGCGTGCGGTCAGGCCCAAGCGCCGGGTTCAGGCTTCCAAAAACCCCCTGAAAATGCTGGCAGCAAGAGATGACCTCCTTCAGGAATACACTGAGCAGAGACTCAACGTCGCCTTCATGGAGTCAAAGCGGATGAAAGTAGAAAAGAGTGAGTATTAGGAACGACCACCCTGCTTCTGTGCTTGGGAACTGCATGCAGGGATTTTAATCCTCCTTTTCCTGCCTCACAAAGGCCAGTCACAGTGCTCATAAAACACTTACTAAATAGAAATGAGTAAGTGTGCATATACATGTGCACACCTGCAGAAAATCTGCCTGGAATTGAAAGGCTTTTCACAGAAATCCTTCTAGCGTCGAGCATCTGTTAGTTGGAAGATGCAAATTACCCTGATTTGCTGCATTTTCTTTCAAGAAGTTGGAGGAGAAGGATCTGTCTGGGCCTTGTAATTCTGCCCCTTTTCAGCACAATAATTCTCCATGTCATCATATTCAAGAGGAAGTCATTTGATCTCTCACAGGGAAAATGTCCCAGATCACTGCTTTGCCTAAGTCTAGATTTTTATATTATTAATTAATGTAAAAACCAGTGCTCTGCAAATTGTTTTTGATGGGACCCTCAGACTCCTCAGAGTTGGAGTGTGGGTTGGGTGGAGTGGGGGGAGTTGGGGTGGAGCAAGGAATGGAGAGCAGGAGGTAGGCTCCAGGCTGTCTGTCTCACTGGAGACAAAGCTGCGCTGCTTTTATCTGCCCAGTAAGGTAGAGTTTCATAGTTTTGAAACAGAGATTCCCTTGGTGGAGATAATGGCATGCATAATCATGCTGTTTGGAATATTCTTCCTATAATTTTTCTTTTCCTGTAGCATCCATAACCCTATTTCCTAAAGTTTTTCTTAGAAATACAGTATTTAGATAAAGTGATGGAGTTTTTTCAGTGTAACTGGTTTACTAAGAAATTATATTTCAAAATCAGTATGCTACATGAATTGGCAAGGTATGTAATATTTCTTCAGTGTCAAACCTAATCCCAGCAAAATAATTTTTCTGAATATCTCTCCAGCATATACGTTTTTTTAAAACAATGAGTTGGAGAAATAAAGGTTGATTGGAACAAGTTTTACATACTTTTTCTCTTTCTCCACTTTTGGGGGCTGCAAAGAATGCCTTTGTGGTGACTGGCACATATACATTGGTCGTTGCACACTGGAAACTCTGCATCTTGTTATTACGGTGGTAAACTGAGAGCAGAGGATCTCAGGAGACCAGCAACTTGGTCACTTTGCCTCCAGAAAAAGATTAGAGCTAAACCATCCCTTGCAGAATGCCTGCTTTGCTACATTTGATAGAAAATAAAGGCTTTGGTGAAAGACATCTACCAGTCTTCCTTGAGAACACATTTTTAACAGCTCAACATTGTTAGGAATTATAACAGCTTTGTGTGGAACTGCAACAAATGAGTCCATACTGATTTTATACTAATGTAGCTGTACCACATTTTCACTCAATTTTTGTCTCTACGTGGTGAGGTGTGACATTTGTCAAGAAGCAATTTATACTTTCAATAGTGTTGAATTCTTAAGAGCGGTTAAGCACTGAACTGCATAGTTAACCAGACTTGAGTAGGTGCTCCCCCTCTACATTAATCTTAAGAGAAAAAGATAGTTCTGGCTGGTGTGGCTCAGTGCGTTAGAGTGTCGTCCCAGAAAACGAAGGTCGCTGGTTCGATTCCCGGTCAGGACACATGCCTAGGTTGTGTGTTCAGTCCCCGGTCAGGGTGCAAATGAGAGGCAACTGATGGATATTTCTCTCTCACATTGATGTTTCTGTCCCTCTCCCTCTCCCTCCCTTCCACCTCTCTAAAATCAATAAGCATGTCTTTGGCTAAGGATAAAAAATGAATAAATAAAAGAAAAAGTCAGTTATGAAACATTTCTGATTGTGAACATTGTCCTTCCATCTGAACACCTCTCTTCTCCCCACGTTTCTGTGTTCCTTCATCCATCACCCCAGTGTCCTCCAACTCCGGCTTCTCAGAAGTCACCCTGGCGGGTTTAGCCAGTAAGGAGAACTTCAGCAGCGTCAGCCTGCGCAGCGTCGACCTGACGGAACAGAACTCTAACAACAGTGCCGTGCCCTACAAGAAGCTGATGCTGCTACAGATCAAAGGTATTTTAGAGCAGCAGAGAGGAGTTACACGGTGGCCAGGGGATTCAGTCGGGCAGCCTCAGAGGCCCTGATGGCCTTTAACTGCCTGTCATGGGAGGGGAGTCATGCTTTCTGAGAACCTGTGTGTGCCGGGCACTGAGCTACCTCCTCTTAGGCACTGAACCCACTGAGGCTTAGAGGGTGCATAATGTGCCTGAGGTCAGCAGCTTAAGCAGCATTGCTGATCTGAACCAGGGTCTCTCCCTTTCAAGAAGCTCAGCTTTGAAGACTGCCTTCCCTTGCCCCATGGCCCCTGCCACACACTGTCATGCAGTTACCAGACCTGCTAGGTCATCACTGTGTCCCCTCCCCACAGCTCCCCTCACAGAGGCCAAGGGGAGGCAGGTGCACCCTTGGAGGAGGAATCCAGGAAGCGAAGCTGATGAGGCAGACCAGGCTTCCACTCCATCACCCTTTCTGTCCATAGCAAGGGGACTTAGCTCTGGGCCCTGAGGACAGACTTGGCTGCGTCTGAGAGGCAACTTCTGGAGAAAATCATCAGGAGAGGATGGATGAAATAGCCTGTCTGTCTGTGAGGACTTCTGGTGTGTTTCGGCATAACCACTGTCCTTCTCAATGATAGGCTCAAACAACCAACCTCTGTTCCTGGTCCTAACCCAGAGACTACACCACCAGTATGATTGTAGACAGATCCATCAGCAGTCATTTGGGACAAAGTATTGATTCCCCTCAGGACTCCCTTATGGTTTCAAGTGAAAACTCCCGAGGAAGCAGATGCAAAGACGCAGCCTCGCTATGGCTGGCCACGGTCGTTAATGTAGGGCGTGGGCTCAATGGATAGAAAGCAGCTAGGAGATGAGAGAATGAGTGAAGGGAGCATGGGTGCCATCTTTCCTGGAGGAGGGAACCCCAGCTGATGCATCTGTGTGCTGAAAGAGGACACCGGTAGTGGGCCTAAGAACATGGTGACATGAGGGAAAGCACTAAAGGGAATGTAATCCATGATGTTGTCATTGTAAATCCTCCTCCACCACTCCTGGTCATGGGAACAAATGTTGGTAGGCCAGACTCTTCAGAATTGAAAGGGATACTTCAGATGTGGTACTTCTTGGTCCTTCCTCTGGCTGGCGGAGTTCTTTCCAGGAAGATGGTGACTCTTTGCCTCGTGTTCAGGAAGAAGACATGTGCAGACGAGACTGGTTGAGCCTCGCGCCTCATCACTCAACAGCGGGGACTGCTTCCTCCTGCTCTCTCCCCATCACTGCTTCCTGTGGGTAGGAGAGTTTGCAAATGTCATCGAAAAGGCGAAGGTTGGTATCTGAAAAATAAGAATAGTTTAATTAAGCATCTCCTTTATACACTAATAGAATGTTCCACCAGTTTCCAGGTGATTATAAAGTTTCCCAAGTACCCAATGCCCACTTGAGCAAGAAAGGATAGACATTTCCCTGTATGTCTCTCAAACAAGCTGGGATTAGGTACTGAAGCGTGATACTTTAAAGGGATTATGACCTATCCCTCCAGGTTTTAAGTCCTGGGTTTATTCTCACTCTTGTGTAAGAAAAGAACCAGCATGTCACTTCAGAGTTGCTTATCCCAGGTACCTATGAAATTCTGCCACAGACTTTGAAACAGGATCTCATGGGGGAAAAGCCCAGAGAATGGGTAGTTTTTTTAATATTTCCATGATTTGTTGAATTTGAAGATTGAAAACTGTAGCTCTAAAGAATTGATACCCCTGGTTGTTAAATTGCACTTTCTTGACTTTGTTGAAAATACCCAACCACCAGTGTCTCAGGCTCCCATGGCCATAGTTCTCCCTTTCAGACACACATCCTTTCTGTTCTTGGACTTCAGCGTGGGCCACTCCAGCTGGCCACAGGCTTGTCTACCCAGGTAATTGTGTCCCTCTCATTTTTTCAGGCCTCAGAACTTGCAACTCTAATTCAGACAAAGAGGGAACTTGGTTGTAGAGCTACTTATATCCAAACTATCGAAGAAGGAATTAATACACACACACATGCAGCCAAAGATTTCTGGAAGCTTCTGGGTGGCCAAACCAGTTACCAATGTAAGAGTTCACTGTATTTCAGATAATGACAAGGCTCACTATCCTTTCCTCTCCCCTGGTTCATTCTTCTCAGCCAACCCCATTTTAGCATCTAATGTAATACCCTCTTACTGTTCATTTCCCACAGCTGCTGGAGACCCAAAAGAGGATGAACTGTATGAAACAGCCATAATAGAAACAAATTGCACTTACCGTCTAATGGATGACAAGCTTGTTCCTGATGACGACTTCTGGGGAAAAATACCAAAGTGCTCCCTTCTGCAGTCAAAAGAGGTACAGTGAGTGGGCAAAGCCCTCTGCACAGGCTGCCCAGTGAAACAGATAATAAGTGCCCCATACACGCTAGTCAGCGCCATCATAGACCAGGGCATCTTTTGAAAGGATATTTATTTGTGATTTCAAACCATCACTGCCATCTTAAGTACTAATACAGAATTTAGAATATTGTTCAGAGGAGGTCCAATAAATCATTGAAGGCTTTTCTATTTTAGGTAAAATGTATGTGTTAGCCCTCTCTTTTAATTTGTATATAAATATTAAATAAAATATTCTTCAGTCTGTAAGTTTCAGGAATAATAGATGCATATATATAAAATTTATTTTATATGCCTTTTTTTCTCTCTCACCACTAAATATTTATTAAATACATACATTTCTAGAACCATGAAGTATTTTAAGTGTTGAGAAAAAAGGTGAAAGTCACAAAATCTCATGAATAGAAGAGTATTATAAGGAATGAAATCTGAAGGTAGATTGAGTGTAATATGTATGGGTGTTTAAATTTTTTTTAAAGTCACAGAAAAATAAAATAATCACAAATAATTTTAAAGAGAAAGTGAAATTGAGCCTAGTTTAAAATCAAGTAGAATTTGGATTCCTGGAAATGAAGGGAGAAATTATTCTAGGAAAAAAGGGTAGGGCAAACCAGCAGCATAGAAATAAGAGGTAACACCACACTCAAGTATACATTCATTCATTCATCAAACAGTAAGTCCTATTGTAAATATAAGTATTGTATGATCTCTACCCTTGAGGGCCTGAGAATTGTATAGAGGAGAGATGACATCATTGGGTTGGGTCCTCTGTGCCTAGCATGCATGAAGTGGCCTGCATATGCTAAGCAAATGAATGAGTGAATGAGTGCAGGGAGGAAAGAAGGGAAGGAGAGAAGAAGGGAGGGAGGGTGGGAGGGAAGAATATGGAAGGATAAGAGGAAGACATCCTTAACTCTTTGATGAATCAGAACTTTTAGGTGGTTGAGTGTTTAGAGGAGGGATCATTAACGTGGGCACTTAGGACAAAAAGACAGAATCCTACCCATGGGATAGAAGCCGGCTAAACAGTGCCAGCTGGTCCGATCTTGTTATCTCTTTTGTCTGTATTGATTGCTCCATCTGGGTTTGTATCATCACCCATTTGACCCACTGCCAGTAGGGACCCTGATTCAACTGGAGCTTGTCCATGAAGTTAATGAATTCTTCTGTGCCACTCTCCCAGGTACTGGTGTTTGATTTTGGTAGTGAAGTTTACGTGTGGCATGGCAAAGAAGTTACATTGGCACAACGGAAAGTAGCATTTCAGCTGGCAAAGCACTTATGGAATGGAACCTTTGACTATGAGAACTGTGACATTAACCCACTGGATCCTGGAGAATGCAACCCGCTTATTCCCAGGTACTCCTGTGACCTCGGATGGCATTGTAGAGCGAGCAGATCCCTCAGGGGCCTCAGTTCTTAGCCCGCTGTCTGCTGTCACTCTTCATAGGTTTTGTTTTCATAAAGGAGTGCAATGCAGTACCATGAATATTCACAAAAAAAAAAAAACATTTCTTTAGCTTGTACCTAACTAGTACAGAAAAATAGATGTTGTCTTCTGGAAGATCCTTGTTATACTTCATTTCTTGAGGTGAATTAATTATTTTTACCTGCAGCATTCCAGGTACTATTATGACAGGTGAACAGCAATTGTTTTAAAAAATTTCATGTTTATCTGAAAAATTCCCAGGGTCTGGAATTCAGCCATTGCTATGAAGATGCAAAAGCAATGTGTTTCCTTCTAATTTCACACTTTCCCAGGAAAAGTCTTTGAATTCCCGGGTTTATCATTTATTTGGCAGTAGGTGATGTTTATGCCTTTTCTTAGAAGGAGGGGGAGAAATTTAGCATTAAAATAATGATTGTAATTTTTCTATTTTCTATGGTGTATTAGACTTTTTAAAGTAATTTTGGCAAATCATAAGGATAAGCACAAACTCTAAAAAATGCAATCATAAGAAAAATAATTCTTATGCAAAGGGATTGTTCTTTTTCTTAACAACCAGAATAAAAGAAATGTTTTTAAATTATGTGTGCCACATAATAGGTTAGAAATAGGTGTGCCACCAGACAGCATAAAATTTTAGGTATCACACAAAACTGCTTTTTAATGGTTTTCATTGAACTAGTATACACATTTCAACTTTCCTACCTGGATTCCTATTTTAAAATCAAATTACTGATTTTATTATTATTAAGTAGAAACAATTAAAAATTTTGTCCATATGAGTGAAAAGTTTTCAAATCCTTTTTAAACAAGTGCACGTTTAACCTAAAATTAGTACTGTAATAACTAGCATTTTACAGATGCAAGCTAAGGCTAAAAAAAAATATTTTACTTATAATAAACAAAAAATATAATTCTAAAGCTAAAGTCCACATGAGGGACAATTTCTACTTAGCAATGACATAATCACAGATCTGGAAGTAGATGTTTTCAGTATCTCCCAGATCAGAATCAGCTGAGAAGTTTTAAAAAATGCATGTGCCAGGCCCAGTGCCAGAGAAGTGTTTTCAGTTCATGTGAGGTGGAACCTCTGTGCCCGTATATCTTAAAAGCTCCCCAGAAGTTTTAAGGGGCAGCCAAGATTAAGCATCCAGAGCTTCTGAAGAAACAAGGAGGCTGAGACCACTGAGAGGTCATGACTTAGGCCAGCTCGACCGTGCAGGGCCGGATGGGGACGGCACACGGCCCCACTCCCGCTCCCACCCTCACACTGCGGCCGGCTTCCTCTTGTTTTCTTGCAACCTCACAGCTTAAAGGTATGTGTCTAAAGCTGAAACCAAGGGCATTTCCTACAGGCATCTTAGTAAGTCTGCAGAGTCAAATGTATATAAAAGACAGTCATTCAGACATTTCTGGTGAAGACTACAGCCTTTCAAAGGAGCCCTGCATTTTCCACAGGTGCTGATAATTGTTAAGTCCCCCGGGAGTACCAGGCAGCCATATTTGTACCCTGTCTCAGTCTCCTTTGAGATGGGCAGCCTCTGTGACATGCATTCGCTATTATGTCAGGAATTATATTTTAGAACCAAACAGGTGGTAAGGCGGCAGGAACCACAGCAGCGACCAGTGAGCACTGCCCATCATCTGAGAGGGTATTTGCATCCCTGTCACGATTCACAACAAAGGTTGATTTGGAAGGATGAGAAATACCTGCACCTTCTCAGGGCTGGGCCCTCTATGCCATGTATTTTCTCAGCTGTACAGGCATACCTCGTTTCACTGTGCTTCACAGATGTTGAGTTTTCTACCCATTGAAGGCAGGACCCTCCACCAACAAAAAGAGTAGATTTGCTTTATTGTGATACTCACGCTACTGTGGTTGTCTGGAACCCAGCCCACAGCATCTCTGAGATACGCCTGTACCTTTCTCTAAGTCACCTTTTGTTTCAAGCACAGTTCACATTCGGAGGTCCTGAGGCAGGACCAGACCTCCAGGTTGGGCTGTGTCACTTCCTTCCTGAGTCCTGGTGCTCTCCCTGCCCATGGCTGGTGTCAAGTGGCCTAGAGATTAACATGCAGACATTCACGTCATGATACATGAAAGTGCATTCAGTTAGTGACAGAGGAGAGTAGACTGGAGAGTTTTGTTTTAACATGACTTAAAATAACAGAGTTCAGGGTGAACTCCCATCTGTTCAACTTGACAGAAACTTGGAGAGCACAGAGGTGCCTGAAGGAGGCAAGGGAAATATGTATGTGACTCCTGCCTCCCCCACCCCAAGTCTAGTGTGCCACCCCCAGGCTATCCCAGATGCAAGAATTTGCTGGAATACAAGAGAAGTCAGTCCTGACATGGTTCACGTTGCATTCCAACTCATCAGTTTCATGGACACAAAACTTTTCCAGGCTTCAGACTGAAATAATAAAATGTTACTTATTTGGTAAAATAAGAATAAATCATTTATTCTATAAACTACATATGTATTTTGAGTTGTTATTGTTGTTTTCAGTAGCCACATGTGTTTATTTTCTGTTCTTTTCCTTTATTTTATCATGTCTTAATCTTATTTTCCTGTCTACACCCCCACCCACCCACGTGCAGGAAAGGACAGGGGCGGCCTGACTGGGCGATATTTGGGAGACTTACAGAACATAATGAGACTATTTTGTTCAAAGAGAAATTTCTCGATTGGACAGAACTGAAGAGACCTAACGAGAAGAACTCCAATGAACTTGCCCAGCAGAAGGTATTCCGAGTAGCCAGGCCTCAAACCTTAGGACTCAGTTTGGGTCCCCACAAAAGATGCCTGAAAGCTAAAAGCCTTCCCAGGGTTTACTAGTAGAACAGCAAACAAGTTTCCAGTTATGTTCCAACCCTAAGAGTGAAAATAGTCCTGTTTGCACCTTTGGGTTTATGGGCGTCCCGTTCACTATGTTGGGGTGGATCCTCAGTCCTCCCAAGTCTTTCCCATAAATCAGCCTTTCCCTAAGTGCATTCAACGCCCTCAGACTGAGTGGGAAAGCTGTACTCATATGCTGCCCCATTCACAGTGAAACAGGATTGAGTGTAGGAAGAAACAGCTGGAAAAACAGGGAACTAAACAGATGTTTTTATGTTTCCTTGTAGGAAGATCTTAGAGCCGAAGTCAAGCCGTACGATGTGACCCGGATGGTGCCGGTGCCCCAGGCGACAGCGGGCACTGTGCTGGACGGGATGAACGTGGGCCGTGGCTACGGCCTGGTGGAAGGGGACGACCGGAGGCAGTTTGAGATTGCCAGTGTCTCTGTGGATGTCTGGCATATCCTTGAATTCGACTATAGCAGACTCCCCAAACAGAGCATCGGGCAGTTCCACGAGGGGGACACCTATGTGGTCAAGTGGAAGTACATGGTGAGCACCGCAGGTTAGTGACTCACATTTTCTTCACACTGAGCCAGGCCCGGCCCCAGCACCGAGGCTGGAACTGCAGGGCTGCTGGAGCAGGACTCCCTGTGCGCCCTGCCTCAGCCTGGCTGCGTGGGTGCCGTTGCGCCAGCATGCTCATTTGCTTTGAGAACCACTTAGTAAATCTATAGATGAACTCCTAGCAACTCAGTATTGCTAACGCCTGGGATGTGTCCTTATAGAGATTAAACTTGCATTTTAAGATTTTTTCAGGACCCTCCTTCCTTCCTTCTAGGAAAGTGACAGTGTGCCTCCAGATGATACTTGCCATATGGCTGGATGCTGTTTAAATTAAAGTCTTTAAGTAAAGCATATCTGGATGATTTAGAACTAAAACCAAATGATGTAGTAACATTATTGCAAATACTCACAGAAAAAATGTATTAAAAATGAAAGAAGCTATTCCCTGAGGCTGAGAACCCAGCAGTGCTTTGTAAATCTGGTAGAGTCAAACTCTTAATGCTCCCATCCAAGAAATACTCCTTCTAGCAAAACACTCAGCTGTGTGCTTTGTACCAGAGACAAAAAGCAAGGACATAGAGCAAACTTTGGAAAAAGAATCCCTTTTCCTTGCCAAAAAATAGCCATTATCCATGTTACGCCCAGTGTCCATCATCCCTACCCATTTAGTGGAGAGTTTACATCACAAGGCTGTGATTTCAAGATTCATCTCCAAAAGAGTCCATTCACCTCCTTACAGTCCCCTTGCCCTTCAGGTGGTTGGCTGATCAAACACCTGCAGACTTAGAACCTAATTTATCACAAATAAATCCTTTAATCAACTGGACAGCATTTACTGTGTGTTAGAGACTTTTTATAGGAAACAAGGAAATATTTCAGACCCTGCCTTCAAGAAGCATATGGTGTAAACAATGAAGCACAGACAGAGAGGCACCTCCTTCGTGCTGACAAAGGATGGCTTGATCCCCCGCAATGGCATCTGCCGCAGCGGGAAAGCAGGGCAGGAGGGCAGTGTGGGGTTGTGCCCAAAACCGGACGCAGGCCTGAGGGCCCCCCCATCCACAAGGTACAGACTGGGAGCATTCCCTCAGCCTGTGGCTGAGCGTCTTCCCAGAGAACTCATGGGATGTATTCTGTCCTTACGCTCCCTGATCAGATAAGGAAAGGACACCAAGATTAAATATCTCCCCTGAAATCACACAGCTAGGAGAGAGCAGAGCTGGACACTGAAACCATTTTCCCTTTCGTAAGGAGGCCCTGTCACTTAGAGGGAAGTTCACGGGCCCTGGAGCCATGCGGCCTAGGTCTGCGTCTTCTCTCAGGCCGTCTGTACCAGCTCAGTGAGTTGAGTAAAGTTGCTCAACCTCTCTGGGTCTCGATTGTCGCACCTGGAAAACAGAGATTAGAACACCACGCAGCCCACAGAATACCATAGTCTAGTATTATAATGTTTAGCACGTGCCTTGCACGTGTTCCTGTGGTAGGTGCATCTCAGGAGTGACAGCATAATTACTACATTTAACTTGAAGATGGATTCACACAAAACAATAGCAGCACCCATGATTCACTGTTGCAGGTTTAAGTTCCTTGATGTGATGCAGAGTTGGCAAGCTGAAGTAATAATCTGTGCTGCTGGTTGGCCACAAAAACAAGAACAGGGAATTTAGTGGGGAAAAACTACCACTAACCTTTGGGGCTGTGAAACAGGGAACTTTAAGGAACAACCTTTGAAGATATACATAGTTCTTGTTCTTAAAATACACGGGGAACCGCATGTTTTATAAAAGGAAACCAAGGGGCCTTCACAGTGTGAAATTGAGTCATTTTCTTTCCTTAGCTGTCGGTTATAAAAAAAGAAGGAATAGCAAGTGAATAAAGGAATAAAATGAAATTTGAATGAATTAGCAGAATGAATAGACTATTTACTTTGAGACCTCCAAGAAATAATGATTTAAGCCAGGCAAATACTTTCTGTATTTCTCCCCAGTAGACTATGTGTTCATCTCACAACCAGATCCAGCAGTATCTTTATAAGCAAACTTATAACTTTGAAGAAGTCCAGCTTCAGAGAATTAAGTCATAGTAAGGAGTATGCAGACCCCAGACCGCCCTCTGGGAGCAGAAGGCATAGACCAATGGCATTTGCCGTCACGTGTGTGGTCCTCATGGAAGCACCGGCCCCGGGTGACTGCCAGTCTAGCCCCTCATCACTCATACCCAACAAGGCCTGCACCTGCAAACAGGACTGAACTCAGAGCTCAGGATATGCTGGGACAGGCTCAGCAGAAAGCAGAAGCTATAGAGGCGGGACTATTATCTTTGTGGTTCACACCAGCCACCCTGCATAGGTACAGAGCCAGGCTAGCCCCTTGGGCTCCACAAGAAGGAGACTAGAAGCCTCGGTGGGTCGGTGTCCTGCCCTAGTGACCACCTCAGGGGCTGCGGGGCATGGCTTGTGCCCCCGAAGGTCAGGAAGCAAGCTGCTTGAGGTACCTAGTGATGCTGGGTCAGACCACTCTGGAGCATGATAAAAGTCAAGTTCCTCTCAGCAGGCAGTCGGTAAATGGGGTTCTGCGTCAGACCACTTGACCATGAGCAGTTCCTCATACTTCGGTTTTCTATTACTCGTGAACACAACTGCATCAACACTTTAAATTTGGCGTTTGATCAGGCTATATAATTATAGTCCAGAAGTTCTTACTAATAAAAGCTCAATCTTTATTTTGCTAAAATTAAAAATTAAAAAATGAGTTAAAAATTAAGTTGTATATGGGATTACATTTGTGTATGATGAAGAAAATTGCAAAAAGATTAGTGAAAAGTCTGTTTTACAAAATATTTTTAAAGAAATACAATTCTGTTTTAGGTATATACACTCAAGTCCATTTTGGAATGTTAGGATGTAAAACAGTGGTTATTAAGCATGACTATTTATTTATACAATGTACTTAAGTGCTGACAGATCCCAAGATAGGTGCCAACTGCTATGATCTATTTTAAATGTATCTTTTCCCAATAATCTAGTTAATACAACTAAATTTCACTCCACTGAAGATTGCTAATCAAAAGCAAACCTTTGTTTCTATCTAAATCAACATAAATTTCAATTGACTGGCTTCCGAATTAATTGTGGATATTTATAATCTCTTCATTGGTGATTGTTATTTCACCTTGCCCACGTAAAATATACACTGATTTGATCAGTTCAGGTGTGCAGTAGGTGGCACTAAAGGCTGTGCTTAATGAAATACTTTAAGAATTATAATCATGTATGAAAACTGTTACAGAGTCCTTTGCTAATGGGCCAAAAAACAAGTAAATATGGCTTCTGACCTCTTGAGAACTTAAATAAGCTTTCTTCTTACCTTCAAACTTCCAGACAGCTGTGATTTGGTACATGATATTGGAGCTGAGAAAAATCAAAGTACTTATAGAACAGAGAGTGCAGTTATTATCATTAATTTTTGAGGTGCGTGGTGCATGTTGAAACCACCTGCATCCTCCAGTTGTTGACCCCCACTTACTAGGCCACTGGGCATGTGAGTTCAGAGCTTGATCTCCTGACCTTCCTCAGGCCTCCACTCAGCCACCTGTTCAGAAAGGCCCTCCTTCCCCAGGCCCCACGAGCACCCCCACCCCTGCCTGTTTTCCTTATCGCTACCACTGTCTCAAGGTACCTCGCTCATCTATTTGTTTATTAGAATGAAAGCAGGGACATTGTCCGTCCTACTCATCCATGTAGCCCCAGTGTCCTAAAGAATCCCCTGGCACATAGTGGGTGCTCAATAAATATTTGCTGAACAAATGAACAAGGGGTGTTTGGAGAGAGATCTATTCCTAAAGGTAATGATTGTGAGATCTGAAATACTGTCTAAATCGACCGCTTGGCCGACTAACTTTCTGAGACTGCTCTTCAGTGAGATTGGCCTTCTGTGGGCTGCTCATACGTCTCGAATGTCTGTGAAGTGCCAGACAGTAAGAACAACCAGCCCTTAATCCTGAGTACAGCCCTGGTGACAGATATTATTTAAATCCCAGATTATTTTATGAAAGTGCTACGTCAGGAATTCATCTCATCCATTTCTGACAGAACTTTGAGACTTCATAGTTCCTTTTCTTTTCTTAAATTTTTTTTTATGAGAATAGTTTTAACAGACTAAATTTTTCCCTTTGTGCTTAAAGCTGGCCCAGCTGTTGTTTTCAGTATCTTTTCTCCACCAGCTAATCTTTGCCAGAGTGGTATAATATGGAAACCGTGTTTGCGCCTTTGGGAGCTGGGGGCAGGCTCTGGCAGTCACTGCTTTCTCAGTTACACTTGGAGTGTCTGCCATCTCCCTCTAGGATGACAGGTGTTGTCTCAGGGTATCCAAAGGGCCCCCTTCACATCGCTTCTCTCTGGCTTGGAGTTTCAGGATCAGTTCGCTGGAAAAAGGTGGTTTTTCTCTTGTCCTGCAGTATGATTTACTTTCCCTCCAGTGATGAAGGATTTCTCCCCAGGCCTGTGGCCCCCAAGCTTTTTCTTTCCTGTTTGTCCTCAGAGAGCCTGAGGTGAGAGCTGTGAACTTTCTTCCTTTGTCTTACCCGCCACTCATTCACATGCCCTCGCTGTTGTGTGTGTTTGCAGTGGGGAGCCGGCAGAAGGGCGAGCACACCGTGAGGGCGGCCGGCAAAGAGAAGTGCGTCTACTTCTTCTGGCAAGGCCGGCAGTCGACCGTGAGCGAGAAGGGCACGTCCGCTCTGATGACAGTGGAGTTGGACGAGGAGAGGGGTGCCCAGGTATGTCCTGCAGAGTGCTGCACCAGAAATGAGAGAGGTGTCCTTCCCGGGAGCCCTAGTGTGTCGCCTGGTCCCCAAAGACCTGATTCTAATGAACAAAGACAAGTCATTCAACACACTTTCAGTCCTGGTCCCGCTTCTCCAGACTTCAGGTTGCGCCTCACTTTTCTTCCTCCCTCCTCCCCACCCCTACACCCCTGGGCTGGGAGGGCCCACCTGCTGGAACACGATCTTCAACAAAATGTTGTATCTGCAAAGAGCAAATCCACAAAACAAGAACAGAGGGCCCATGAGTGTTTGTTAAAGGTTTCCACTGAACTAATCATCAAGCAATTGCAAATAAACAAAGAGATGCTCTTTTCCACTTTAAATTTGGTAGGGATTTGTGTGAAGACTGGATCCCGGGCTGGCAGGGGCTCAGTGGGGTGAGGACCCTTGTGTGCTGCCATTGGAAGCGTAACTTGAATCGGCTACCCTGAAAAACGGTTTTGGCTCAAGAACCTTAAAATGCTCATGAGCTTTGATCACTTATTCCACTTACACAAATATACCCTAAGGAAATATCAGAGATTGGTTTAAAAATTAGCATTTCCAACATCTGCGTTCCTCAGTGTAGTCCCCAAGTGATTTTTTTCCAGAACAGGCCAGATCAAGTCACCCCCTTGCTGTCACCACACTTAGCATACAGTCTCAGCAGCCTCCCCATGGTCCATCCGCACCTCACGGTTGCCCCGCACATCTCTCCAGCCTTCCCTGTTCTTGCACAGGCCCCAGCTGCTCCAGGCTTCTTGCTGTTCCTCAAACACACCTCTTCTGCCCACCTAGGGCCTTTGCACTGTTCCCGTTGCCTGAAATACTTCCCTGGATCTGTGTGTAACTTACCCCATATGATTTAGGCTTATGTTCCAATGCATTATCTTTTTCATAGTACTCAGCACTATGTAAAACTAAAACTTCATAGTCATTTTGTTTGCTTATTTATTATCTGTCTGCCCCCACAAACATGAGAGAGACCATATCTGTTCTGGTCTTCATCACCATTACAGCCCCAGAGCCAGCATAATGATGGGTGCATACTAGTACCCAAAACCAAGGTTTTCTTAACATTCTTCTTAGTGTTCAGGTTATGCCTCAGACTCCATCCTTCAGTACCAGTCATAAAGAGCTGACTCTGGGGTTTTGTGAAACACCACACCACATGCCGATATTTTTACTATCTTGGATGAATAGTTAACAACAGCAGGAGGGGAGAGAGCAGTGAAATTTTCTCCAGAAACAGACCAACACTCAACAGCCTTTCAGGTCCCTCCTCTACTATGGACTGTACCTATCAATAGTTGTTAGAGACCACAGCATTTTTATCTGTTCCTAATAATGAGTCATTTCAATGCCTTCTTGCTTGTGTGTGTGTGTGTGTGTGCGTGCCATGAATGAACGCCCTCAAAATCATCTTTAGAATTTTGAGTCTTAATCTCTCTGGTTGAAGCATTTCGTTTTTTGTCACTACAACAGATGGGAAATCACTCTCAGCATATAAAACACTGCTGCAAAAAGGCACTTAGTTATGCAAAATGGGCCCTGAGATTGATGAATTAACTCACGGTGAAAAATGCTTCCTACCGTCAGTGTGCCCCGACTTGCAGCCTCAATAAGCAATTTCCTGTTTAAGGGACAATGTCTAGCCAAAGTGAGAATGCATTGACTCACCCCTGACTTATGGTGGCGCAGCTGACACCTGACAGAAGAGTCCATCGGCAGGGAGGGCCAGCTGGGGCTGGGGGTCAGGCTCTGTGATGAGACTCTTGGAAAGGTTACAAAAGAGACTGTTCCTTCTCCCAGAATTACTAAGTCCCTGATTCGTCATTCTCATTGCTCGGAGGTGTACTCTGTTAAAAATGTGTTTAAATCAATCAAGTTACACGTATACCATGCAATACCATTTAAATATCAAAATCCACGTTTTAAAAATATGTTTGAGAACAAGGTTCAAGTGAAAAAAATCAGGGTAGAAAGCAACACAAAACAACAATCCTATTTTTGTTTGGGAAAAAATATATTCCTAAAAAATACTTTGAAAGGAAAGCTTTATGCTAGAATTTTAATAGCATTTATCTTTAAATGGTATTGTCATTGGCTTTTGCTTGTCTTTCTTGACATGTTTTCAGATTTTCTGCAACAGGGCGTGTAGTTTGTATGCCTTTGGAAAACCAGTGCAGGTCACTTATGTTAATGTGTTTGCATTGGAAGGTCCAGGTGCTCCAGGGAAAGGAGCCCCCCTGTTTCCTGCAGTGTTTCCAGGGGGGGATGGTGGTGCACTCTGGAAGACGGGAAGAGGAGGAAGAAAATGTGCAAAGTGAGTCACTTTCACTGGTGGGGTTAGATTTTTGTTCCTCTCCTGGAAGGTGTTTTTATAAGAATGGAGGTTTAAAGTGAGTCTCTCTTCGTAGAGCTGTGGCTTTACCACTGAAAGCCTCCTAATGTCTGGCTCATAAAGCAGCTTTTTGGGGATCTCCTAATCCTCCCACCTCCTGTGGAGTGGACCTGGGATCCAACGTTGCATGCTGGAGGCTGGAAGATTACTTCACCTTCAATGGAATCCCCACAGCGACTCTGTCTCTTTTGCGGAGGGGAAAAAAAACAACCCAGTGGATCATCTATTATAAATTATGAGATTTTTATTGGTCAGCACCCAAAATAAAATTTTAAAAACCTTAGCATTAGAAGTCTTTAAAATATGCCTGTTCTATAGCTTACCTTGGCATTTATAAATTTTGTAAAAAGAATTTCTTTGCATTGTGAACTGGGCACCCTGCTCCTAACTCCAAAAGGATTGTTCTGGGTGGGCAGTGAGTCGGCCGCAGCGCCTCCGTCTCCACCTTCCCCTCAGTGTGTGGAAGGGTGTTCACTGCTGACTGCAGAGTGGGGATCCCCGGGGCTGGTATCCCAGTGTGGTGCAACTCCTAACCCTATGCCGCTGGTGCCCCCTGCAGGCGAGTGGAGGCTGTACTGTGTGCGAGGAGAAGTGCCTGTGGAAGGAAATTTGCTGGAAGTGGCCTGCCACTGCAGTAGCTTGAGGTCCAGGACGTCCATGGTTGTCCTCAACGTAAACAAAGCCCTCATTTACCTGTGGCATGGATGCAAAGCCCAAGCCCACACGAAGGAGGTTGGGAGGACTGCAGCAAATAAAATCAAAGAACAGTGAGTGTTGGGGTGTTAAGGCTTCTTCTGGAAGGGCTGCCTGTTGGGTGTGCAGGCTAAGGCCAGAGGGTACCCAGGAGTCCTCGTGCACGTCCCAGTGTGCTTACAATGAGTTCCCCAAGGCTGCTTGTGACCAGTGTCAGGGCCTCTGACATGCCAAGTAGATCTGACGCACCTCAGCCAAAACTCTGGCCTGAGGGCCTCTCCTACTTTTTGAGGACTTACTTGCTTCCTAAAAGGCAGAGGGAAGGATGAGGGAAAGGACCCCCACAAGTACTTTAATTTCTTCATAGGTGGGACTCAGCTGTTCATTTATGAGCTTTATGTCATTTGCTACTTAAACAGCAAATTTCAAATCTTTTAGAAGTTCAGAGTTTTAATTTTGGAAGAACAGTTGAATGATTAGAAGCATTTAGCTAATGAAAACTTGGGTATAATATAAGATGTCCCCTATTTAGACAGGGACTGTATTTTTGCGTTCTTGAAGGCAGCCACCTGACATTGAGATAATGGGTCTCTGGGGCCGTTCTCAGACACAGTCCAGCAGGTATAGGGTTTTGTGCCTGTCCCAGGCAGGTACTAACACTGACCATGCACACAGAGAACACACATTGTACTGTAGCATAAGGTGAGGCCCTGGGGAGTGGGTTGTGCCAGCCGGTCACCTGTCTGTAGAGTCGGGCTGCAGCCCCTGCCACGGGAGCACTGCCTGCAGCCAGAGAAATCCCAGCGCCCTGGTCAGTCAGCAGGTGTGCAGCCTTTCCTCATGAGAACTGGGAGGACCTCAGTAATATCTGCGCAGTAAAAATATGGGGGTTTCCCAGGGCCATAATGCACCACTAACATACAATTTGGTAAAATCCATTCTCTGGGCATCAAGACAGTGCACTGTAGGCCCATGACTGCTCTAAAACCAGCCACCACACAGAGCAGAGAGGAGAAGGAAGGCAAGTGACCTTTCAACACAGAGATAGCTGTGAAGCAAGATCTTTCATCTCCAAGGGCAAACTGAGGGCCAGGGAGTGGGGAGGGAGGATAAATGACATTCCCTGACGCATCCAAAGACATTCGTGGCCCACTAACTTTTTTACTTGGTCCCCTGAGAGAAAAGCAAAACAACAAAGGACTCATTTATTCATTCAGCAGAAATTCTTGAGCACCTACTTGGTGCCAAGCATAGATTTAGGAACTAGGGCAAACCCAAGTCTCTGTCCCCATGTTCCTTATGTTCCAGCAGGAGAGGACCAGGAATAGTAAATGTGTACATTATGTGTAAAAAGGTATATCATGTTCGTTACATAGTAGTTGTCTGTTGTTCTCTAAGGGCAAAGCCAACCCCTACACCCCAGAGCATGTTGTTATTCATTGGCAAGAATTGTTTTAGTTAGAAAGTAGAAGAGAGATGGTGAACTCACCCGTAGGTTCAGTCTTGAATACTGTAATTGTGTGCTGTCAGCACTTCCAAAGCCTAATGGAAATAACTGCTGTCCATGCAGGTGCCCCCTGGAAGCAGGACTGCATAGCAGCAGCAAAGTGACCATACATGAGTGCGACGAAGGCTCTGAGCCCCTGGGATTCTGGGATGCCTTAGGAAGGAGGGACAGGAAAGCCTATGACTGCATGCTCCAAGGTAAGGCCACCTTCCTAACCTCTGGTCTCTCATTTAGTCAACGCATACTTATTGAGCACCTACTATGTACAGCACACAATGAACTAAACCTAGGCCAGGTTCTCGTTGGGCCTACAACTCAGTAAGGTTAAGTAATATGTACGACTAATTATAATGCTAAATAAAAATTTTATGTCATGAAAGAGGTACAGGTGAAGGAGGCTGAGAGTTAAAAAGAAAAAAAAATTACTTCCATGAGGAAAAATCCGACCAGCTCCACAGAGACTGCATTTACATGGAGCAGTTTACATGGAGCTGGAGGGTAGGTATGACTTGAGAGAAGGGAGGAAGGGACAAAGATTCCAGGAAACCAGATGAGCAGTGGCACAGTGTGGACCTGTGGGACAAGATGCTTTCAGTGTGGCCAGCTTCATGGGTGCAGGCAAGGAGTGGAGTTTCACTGAGAGAGTATAGCAGTTTGTATTTAAATGTACAACATACAAACTGTATAAAGGTCAACTTAAATGCAGATTAACATAAGAAGAAAAGCTAACAATTATTAAGCAGTTGGGATGATTCAGGCACTGTCTAAGCACCTGATAGACATTAACGCATTTAATTCTGACAATCCAAACAAACTACCACTGCTACTGATGAGGACACGGAAGCACAGAGAAGTTCATTGACTTTCCCAAGGTCGGACAACCATGGAATGTACACATAGCCCCTCTATTATACTACCTCTGCATTTTTATAAACTTTATGTAGTTCTTTCACATAATGAATGTTAATGATGGAGAATGTTTAAAAATACAGAGAAGTGAAAAAGAAAATAAGTCACATATAATCACATCTCTCAAAGATAACCAGAATTAAAATTTTTCTGTGTTATATTTTTTTTTAAATAAAATATATATTTTTAAGATGAAATTTGGATAGCATTATACATATTGTTTTGTAACCTGGTTTTTTTCTTTTAATTTATTATGGATAACTTCCCAAGTTGTTAATATTTAGACTTTAATGGCTGCCTTAGGGTATTCCATGAATATTCTATAATATATGACATTTTCTACTTAACATGGATCTTATAGTTGGAGACATGAATTGTTTCCATTTTTTCCTATTGCATAATGATTCAGCTGTGAATAATTTTTAAAATAATGATCCACATCCGTTTCTAGTTAAGGTAAATTCCTAGATATGGAACTGCTGTGTTCCACTAATAGAAGTCTTATAGTTCATACCCAGATCACCAAGTGTGTCAACAGAGCCTTGGCACCAAGGCTCATCCTCGCCAGCAGTTTACAAAAGTGTGCATTTCCCAGCACAGCCACAGGCTTGGTACATCACCTTTTCCACCTTAGCCGCCATTGCTGGGCAAAAATGCTACCCAAGCACTGTTTCCAATCAATGTCTTAAAATTAGTAGTACCGTTAAACGCTTTCTACATTAATTTTCATAGGTGTTTGTGTTTCTGCTTTGATTAATGTTTTATTTGTGCTTTTTTGCACACTTTTTATTGATATATTTATCTTTCCACTATATTCCTTGATATACTAGGGGTATTAGCAAGTTTCCTTAGCTCCCATGTCTTCACTTGCCTTTTCATTTTCTTTGTTGGTTTGGGTTTTTTTGTTTTTTGTGTGGTTTTCTTTTTTGGCAATGTAATTTTTATTTTTACGTTGTCAATGCATAGATCTCTTCTCCTTTGATTATGTCTTTTGCAGTTATGATTAGAAAGGACTTTCCTGCCTCCAAGTTCAGATAAATGCTATTTTTATACTAATTCTTTGATTGTTTCTTGTTTTGCATGAATTCCCCAATCCCTCTGAAATTTAGTTTGGTGCATATTTTGTCTTGAGCTTTGTTCTCTTTTCTTTCCAAGATCCTGGAAATTTTAACTTCACACCCCGCCTGTTCATCCTCAGCAGTTCCTCTGGGGATTTCTCAGCCACGGAATTCATGTATCCTGCCCGGGACCCCTCTGTGGTCAATTCCATGCCCTTCCTGCAAGAAGATCTGTATAGCGCTCCACAGCCAGGTACGGCCCCCAGAGGACAGTGGTCGTGCTGAGCAGCAGAAGATATACGTCCCCAAAAGCCTTTTTATTTATTTCCCTTTTGCATTTATTAGGCAGTTTTTACTTGTCAAGTACACTGCCAGAACATTTTTTCATATTATCTTGTTTAATCTTCACACCTACCCCAAAACAAAAGTGGTTATCAACCACACTTATAAGAAACTGAGGCTCAGTTACTTAAGTCGCCCAAATGCATCTGTTAGGAATAAGCTGAGCACCGCAGTGTCGGGCCTGGTGTGCCTGTTGCTGTCCCAGCCTTTCCTCAGGCTTCTTGCTCTGTGGTCCACAGCTGTCTGTCCTGGTCCAGCCATCCTGTTTTCATTTAGGGCAGAAGAAGGAAGGGAAAAGAGCAGCAATGGCCATGCCTCTCCCTTTAATCAGATAAAGCAAAAGCTTTCCCTGAAGCCCCCAGAAGACTTCACCCTGTATCCCTTTGGCCAGAGCTCTGTCACATGGCCACCCCAGCTGCAAGGGAGCCTGGGACAGCAAGTGGCCAAGGCACAGGATGTTAGGACTATCTGCTGAGTTAGGCAACGAACAGTATCCACTGTACCAAGGCTGCACAGCTGAGCCGCGGCCTCACCCATGTCTTCTAATCCCAGGGTTGGGTCTGTTTCCACTCAACTACCACCTCAAGACAGACCCTCTGTGCCCTAGTTCTAGTTGGGACAATCATAGTCCCTGGAGACTGGGATATATATATAGACCCTTCCACCCTCCCTGCAGTCCAGCCTAAGATCGGCCACCCATCTCCCATAACAAGAGTCTGGAGCCACAGTCAGGAACCTCACCTGCCACTGGCAACCCAGGTCACCACCTTAAAAACTTAACGGGGAATACAGATGATACTGTGACATATATTAGCACATATCTTAACATGTTAAGCACCAGCCTGTTTTGTCTTCCTTTATGGAAAGTATAGTGTCAGTCACTGGTGACTGACATGGCACTTAACGTGTTAAAAAGGGAGGCTGCTACCCACCCTCTTCATCCTGTGGCTCAGGATGGGTTACTAACCTCCAGTTGGCATTTCAAGTGTATGTTTTTTACAGAATGCTGAACTGTATGCTAGGACTAAGGGCAAGCTGAGCTGAAGAGAGAGCCCCTTTACCACGTGGAGTAAGAGTAGGCTGATGGTTTGATGAAGAAAAAAGGTGAGGGACATGATTTTTAGAGCCCATTCCTCTCTACAAGAACCATGAACTCTCCGTCACTGACGAAGCAGTCATACAGGGGCTTGAAGCTCAGAGAAGTGTAGGGCAAGCTTCAAGGACTCCACAGTTCTTCATATATTCTTTAGAGATAAGTGGTACCATCACCCCTTGAGTGGCATATGCATCACCCCACCCCCCACCCCAGCAGCACCTGCAGATCCCTGCAGTTGAGGAGGGACCACAGGAGAGGGAACCAGAGGAGAGACGAGGAGAGGGCAGGAAAGGGACCCACATCACTGACGCCACCTCTTTCTTCCTAGATGTCTTTCCTGATTTAATGTTTGAAGAACCCTTCCTTTGCCCCTGAATTTAACTGCCAAGGGGGTTCTGCCCCTGACAAAGGCAGCCAGGAGGGAAAGCATCTGTTAGATTTGGGGAAGCATGATGGGAGGTATCCGTGAAGAGGCTTCTGACGGTCTGGTCTGTCCTCACCCTCACAGCACTCTTCCTCGTTGACAATCACCATGAGGTGTACCTCTGGCAAGGCTGGTGGCCTATCGAGAACAAGATCACCGGTTCCGCCCGCATTCGCTGGGCCTCCGACCGAAAGAGTGCCATGGAGACCGTGCTGCAGTACTGCCGGGGTAAGACGTCTGCAGGAAGCGGGCTGGGGGGACGGGAAAGCCCCGACCCCCAGGTAAAGCAATGACCAGCATCCCTTCAGAAGCTAGTGCCAGCTGGCTCTCTGCAGACTTGGTCAGAGCCCCAGCCAGGCCTCCCTTCTGCGTGTGCCAGCCAGCCTTGATGCAGCCTGGCGGGCAGTGACGAGATGTTTTTTCCCTTTAACTTTTGAGGCTTATTAATGTTTAGATTAGTGTATTCTCAGCTGCCAGCATGAATGAGATTTCATTTTTCTTTTTTATACAATAAAATTATTTAACTTGTTACCCTGGAAGTTAAAGGCTGTACAGCTGACCCTTGAACAACAAGGTTTGAGCTGCATGAGTCCAGTTATACAGATTTTTTTCAATAAATATACAGTCGGCCATCCACATCCACGGATTTCATATCCAGGGATTCAGCCAACTGCAGATCAACAAGTATTTTCAATCTGCAAATGGAAGCCTGTGGATGTGGAGGGCCAACTGTATGCATTATTCTACACCATTCTATATAGCGGACTTGGGCATCCACGGATGTTGGTATCTGGAGGGTTGGGGGTGTGTGTGCTAGAACCAATACCTGATGGATACCAAGGGATGACTAAGTTTTGGGGGGAGTCAAAAGTTATATGTGGATTTCTGACTGCATGGGGTGTTGGTGCCCCTAAGCACCCGTGTTGTTGAGGGTCACCTACTGTGGAATGCCCTGGACTGGATAAAACCCGTCTGCACTCAGAATTAACCATGCCATGGGGCACGCTGGCCTCCACCGCACACTGGCCGCACGCAGCCTCACACTGTGCACACGCAGCCTCACACTGTGCACACGCAGCCTCACACTGGCCACACGCAGCCTCGCACTGGCCACACGCAGCCTCACACTGTGCACACGCAGCCTTACACTGGCCACACGCAGCCTCGCACTGTGCACACGCAGCCTCATACTGGCCACACGCAGCCTCGCACTGTGCACACGCAGCCTCACACTGGCCACACGCAGCCTCGCACTGGCCACACGCAGCCTCACACTGTGCACACGCAGCCTCACACTGGCCACACGCAGCCTCGCACTGTGCACACGCAGCCTCACACTGGCCACACGGAGCCTCACACGCAGCCTCACACTGTGCACACGCAGCCTCACACTGGCCACACGCAGCCTCGCACTGGCCACACGCTGCCTCACACTGGCCACACGCAGCCTCACACTGGCCACACGCAGCCTTGCACTGTGCACACGCAGCCTCACACTGGCCACACGCAGCCTCACACTGTACACACGCAGCCTCACACTGGCCACACGCAGCCTCACACTGGCCACACACAGCCTCACACTGGCCACATGCAGCCTCACACGTAGCCTCACACTGTGCACACGCAGCCTCACACTGGCCACACGCAGCCTCGCACTGTGCACTCGCAGCCTCACACTGGCCACACGCAGCCTCGCACTGGCCACACGCAGCCTTGCACTGTGCACACGCAGCCTCACACTGGCCACATGCAGCCTCACACTGGCCACACGCAGCCTCACACTGTGCACATGCAGTCTCACACTGGCCACACGCAGCCTCACACTGGCCACATGCAGCCTCACACGCAGCCTCACGCTGTGCACACGCAGCCTCACACTGGCCACGTGCAGCCTCACACGCAGCCTCACACTGTGCACACGCAGCCTCACACTGGCCACACACAGCCTCACACTGGCCACACACAGCCTCACACTGGCCACACGCAGCCTTATATGCAGCCTCACACTGTGCACACACAGGAAACATGCAGCCTCACACTGTTGGTGGGGTAGAAGGCTCCCGCACAGGCAGGAAAACCAATGGCAACCTTGTTACTACTTTTAGAGTGATATCAAAAAAGAAAAACCTATAGTCAACTCATGTTTTTTTACAATACTGCCCGCCTAAAATTTGTGGAATTCTGTATAAACTGAAGATGCCAATAATTCACTTCTTATCTGAATTTTAAAGGTTTTATTAATTAGCTTAGTGTCACTAAGTGTACAATGGATTCTGTTCTTGAAAATCTCTTTAGTAATAACTTATTACTAAACTTCCCACCAAATTTTTAAGCTAAAGTGGCTTATAAAATGCTGCATTGGCTGTTTAGTTCTCCTTGAACTTAACGCTGCATTAGGAGAATTTCTACAGGTGAGTACAGAAGGAAAAACGTGCTCCACCCACCAAGAGAGGCTTCCTCCCATCCGAGACCCCAGACACATTTTATTGTGTTCAGAAAGTAAAGAGTCAGGTGGATTGCATGCAGTTTTATGCAAAGTCATATGCATAAAATGAGCATTATAGAAACATCATCCATGTGTTGTTATGAACTACTCATAACTTCCATTGTAAGCATGAAGTCAAGAGATCCAAACAGAGAAGAAAATGTTTCAAGGGAAGTCAGAGAAAGGCCCCCTCTGGGTCTACTGACACCTGCATTCTGTGTTAACCACAGGAAAGAATATCAAGAAGCCACCACCCAAATCTTACCTGATCCACGCAGGTCTGGAGCCCCTGACGTTCACTAATATGTTTCCCAGTTGGGAGCACAGAGAGGACATCGCTGAGATCACAGAAATGGTGAGCACTCCCCTTCCCTGTGAAGGTGGCTCCCCGCCTCCTGGATTGTAGGTGGACTTGACCTTGGGAAAAGCATCCAATTGCATTTTCAAAGTGAGAACATGCCCTTTCGTTTACAGCATGTTAACAAGTCTATGTAGAATTAGCTTAGGAAGAGGAAAAGTCTAAGGAGAAATCAATTGAAGCATTTTGGTAATTTTCTACACAGAGTACTCAGGTCAAAAAACTGAAACACAAAGGTAAATTTAATTACTTTGAAAATATCCGTAAATAAAAGCTGCTGCCTCTTCACTCTCAAGGTCCATACGAGGCACAACAAAATCCTCATGTCTCAGACATTCGCCTGTGTCAAAGGAGACACAGATAACTCCCTGATGAATTAACCTGTGCAGATAGCTAAGTGAATGAATGGATTATGAGTCCCTCCCGATAAGGAACTGCTCACTAACTCATTAATATTCTTTTGTGAGACTACCTGGTATTACCACATGAGCCATTTATCAAAGTCACTGTTGCCAAAAAATATTATGAACCAGAACGTTATCATTTCCAACAAAAGGAAGCCTGCTGCTTCCATATAGAATTTCTTAATTTATGAATTTTTAACATTGCTAGGAGCAGCACTTCCAAGTTTTTGGCTTGGTGGGTCTATAGGTCTGCTTGGTTTTGTTTTCTTACTGAGTAGGAAAGCTGCTTTTCAGGGAGGGGTGGAGATGGCGTGAGTGCATTTTACATGAGGTTCAAATAAGTTTAAAGAAGAAAAGTTCACTGCCGCTAAACAGCGGAGGGAGCCTGTTTCCTAGTGTGAGCGTACCCATCAGCCCTGCGCTCTCTGTGGCCGCGTGAACTTCACCTGCACCAGGAGCGCTCAGGCAGCCCGCTGTCCAGCAGTCAGTGAGAGGGCTCTGTTCACCATAAATATGTGACCCACGGAACCTCAAAGCTCCAGGGAATGAGAGCCCTGTCGCTGCAGTCTACGTTCAAGGCCGTAAATTATGGCCATTCTTTTGAATTTACTCTCAATCACTGGGGCTGGCAATGGGCTGGGCAACATCCTCTCATGCAAACCCACAGGCTTTTGGTGAGTGAGCGGTTAGTTGTCTTCCCAGGTCGGCAAGTTGTAATAATACTGAACATTCACTCTATGCCAGGCACTGCTCCAAGCACTTTACATTGATTTCCCCATTAATTTTCACAACAGTCCATTAAGAATCATTGTATTATTATCCCCATTTTATGGGTGAAGCAGCTGAGCCACACAAACATGAGGCAGCTTGCCCCGGGTCTCACGCTCAGGCTAGCTCTGAAACCCACCTCTGGACTGCAGTCCATACTGGATATTGCTGCACTATTGGCTATTGACATTCATTCCCCGCTCCCACCAAGCCACCCACTAGGAAGGCAGCCAGTCTTAACAGAAGAAGACAATTTACCTGAATAACCTGTTCAAATCAAATGTACACAGTGATTTTTTTAAAAAATTTTTGATTCAACCTCGGTGTATTCTATATACATTTTCTTACCTTTTTTATTTTTATTTTGGATTAAGGAACGGGGCTAGTGGAGGCAGAGTGTGATTTCTTCTAAGATTAATTATTTTTAAATATTGTTAAACAAACATCGTTATTTGGATGCTTCTGGTGTTTAGACTTCAAATTTAATAATCTTATGTCATAATTCCTCATACGATAGTCCCTAATCTTTTCTTCTGAGGCAGCCTTGAGATAGCATTTGTTAAACACTTTGGGCTGGGCAAGAGGGTAGCTAACATCGTGGGGAGACCTGGGGGAGGCTTTGAGCAATTCCTTTCCACTTTAGAGCCCTGTTTCTCCCTGCAGGAGGGCCCCCAGACTGGGACGCAGATTGGACAGGGTTGTGTATTTGCAGGCACATGACAGAGCATGTTCAGGAGTGGCATACAGCTCTCTCTGCCCCCTCTTCTTCTCTAGGATACAGAAGTTTCAAATCAGATCACTCTTGTGGAAGACGTGTTAGCCAAGCTCTGTAAAACCATTTACCCACTGGCCGATCTCCTAGCCAGGCCACTGCCCGAGGGAGTTGACCCTCTAAAGCTTGAGATTTATCTCACTGATGAAGACTTCGAGGTAAGGGTTTCTTCAGGTGGTGTAGCAATTAAGCCACACTCTGGGCTGGTATGAGAGTCCTCTTACTCAGCTGCTGGGCATTTCTCTCGTTTCTTCCAGTTTGCACTAGACATGACAAGAGAGGAATACAGTGCACTGCCCTCCTGGAAGCAGGTGAACCTGAAGAAAGCAAAAGGTCTGTTCTGAGCGGAGAGATGCTGGTGGAACCTCTTTCTCACTTTCACTACCATTGGACCAGGAAAATGCATATTTTTGGGACTGGTATTTTTAAAAATATTTTTTAATCAGAGTTTTCAAAACCTGAAGTTATTAGTTCTACTGCTTGTCCTGGAGTTGTGTATTTTGTAAATGTTTAAGAGAACTCTCCGGGAACTCTCTTGCCGTGATTCAGCAGGTGATGTTAATAAAATCCCGCCGGCGCACTGCAGCGGCCGTCGCTCAGCAGCCGCCGCGGCACTGCCCTCCTGTTCCAGCTAAGCGTTGCCTTTTTTTTTTAAAGCAGTTCTCTTTATAAAGTGTTATTTTGATAGTTTGTGGATTCTAAAATATATATATTTATATAAACACCATATAAATCAAATATGTATTTAACAAAGCGATACGTATTCATTCACTTTTAAAATTTTGGGGGGGAGTCAAAATAATATTAAAAGGTAGATGGAGTTGCTTCTGTGGAATTAGCTCTGCCACCAATATGTATACTCACCATGTTCAGAAATGTCTTCTTCAGCATTAGGTCTTACTTGTTCTGAGTGCTGCTTCCGGTGCTAAAATGAACATAAAATGTGCACTTCCTGGCATGGAATCTGTGCAAATTCACCTTTCTACCTTAATGTCTCCCCAAAATGTATAGTGCCTTATTTTTATGTACAGTTTATATACATAAAAGTTTGCCCTGCATTTTTTGATGATGGTTTGGAACATTATCTACAACTTTACTCTAAAATAGTAGAACTAAAAAATATCTCAATTTCTAATACCTGTTGTAAACATCAAACATGTCATCTTGTGATCTAGGACTCCAAAATAAAAGCTTCAGAATAAACACAGCAATTAATTGATTGGTTCACATTGAATTTCAAGCATGTTCCTTTCTGAAAAATTTTGTTTTGCAAATGTTAACCTAGTACCAGCGTTTTACCATTAAATACTGTCTGCTCTTTTAATTTAGTTTAGGGCAAGATCTCATACAAGGTCATAAGACTATGTAGACAGATATCTGACCCACAAAATTAATGCTAAATACTATGTCACAGACATTTTTGCAAACCGTCCTTTAACAGAATCTAAAGAGATACCCTATAACTATACATCTACAGTCCAAACTATATCTACATCTCAAAGTCAGGATCTCAGTGCCTTTTTTAATATTGAATATATAAGGTATTTAGAAAACTTAAAATGAGCCAGAAGACTCTTCACAGGCTCCTATGTTGTTAATATCCCAAGTCCATAGTTTGAACAAATTTTATAGACCTACTATAAGTTGTTATGCCCCCCAACTTTGTTTCAGTTTTAACATATTGAGTAACATTTGCCTTAAACATTGTCACATACTTGTGTACCTGCACCATGGGACTGTAACCTTCTCCCGGTCCCACCATTTTATGACTATGTGGTATTGGACAGTCACTGAGGTTTACCACCTACACTTTCTTAAAAGAGAGAGAGAGAGAGAGAGAGAGAGAGAGAGAGTCAATACCAGCTCTCCTGCCCACATCACAGGATTGATTCTTGGTGCGAATCAAGTGGTGGCTCCTTAAATATTGTTAAGTCCTAGATACTTACTGGTGTTGATATTTTTGTTACTGTAGCTGGCAGAAGGAAGATGAGAGTTGATGTGAAGACATGGAGTCACTCACCTAGAAATCATAGATAAACCAAAACAAGTGGAACCTCCCAAAGAAACAAATGTAGGAGGGAAAGGAGAGAGTGGAGCTCAGGGCAGCATGCAATGCGAAACAGAGAAGGACTCCCAGAGCTAGGAGGGCGGCCAGTGAAGTGTCAGAAAGAGAGGCAGGGGTGCCTATGTCAGTTCACAGAGGTCACCTGGATCCTTTTCTGCATGGAAAGGGACTGGGTTGCTATAAGAGCTTCCAGTGAAGAGCTTGCCGTAGACAATGGATAAATGTCCTCAGCAATATTAAACTTTGTTGTAGGAAGTATATATAGAAAAAAAAAAAAACAATATATAGGTTTCAGTACTGTCTGCAGTCTCCGGCACTCACCAGAGGTCTTAGAATGCACTCCCCTTGGATAAGGGGTGCTGCTGTATATGAAATTTCCTGAAAGATAAATTCATTCAGACAGAAAGCAGATCATTGGTGGCTGGAAATGGAAGTGGGAGTGAAGGCTGACTGCAAGTCACAAGAGAGAGTTTTGGGGGGAGCTGAAAACTGTTCTAAAACTGGATTGTGGTAATGGTTGCGCAACTCTATGAACGTACTAAAACTTATTGAGCTGTGCACTTACAGAGGCGTATTTTATGGCATGTGTATTACAAGAAAGCTATTTTAAAAAATAGTAATGCTGATCTATGTGAAAAACGCAAACATTAACATTTCTGAGGATACGTAAATTAGGAATTGGATATCATAGATATCGCCGCTGCTAAAAAAATAATTGTCCGTGACACTTGTTAATACAGTAAGGCTGACTTTATTCAGAGCTGTTGCTATAGGTATTGACACCACTGCCGTGAGGGTTTGCTCCTGGGGAGAGAGATTGGGCTCAACTCAGAATAGACAAGGAAAATGGGGAATTTATAGCCAAGGACCTGGGGCAGGGGGTGGTCAGTGGATAGAAAATGAGTAAGAGGAAACATCAGGACCAGGGTAAGGGGGGATTCTGACTGAAGGCAGATCATGGGGCTCAGACGTCACCTGACCAATGGAGGAGGATGCGGACTGGCCAGGTAACAAAGGTGATCAGTTATCAAGGTGGGGAAACTGGCCTAACATACTTGACAAGATCCTTGCTAAAAGTGTGCTCTTGGAGGACATGCCCAAGGACAGAGCCTGGTCAGGCTCAGAGGGGTCTCTGTCACCACTTCCCAAATACAGGTTCTTCAATAATTTGATTTATGTTCTTTTAGACTTTTCTTTACATCTGCTAATGTAGAGATGTAGGCACAAGCAGTGTCGTAATTCTCCTGTCAACAATAGGGCTCAGACATGGGTCCTTGGGTGTTTGTCTGGGTGGGTGTGACATTCTGAGGTCACAGGGGGTGCAGCATGGAGGCCAAATCACCAACCACTCCCCACCCTGGGGCCGGTCCTCATTCCTCACAGGGTGGGCAGCAGCATGCCTGGGCCCAGGGGCAGTGTGGGGGATACATTTTCACAGGCCTTTCTGGATGTCAAATCCAGAGTTAAGGGCCAGAATTCTGGAAGCCGGCCTCTGTACAAAGCCTTCCTGGATAGTCCAGGGCACAATAACAAGTCAAAGATCGAGGTACTGATTCAAATGCAAATAATGGAAAGTTGATTCTATTGGTGTGGCATTTGACCCAAGGGAAATGTCCTACTTTACTTTTAAAAAATAAATGTGCAAAAGATGTCAGGGCTGCTTTAGATGACCTGCAATACATGTACTCCAAGAGTTAGGGCAGAAAGATGGATTCGTAAGGGGAAAACAGCAGAGACTTTTGTGTGCCTATAATCAGGACCATGGATTTGCCATGAATATTGAGCTTGTCTAGACATACCCGACAGGTTTCACTATTTGAATGCACAGGGCATAACATTGATTCTGGAGGGTGAATAAGGAAGGAAGCTTAACAGACCAGAGCCCCTCATTTCTAATAATGAACGGGTCCTCTATTGAGCTTTTGTATTATGCTGCTGATGTTGAAAAAGAGAAAGTTCCAGAAGCAGAAATGAATGCAAGCTGAGGTACTGGGAGGTGTCCCAAATCCCTGAGTCAAACAGTCCTCAAAGTGGCCTTGACACTAATGCCGTGGAGTGCAGGAAGTCTCTTCAGGGAGATATTGGAACTGACATGTATGATGTGGAGACCAACATAAATTGCCTGTGATTAAATCTCATTGAATTGTTAAGTCCAATGTTACTACCTGAATACCATTTTAGCATTCATCCTGAAATAGTTATAACAGGACACATTAGCTCAATAAAGTGAAGAAATATTGTAAACAAGGAGCAAAGAAAAATTAAATGGGACAGGGAGGAGAGGCAGGTAACTGGTACTTTTTGATTGCTGGTTTCTACAAATTAAGAAAGCAAACAACTAAGCAATTCATTTGCAAAGTGTAAGCCATTGTTAGTCAAAGCCCATCCTAGGAGGCCATGATAAATAGGCACCCTACCTCTCCTCCTGGCTTTCTAGTCTCCTCCATCTCCACCTTCAGTTGTTCCTGCCCCTCCAAACACCAGTGCTTCCTGCGTTTTAACTCAGAACTCATGGAGATCTGGCATGGAACATCGTTTGTCAGTGATGACATTTCAGGTCCTGGTGGGAAGTAAATTTTTTTCTGATGGTTGGCAGGATCCTTCCACAGGTCAGATTTGCCTACAGTGGCAGCCACATCACCTGCCAACATGTGTTTCTCGGATCACGTGCTGTTCACACAGACCTGTCATGGTGGCAGTGGTCCATAAGTGCCTGTGTTCACTGCTCATTCACTCCGGTGTTGGTGAGTGTGCATAAGATGTAGGTCTTGCCAGAGAATACACACAAGTCATGTCCAGGCTCTGACCCCACAAGGAGCGTCCATTCCAGGGAGAAGAAAACAAGAGACATTCACCAAGAGCCTAAGTCTAGATGCCTTGGAAATCTGTTATGCATTGAACTGTGTGCCCCTCACTCCCTCAGAGAAAAAAATATGCTAGAGTTCTAACTCCCACTAATATAGCATGTGACCTTCGTTGGAGATAATCTACACGTAATCAAGGTAAGTGAGGTCATTAGGGTGGCCCTCATCCAGGATGCCTATAGTCCTTATGGGAAGGGGGAATTTGGGCACAGAGACAGGCATTTTGAGGAAAGACAAGATGGGGAGAAGACAGGCAACTGCAAAATGGAATTTATTTATTAAAAAATTGTGTATTCTTACATGTTTAAACCTCAGTCACCTTCAAAGTACTCTCCATTTGATGCAATATACCTATCAAGATGTTTTTCCCACTGCTCAAAACAGTTTTTGAACTTGTTGATTTTGATGACTTTTAGTGCTCCTGTTGTCTTTTCATTTCATTTCTTCCACATTGGCAAAATGTCTCCCTTGAAGGATTTTTTCATCCAAGAAAACAAAAAATAAAGCCACTTGGGGCAAGATCAGGTGACTAGGGAGAGTGGGGCATGGGAGTCATGCGGTTTTTGGTCAAAAACTACTGAACACTCAGTGCGGTGTGGGCAGGTGCACTCATAAATCACCCATCATGAAATAGGCAAACGTGTTGTAAGTCTTCAAAGAAAATTCACTGAAGCAGAATGCAGCCTCTCACAACAATGCCAGCTGGTACACTGATACAGATTGGTTCCTAGAACACTCATCTGGGGGTGGGGGGGGTGGAGCCTGTAATACACATGGCCTGCCCTCCAAAAGATAATTCTGGGTTTTCCTGAGTATCCCCTCATACAAGCGAACAAAAGAGACCTTAAAAAAAAAAAAAAAACCCTACTGACAACTTGATCTCAGATTTCTAGACTCCAGAACTATGAAGCAATACATTTCTGTTATTTTAAGCCACCTGGTCTGTGGTACTTTGTTATAGAAGATCTAGGAAACATACAGGGTGCAAAGGAGGGTCTTCTGGTTGGAAGGAGGTGGGAAGGGAGCAATCAAGGCAGCTCCCTGGAAGAAGTGTAATCTGGGTAGGCCTGGACTGTTAGGATTTCTCACTGCAGCTAACATCCACGTTGTCAGGCAATAGCTCCAAAGTGGAGTATTTAAAAGGGGGAGATGGAGAGGGAGAGTGTACAGGTCTCCCAGCTGTGGCACAGGCAGGATAAGGGAACAGTAATACAACCTCAATGCTAAAGTGAAGGTGCAGTATGGTTAAAGGAAGTTAAAAATGGACAGGCTGACTGTCTAAAGACATTTTCAGATGAGAGGACAAGCTGGCAACAACTTCTGAGACTGAATCTTGGTCTCCAGGATGCATTAGGCCAATGGGCAGCATCCCATCCTCACTGTGACCCAGCGAGTTTGTTTTTAGGGCCCTCTGGTTTCATCTTACCTGCTTACCTTACACTGTGGGATCTCGCTTCTATCTGTACCTTTATATTTAAATATTAAAAGTGTTGGCTCTATTCAGTCCCTGTCTAGTCTTCTCTTCACGTAAAGGTATTTCTGAAATCTCCAGCAGATAGCATAGTCCATAAGGAATGCTAGTCTAGGGTTTTCTACCCAACAGTGCCATTTTTGCAAAAAGTTATTGACTACAAGATGGTTCTGCCAAATGTTGGGTGCAGACTGCCCTCCAGATTCGGTTGTCCGTGTTCCATCTGTATGTGATGATTATTGGGTAATGGAGACCCACAAAAGCTCACAATCTTCTCTTTCCTTAGAAAGGACTTGGGAAGGGAGGGAAATCCCACTCCCAGTCCTGTGCCAGCGTTGTCCTAACGATTCCATCACATCTACGAAGCAGTCCTGTGAGGTGCCTGTTGTCCCCCTTATAGAGGTGATGACCTCGGAGGTCAAGTTTCTGACCCATCCTCTCATTGCTAGTATGTGGCAGAGGTTGAATTTGACTTTGCCTCTGATTCCCCTCTATCCTGCTGCCTCCATGTTGTCAAAAGAAGGCAGCTACTGGTTTTCATGATCACTGACTCGAAGTTTGACTCTCAAGTATTAAGAAGGTCCCCTAATTTGCCCATCTGTCTCCTACTCTGCACCGTCATTGATGCGCGAGGCTGATACACTGCAACGCCTGCTGGCATGTAAGAGGGAGGGACGGAGGATTGCACAGGCAGAGCACAGGCCTGGGATGCTCAGACTCCCAACCCCTGCCCTGCCTCTTATAGCGGTTGGCCTTGAGCAAGTTCCCTAACCTCTCTGTGGCTCAGCTTCATTCATATCTGCCAGGTGGGTTGGTAGTATCTGCACCTACCCTGCAGAGGTAGTATGAAATGGCAGAATTGGTGTGAAGCACTACACTGCCTCAGAGCAGTGGGTCAGTCATGTAGGAAAGTCTGCCAGGACAGGGGATGGAAGGAAGATGGGGACCCACTGATGCTGGACAGCAGCAGCCTCAGGTCCTCAGTCTTCCTGGGGCTCAAGCTGGGGGCCAGGACTCCCCCAGCAGGCCCCAGGGGCTGATTGTCTGAAAGGAGCTCAGAGGCATTCTACCTCTCTCTCCTGTGATAACCAACCCTGGCCTCCTGTGTAGGATTCTGCTCCATCTTAGGAATCTAAAGCTGCCTCACTGACAGTTCCCACTCCTCTGTCAGTGTGACTCCAGCATGTGAAAGCTGGAAAATGGGCCAGCTGTCCTCAGGACCACTCAGTCTGGTCCTCCAGCTCCCTCGTCCCCTGGTTGCATCTCTGCTGTTCCCAGTGGTGGGGGACAGATGGCCATCCTCTCTCCTGCCTCTGGCTGCAGAGGGTTTTGCTGCATTTCAATGTAGGGCCCTCATGGCCCCCGTCCCCACCTGGGCATCTGTGTGGACAGGGCTCCACGGTCAGCAGCTCCTGCTTGAGTGCCCGCTGGGCAGCAGGGCAGGAATGAGAAGCTGAGTCATCTTGCTTTCTCTGAGAAAGGACGCGTAGGCCCAGGGAGTGATTCAGAACTTGTTTCACGGTTTGGGAGAACAAATGGAGGGAGTAAAATATTCAGATGGAGCCTGCACACTGCCCTTGAAACCCTGGGTGGGAGGAATGGCAGGGTGACCAGGTGCCTCAGGTGGTGCCCTCACAGAGCCATGCTCAGCGACCGCCACCCTCTTGATCTCCATCATCTCCCCCTTTCTTCAGTCTTCCCCCAACAAGCACACAGCCTAAGGAAGACAGTGCTTGCTTTGAAAACACAGCTTCCGGACAAGTCCCTGGCCACCCACCGGCAGCCTGAGAGCTTCCCCCAGCCCCTGCAGTGACAGAGTTAGGGAAAGACGTTTGCTGTTCACATCCAAATGGTGCTCTGGCCAATTTATATTAATTTTCAAAATAATGATTTTGAAAGTATAAAACCTGTCAGCTGCCTTCCTCCAGGTGGAGAAGCCAGGACTCTGAGCTGCGACTGACCAGGGGAAAAAATAAGGTAACTAGAGATGAAAAACGTTGGCACTTGGCCCCAGGCCTGCAGTGGAAGAGCTGAAGGGCCAGCAGGTGACGCTGTTGCTCATCAGCTGAAACCCAGGAGCCGGCAGGGAGCCCCACCCAGCCCTTGACCTAAGTCGGAATCTGGAAAGCAAGCGCCAGTTCATAGGCAGTGGGATGGGATAGGACTGTCCCCGCAAGATCCTAGCTGACCCTGAGTGACCCCAGCTCCATTCCTTAAACTGTTTTCAACACAAACAACCTGAATCCAGTGACTCTGGGAGTGTAATTCCCATCCTGCAGCCTCCTTTCGATCTGCCCCTGCTAGGGCCTCAGAGAAGGTCCCCAGGGGCAAATCCACGAGGCCAGCACTGCAGTGATACAAGCTTTGAGAAATTACGCAATTAAATAAAACTGCCCCAAGGTCAAGGGCTCTGTAGAAGGATCTCTGCCCCTATGCACACACTTTTTTTTTTGCCTTCATTAAATGCCTTTCCTTCAGCAGTTTTGCCATCTATGGAATGAAGGTGCTACCTTTCTTAGAATCAATTAGTTAATGTCAGGCAAGCTCTCTGCAGATGAAAAGCACTAAATTCTATTTACCACGTATTTAATTAGCCACACTCGTGGATGATTCACAATCTTCTCTTAAGCTTGCAGAATAATCAGAGAAAATGGCAGGATCAGAAATATAATTTTAAGTGCAGGTTTTCATAGATTCTGTACCTTTCAGAACTATAAGAGAGACTTTCTGAATTATGACTCCGATGTCTCCCTTTTTCCCAGGGCTCTGAGGAAACAGCCTCCTTTCTCACTTAGCCCGTTCACTGGAGCCACTGCTGCCCCTGGCACCCTCAGCCTGGCCTAGGCAGACCCTAGGCCACAGCCCAGCAGTGGCGTCAGGGCAGAGTCATGGAGGGCTTGGTGTCAGGAGGCTGTGCTTACGTGCCTCAAGCTTCTCTCTGTCCTGGCAGGTCACACTATCTCTTCTACCTCAGGTCGGCTTCCTCACATCCTGTCTGTCACATGCCTCCCCTTTCTGCCCTGGCAGGGACTCCACGAGGATAAATTAGGTCATGAGCAAGGCATGAGCACTTTCATATGAAAGACACCAAAGCTCAGAGTTGAAGGTGATTCAGATGTGTTTCTAGTGGCGTGGAAGCAACATGCCCAGTTACGTTCAGATCATTGCTCTACCCCAGCGGAGACTCTGGTGGACTTCCAGTACAAGGCAATATTATTTTATTTCTTGTTCTGCAAATATTTACTAAGCCTCTGCCATTGGTATAAAGCTACACTAGTTATGCATGTTAAAATGGTACAGATGGCCGTCTCTGACTTTCTGCCAAAGCAGAATTTTCAAAAAGCTAAAAACAAATTCCTCCTATGGGTATATGGTGATATATTGGGAGGGGCCTCCAGGAAACAGGCACTAAGAAGTGCAAGACGTGTATTAGGGAAAAGAAAAAAGATAGAAGGAGCAGGAGGAAGCAGGGAGAGTCTCCTGGTGATAGTGGAAGTGTGACCCCTGAGACAAAGATGAAGGTAGTTGCAGAAGAAAGGCCTCCGGCTGAGAGGCAGCTTGGAGAACATTTTGGCCGATCTGTGGTGAGTCCCAGAGCAGAGGGCACCCTTTGGAGGACATGGGCAGAAATGTCCAGGCCCCGGGACCCCCTGGGCTGGGTCACTAGCCAGGCCTGACTGTGGCATGCAGTTGGCAGTGTATCGGAAAGCACTGCACCAGAAGCTGCCAGCTGACCGCCCTCCTCACAGCACAGGCCAAAGACTTCATTCATTGGGTGGGTAATGACGGAAGCAACAGGAGGGTAACGTAAGTTCGTAAATACACATGCATACACCCATATATGTTTCTGTATATAGAGAGGAGACAGTGAGAAAAGGAGCAAGGGAATCAAAATTACCTTCAAAACTGGGTTAGGGGCAAATGTTAATAAAAACACTGACATTTGCATTAACTCTTTTCTATCAGTCAGAAATCATTTTCTCCTCTGCTGGACAAAAATTATTTGCAATTTTTTCATTTCTTACAAGGTAACATGTGACTTTCACATCTGGGTCCTGATCAATAGCAAGCCACCAGTCAGACAAGATGGCTTTCCCTACAGACCTCAACACCATAGGCTTAGGGGGTGATGTCCTGACTGGTGTTTGTGCCTCACCTCCAAGTTTCAGACAATTAGTACTTCCTCAGGGAGCTTACATTCCAGGGAGACAGAAGTAGAAGTAAATAGGCAGTTAAAATATTGTGTGACGAATGCCACAACAGAGGTCAGCCCAGACTGGGCTGTGGGGTAAAAGAGCTTCCCGGAAAATGGCCCTCACCCTCAGCCAAAAGGATGGTCCAGTTAACCAGGTGTAATGGTGGGGCAGCGGGGTGGGACACAGGAGGCAGAGAAATGAGCACAAAGGCTTTGAGAACAGCAAATCATTGTGAAGGGCGGAGGGTGGTGAGGGGCTGATCCTGAGGCCGGAACAAGCAGTGAGACTGGCAAGGACAGCGGTAAAATAATGGACAATCTTGGGTGCCATGCTCAGAAATTGGATTTTTCTCCTAAAGGCGGTAAGGAGCTGTTGGTGTGTTTTAAATGAGAAACTTAAAGGATTAATATTGTTATTGATAAAGACCACTCTAGCAGAAGTGGAGAATGGATTGGAGGAGCCTAGGGCTAGAATCAGGCAGGTGGGTCATGAGTTGCTGTTGTCATCAAAGTAGGAGGTGATAGTGGCCCACACTGTGTGCTGACTACAGGGCAATGCAGCAGATCACGGATCATCTGCCCTCACTATGGGACACTTGGTGAGCTGGGCGGACCTGGCCCTCCACCCAAGCAGGTGACCTCTTGGTGATCAGAAGGCGTCAAGGTCAGCTGAGTGAAGGATGACAGGGCCAAGAAAGCCGCAGCCGGGACAGGGGACATCAAGGCCCTGTGAGCTGCGGGAATTCTGCACGTCAAGAGCTACAGAACAGGTCTGCAGGCGCCCAGGCTAAAATCTCCTTTATTCATCCAGTAAATGTTTACTGAGCTCCTATTATGTGCCAGGCCCTATATGGACTCTAGAAAAACAGAGATAAGCAAGACTAATGTTCTCAAGGAGCCTGCATACAAGGCCAGGTGGGTGTGGGCACGATACCTGACAAACACAAAGGTAGCTAGTTTAATTTAACTGCATTTCCTGGATCTGTGGTCTGCTGTGTGTCCTTAATTCTGGAAAGTTCTCTGCCATTATTACTTCAAACATCTGTTCTGCTCAGTTCTCTCTTCTCCTTCTGGTATTCCAGTCATGTGTATGTTGTATCTTTGTAATTCTCACTGTTCTTGAATGTTCTGGAATTTTTCTTTTCTTATGATTTCCTTTTTGGGGGGGGTCATTATATTTATCTGATTTGTCTTCAAGCTCATTGATTCTTTCCTCAGCTATGTTGTGTGAGTCCCCTGATGACCTCATAAAAGGCATTCTTCATTTCTCTTAGTGCTTTTCCTTTTTGAGGCTCCCTTGTCTCTCGGCTTTCCCTTTCTTCTTACATTACCCATCTGTTCCTGCAGGTTGTCTACTTTGTCCATTAGATCCCTTAACAAATCAGTCATAGTTACTTTAAATTCCCTATGTGATCATTTGTAACATCTGTGTTATATATGAGCCTAATTTTGATGCTCCATCTCTTCAGACTGTGTTTTCCTTGGTTTTAGATGGGACTGTGACCTCTTATCGAAACCTGGACAAGCTGGAGCTCAGGTAAATAAGCCTCTTATGTAAAAATTTATGGTAATCTGTCTAGGAGCTGGCTTTGCTGAATGTTTTTTGTAGCTGTAGGTGCCAGAAACTTTGATGTCTGTGTGTTTGTGTGTGTGCTCTTTGCCTCCCCTCCTGAGTCTGGGCTTCCCTGAGTCCTCCTCTTCCAACAGTCTGTGTCTTGAGGTTCTTTCAGCTTCAACCTACTATTATATCATGGAGCACATTAGTGTAGAGGAAGGGAGAGTACTACAGTCTTCCAATGAAATCTCAGTCCTTTAGTGAGCGTGTGCCTTTGGTCTGTGGCCTTGTAAGTGCCCCTTCTTGTGTACACCTCCCTCTAGGTGAGGCAAGGAGGCCAGAGGAGGCCAGAGGGGGCTGGGCTGGGAGGGCTGCCCTTCCCACAGGTTCTGGGCAACTGAGGCCAGGCCTTAGTTATGGAGAATACTCTGCTATGTTTCATAAGGGCCCCTCTCTCTTCGCCCCAGTCACAGCCATGGATCTTTCTCAGATCCTCACCAGGAGAACCTAGTAGAGCTCCTTGACTCTTTAATTAAAGGCTCACCACTTGCTCACTGTGTGCTTTGGGCAACTCATTTAACCTTTGTTTGTTTCAGGTTTCTTATCTGAAAAGCAAAGGCAACAACAAAACCTGACCAGGGACACTGGAAAGATCAAGTGAATCTTAGTACAGAGTCTGGTATACAGGACACCCCCCATAAATGTGGTCATCATCAGTCAGGTGCCTGATGGAGCTGGATGCCAGAGAAAATCATGACTGAAGACACTGATGGGCTTTGATCATTTTTATTGAGTATTTTTTTTTGTTGTTGACACTGAACCTGAAGAGGGTGGGTTGGAGCCAGGCTCCGCTGGTTGCAGTGTGATGGGACAAGCCACCTTTGCAGAGCAGTTTACCAAGAACCTTCACAGCACTCACATCGTTTGACTCAGTAATTCTGCCTCTGGGAAATCTATAGTTATGGAAAGTCACAAAAATGCAGAAAAAGCTTACTCCAACAATGTTAGTCCCAGAATTGTTCATAATACCAGAAAATTGGGATTGAGCAACTGTTATATAAAGAAATACTTAAGAAGAGTTTGGCTTGATATCAAATAAAATGTATGATATAGTTACAACAAGCATATTTACAAAGATCTCTTAATGACTGGGGAAATGTTAATAATGTTAAGTGAGAAAAGTAGACTACAAACATTTTATGAACAAACACAGCTATGTAAAAAAGCATGTGTGCATGAAGAGTGTAAGCATACTAATGTGTTAATGCTGGGTTATCCCCAAGTGGTGAAATAATGGACAGCTCTGATTTTCCTTTTTGACAGTTTCTAAATGAGAATATGCTACCTTCTAATCAGAAAGAAAAATCATGCTGTTTTAAAAGATATTTGAAAGTGGTAGGCTGCTATTCCAGAACACATCTAATGTCACATTGTATGTGACGCCCATCCATGACTTCTGCGATGTGCCCTCTGGAGCCCCTCTGGACCTCAGTGGTCTCACCTGTGGAATGGGGATACTAATCTTCACCTGTCGGAAGTCAGGTGACCAGATCAGGTTTTTCCAGCCCTGATGCCTCTGGTCTCCAGTTATTGCGCAGAGCCTCTGTGGGGAGGCCACTTTTCTCAGAAGATGGGCATGTGAGCTTAGAACAGGGCTGACTAGAGAAACAGGAGGGCCGCGGTAGTGTGCTTCTCCACCTCACAGCACTGAGCCAGTGACAGCAGGGGCTTCCCCGAGCCCAACAAGGCCTGCTGGAAACAACAACCAGCCAGGCTGCAGCCCCGCCAGCTCTCCTTCACTGTACAGCTATGGTACTGGCCTAAGGGCTTCGGAGGCAGAGGGCATGTCTGCGGTTCTGTCCTCTCAAATATTGGAGGTGCAAAGGGCCCCAGGAGCAGAATTCCATGTCTTTCCCACCTCCCTTCTCCCCTCACTTGGAGGAATCAGAGGAGCATGTTTTGTTCTGAAAACTCAGTCTGGGCACCCAGGATCTGGAGTGGAAATACACTGTCCGCTTTGAGCCTGGTGGGACAGACAGGCTGTCACAGGGCAGGCACCCCACTGGCAGGCTTCTACTGGAAGTAGCAGAGCAGACACATGAGTAACTTTCAGTCACATGATCCTGTGTGGAACTAACCTTGAGGAATGTTCCAACCAAGCTTCACGTCAGCTGTGAGGGCCCAGAAGTCCCCCTGCAGTGTCAGGTAAATTCAATAAGATGGGTCAAGCAGGTGTGTGTGGAGTCCCACGGCCAGAACCAGACACTCTACCTCTTCCTGGGGGGAGGGAAGGGTGATGGAAAAGTACCCAATCACTTTCAGAGCTAGTTTCCCCACTTATAACATGAGAATCATCCCCTGGTTAGTGTAGCTCAGTTGGTTGGATCATTGTCCCCTAAACCAAAAGGTAACAGGTTTGATTCCCAGTCTCCCATTCAGGGGCTGTGCCTGGGTTGCAGGCAGCCCATCGTTGTTTCATCATTGTTTCCTCTCCCTCTCTCCCTCCCTCCCTTCCCCTCTCTCTAAAATCAATAAACATATCCTTGGATGAGGATAAAAAAACAACAACTCTGCTCTTTCAAAAAACAAATGAGAATCACAGGGTCAGGTGAGGACTGAATGAGGTAATGCATGGACTGTGCTTCCACAGTGCCGGGCAGGTAGCGAGGGCTCAGGAAATGGCTAGCTCTTTTGTCGTGAAGCCCTCCTTTGGGCTCACCACCCTTGTGGGCAGTGAAGGGGATACAAAAGGTTAAAGCACAACCCTCCCTCCAGTGAGGGCATAGGAATATCCCAGGAAACAGTTAAACAGCTTAGCAGGTGGTTAAATGCAAAAGCGACTGGGAGGCAGCAGTGAGTGCTATTTATAATAGCAACTTGCTGGAAGCAACCCAAATGCCCAGCCATCCTGTAATGACTAAGCAAACCTGAAACTCGGTGACACACAGCTTACTGCAGAGCCGTTGGACGTGGCAGGCCTGCCGCTGATGGCCATACATGGGCATGTGCCTCCAGAATAAACGTTTCCAGAAGGGAATCGCAGGATGGCATGGGCACCCTGTGTGCCGTGAGGAGTAAATATAGGTGAAGTCAACTCGGGGGTGGCAGTAGTTTAACATGTAATGCTAGTTCATTATTTTTGCCCTAGACACGTTGCTTAAAAAAGAGAATGGTGTAACACGGAAGTGTTAGAGACGTTCAGAAAGAAAGTGAAATGTGGGATGGAGTGCTGACGAGGGCTTTGCAGGAAGGATGATTTGAGCAAATGTGGATGCACCTGTGGATTTGAATAAACGAGCAGAATTGCCCCAATGGGACAGTTTGGGTTCCCATCCCTAACTGGTCTCTTTGTCCAAAGAACATGAGTTGAGTGCCATTAGGGCAGTGTGGGCAGTGTGGTATGGGTGAGCACTGGGTGCGCCACCCTTCCCCACGGGGGACCCGGTGAGTGGAGGGAGAGCTGTTTGTATTTCAGCATCATGGTTTGTCTGTGCTAGTTGTTGACTCTCTTCCAGGTTCTTACGTGCGTCCTACCCAGATGCCTACCCACGATGGGGGCCGGGGTCTAGTGTGGGCCAGGATCTTGATTGGCTGCCTCTCTCTTGGCTGGGCAGTTTGCATTCATGAAGACACACATGAGTCTGCAAATAGAGTCTCAGAGACATGAGAATGAGAACTTGGCAATAGTTGAGGAAATGCCCCTCCGTCTTGGCAGACCAGCAAAGGTCACTGACTGCCCCCACCACCCTCTGCTGCAAACCTGGAAAGGAATCCCCAGGGCATTTCCGGGCTCTGTCTTTAATTTCATTTATGGCTTAAGTCTCCTGGCTGCTGTTTGGGTCTGGCCAGCCCTTAGGGATCAGCTATAGGGTCTGGTCTCTATCCCCCTAATGAGAACCAGGAGGCATCATGGGAGGACATTGCACATGACAGATGTGGGTTTGAATCCCACCTCTGCCACTTAACTGTGACCTTGAACCTCCAGTATCTCATCTATAAAATGGGGTGGGGGGCAGTTACACCTCCCTCCAGGGTTTAAGGATTAGCAATAATATGTGTAAATGTTTGCACAGATTAGAAGCTCAGGGAGTGATAAGCTTCGCCCTATTCTTCCTGCTGAAAACGTGCCCGTGACAGAATTCCCACTTTTGTGAGGCAACCACACACCAGAGGCACAAAACCGTGGCACAAACATGGCCTTCTCCCCATCTCTCCCTCTCTCCCCTGCAGCAAGTCCTCAGCTTCCTAGATATGGGGCTTCCTGGGTCACTCCACGTCAGAGGCAGTTTGTGCATCAAAGATGGGCTCCCTCTGCCAGGAGGTAAGGGTGGTGCTCAGGAGAGGAAAGAGCGACAGTTGCTACCGTAGCCTAGGTGGCTTCTAAATGGCTTCCAGAATTTCCACAGGAGGGGATTAGCCACCTAGAACATAAGAAATATATATTTGGTTTCTGACACAGAGCTCTTAAAACCCTTGAATTATCTGAGTGATAGTGGTGATTGGGACATCTTTTGTTCTGTTTGGCCTTTGTCCCTGGTTCATGACACAAGTGCCTACATTTCTTGGCACTTCCTGGGTGATAGGAGCATCTTGTAATGAGGTGACTGTGGGTAAGCCCTAGAAAGCTTCAGGATGGGGCAGATCAGCAGAAACCAAACATTAATTGGAAGCTTGGAACACTCTGCCCCATCCCCAACCTCTGGGGAGGGGAGAGAGGACAGAGATTGAATTAATAATCAATCATGTCTATATGATGAAGCCCCCCTAAAAATCCCAATAGCATGCATGGGGTTCAGCAATGCTGTGGAGACAGAAGTACTTGGGACCCTTCCTGACATCATCCCATGTATCTCTTCATTTGGATGTTCATTTGTCTCCTTTAGTATATGCTTTAGCAGTGGTTCTCAACCTTCCTAATGCTGCGATCCTTTAATACAGTTCCTCATGTTGTGGTGACCCCCAACCATAACTAAAGCATAGTGATTAATCACAAAAACAATATTAATTATATATGTGTTTTCCGATGGTCTCAGGCAACCACTGTGAAAGGGTCGTTCGACCCCCAAAGGGGTCGTGACCCACAGGTTGAGAACCGCTGTTTTAGAGTAAACTGGTAAATGTAAATTAAGTGTGTTCAGAGTTCTGTGGGGGATTCTAGCAAATTATCATGTGAGTCTCCATTTCTAGCTGGTCAGTTAGAAATAAAGAGAGCCCCGAACTTGTGCCTGGCATTTGAAATGGGCACAATCTTGTAAGAATGAGCCCTTCCTGTGGGGTCTGCTCTAATTCTGGGTAGTCAGTGTCAAACTAAATTAAATTGTTGACCATTCAGTTGTGTCGGGAGGTCAGAGAATTGGTGGCTGGAATTGGAAATTATCCCACCACCTGCACTTTCACAGTAACTGGGAGTTCCCAGGATGAGAGGGCGCCATTGCAAGCATACTCGTAACTGAACGGCCCCAGGCAGGTCCTCCAAGAGGCTCCCTGAAGCCAGACATTGGCCTGCATCCCACACTGGGAGAGCCCAGGCCCACCTCTCCCTTGGGACCAGGGGCCTGAGCACATTAGGTAGTCCCAACACATCAGAATGCTTCTACACGTTGTTTTTTCTAAATTCTAATTCCTAATTCACCAATATTGCTAGTTCATTACAAGATCCTAGACTGTGTATGCACTATGCTACTATTTCAGGTTTTCAAAGGACAAACTATTACTCTTAATCCGGTCATGAGCACCATCTTTAAACAAGCGTTCTAGTTACTTCTTGTTTTCCTCAAGACCTGCCAGCAAGACTCAAGCATAGCTCACTGCTTATCACACTGGACAGCCACGCCAGCATCAGACAGACCACCAAGAAAAGGAAAATATGATAGAAAATAAATGTTCACAAAGATCTGCAAGCCCAGTATTACGGTATGTTCTCTGGTTTCCTCTCTGTTCCCACCCTTCCCCTACCAAGGCATTTCCCTGTGACTTCTCCTCAAATTGTCTCAGACACCACAAACCTACACTGTCCAGAAGTAAATGCCTGGTTTCTCCCCAGCCCTGGCTGCAAGCCCCACCTGACCCCTCCTGAGGTTCCATATCTAGGAATGGCATGACATCCACCCTTGAAGTGATACAAACAAGAAAACAGAGTCATCCTTATCAGTGTCTTTATTTTTGCCACTCAAACCAACCCCTCGCCAAATGCCAACCATTTCACTTCCTGTATATCTCTAAACCCACCCACTTCTCACCACCTTCTCTGCCACCACCTGAGCCCAGGCTGCCTTTGCCTCATACCTGGACAATTGTGGTGGCTGCCTCTTTAGGTCTAGTTCAATTCTCTTCCCATCTGATCCCCATACTGAATTTATAATGATCTTTCCCAAATGCAGGGCTGATCTTAGCACGCCCTGCTTCAAAACCTCTAATAGCTTCCCATTACTCTTCAAATACAAAGCAATTCTCTAACAAGCCTACAAGGCCCCTATTCAAACGTGCCTCATTCTGTGTGCTCTGGCCACACTGGCCTCTTTAATTCTTCCCATGCTCCGGGAACCCTCTCAAACAGGCCTTTGTGCATGCTGTTCCCTCCATCTAAAATGATCAAATGCCACCACAACCACCCCTTCATCTAGCTAGCCCTGCATGGCCTTCGGATCTCTGCTCAAGCGCCATTTCACTAAAACCTTCTCTGACTACTCAGCCTAGATGACCCCTTTGTAACAAATTCCCCTTTAACCTATTCCATCCCTTCCTCAGAACATGTACCTAAGTTTACAGTGGTGTCTTTTTAATGTGATAGCTTGATTTATTTCTCTGCTCACTATTATATTTCAGCATCTTAACCAGTGCGTAACTAATAGATTCTTAACAAATATTGATTTACTGATGAACTGAATAAATGAATAAGTGAGTGAGTTAAAATATTGGGGCCTTGATGCATTTTTTTTTATATTATCAGATTTACGATATCATACAATAGGTCAAGACCACAAATTCCACATATCCACAGAGAAAGGTTCTTAACAGAGGGATGGGGTACTGCAAAGCTAGGATAACAAACAGGAAAGCCATTATACACATGTGTGATTGGTTATTCGAAGTCACTCTTCTACAGGAGAGGTCATGGGCTGAGAGAGGAGTCAGGTCCAAAGGCTTTGAGAATCAGTCCAATTTGGAGAGTAAACCTCTGATGCAGAATGGCCCCAGCAGTGGCTTCGAAGAATGGTAGAGACACTTTTGGTTACCACAAGGTCAGAAAGGGTCCTACTGGTATCCATTTAGAGAGCCAGGGAAACTAAAAGTGCTTAATTGTTCAGTCAATTCCATGCAACCAAAATTTTCTTGCTTTAATGCCAATAGCACCTCTGTTGAGAAATACCGAAGGAAATTTGGGATGGAAGTCATAATAATATATATATATATTCCCCTAAACAAGCCCCACAATTCTAAGGAACTGACCTCTAAATACCATGAAAAGAAGAAATCACTGTTTATTAAGATACAAAGAACAAAGCAGTGGTGTCAACAGCTGCCTCATACAGGGTGTATCAGTCCTGGTGGCAAAACAAAGCAGGGCCCTCACAGTCTGGAGTATGGCTGGTACATATGTAGGTACACACATACACACATACATACACTCACCTACATGCATACCCATGTGAATGGATTCTAGCTGGAATAAACACACATACACATGCATGTTCACACATGTACTCACAGGTGAATGGACAGTGACTGGGGAACACATGTGGTGTGTATGTGGACACTCAGTGACTCGTGGTTTCTTCTGGATCTTTAATTATAAATCCTATGGGCCAAGTTCAATACATAAAATTCATCTTCAAAGTTCATCACCATCCTGGGGAGCCTACAGATACACAAAAGAGAGCATTTTGGAAATGACCAAGGAAACAAATGATGAATTTAAATGCAAACTAAATGCTGAAATATATTTCACAAACTAATGATAGAACAGCACTATTTGGTGACATATTATGGATGAAAATTACAAACATATTCATTGCCCATATATTTAAAATAACTGATTAGTCAATGACAATATTCCCATCACCTGTCATACTTCCCATTCTGTTTCCTGAGATATAGACTCTATACTCTAGAGGGTCATGTTTTCAAATACTACTCCAAGCTTTCTTCTTCTACAGTCTCATGTCTCCTAGTTCTCTTCTAGACTCCTACAGACTTGCAGCTTTGTTTGGGGTCCCGGAGATGGGGAAGCACAAGGGGGGACCCATCTAAGAGCTTCCAGGAAGAGCAGTGTTGAGATTCTGCCATCCTCAAGGCCAAGCATTCTTCCAGGCAAGCGTCTGCCCATCTGTAACACTGACTCCAGCCTAGGAGACAGCCACGGTATTTGAATGCAGGAAAATGCCAGTGACTCATCTTCCTCTGGAAGGCCAGCCAAGACTGTGGCATTCTCCTAAGGTGAAGGTGCCTCATTTGAAATTCACCAAAAATCCCCAATGTCTCAAACAGTTCCTTCTGTCTGAAAGGTTGTATAAGATCTGTCACATTCAGCTACTTACATTTGGCCAACGCAAGTTCCAGCTCCGGAATTTAATCATCATATTGAACAACTAATTTCTAAATTGGGCTCATGCTCAAGACTGCTTCATAAGAATATTAATTGTCTGAAGTTTTCAGCCAGAAAACACATGACAGTCTAGATTTTATGGCTCATTCTAGATAACGGTGACACATAACTGAGAAATGCATCTGCTTCCTAACTCCATAAATTGAATGTTGTTTATAATAATGCAGCTAGAGCAGTAACACTTTATCATAAGAGCTGCTGTCCCCATGGAAAATCATTATTCAGTGTATACCTGATAAATTGGTCATCGTTCACAAGCAGAAGAGAAATTGATGGGGCCCATTTTATTTTCAGGGGAATGGGCAATATGTTATCTTCTTATTGGACTGATGTTTTTCCTACCAGAAGGATTATATTTCCTCCTGCGTATCGCTGAGAATTTTCTCAATGTCATTAGTCTTAAAGGCTTTAATCCCCAGGACATAGAAATAACCATTCCAAATCTCAGAATTATCTTCAGTGGAGAACCTTGGAAAGAGATTTTCAGATACAAATTTAATCTCTCACTTCCCAAGTGGAAAAACAAAGAGGAAAGAATGAATGGCAATGAGTAACTTTGTTCTCCAAAGCTGGCCTGCTCACGATAGGCAAGCCACAGAACATATCTCTTAAATATAGGAAGGCCATGGTTAATTGGGATTTGGTAGATGTGTGCAGCTAAGGCAGGGCCTTCCAGCCTCACAGACACATGTTCCCCCTGGAAACTTGGCAGCCTCTCCCTGGAAATTAACATCCTTCTCAGTGGAGAATGTGGCATCGCTGCAGGGGACAGAGTGGTGCTGTGGACATCGCATTATGATGAGGGCTGCCAACTCCTGCAAGCGCTGGGTCCATCACCTGGGGTGCGAGCTCTGCTGCCCTATCCACTGTACTGCTGGCACTGGAAGGAAGTCTGCCCTGGCCCCCAGCTGCTGATTCCCTCAACTGGCTGCTGAACAAGTGCACAGGGTGCTGTTGAAGCACACGGGGCTGGCTGACCTCTGAAAATAGTGCTCGGGCCTGGTATGCGCTATGCATCGCCCTTACTCACAAGGTCTTGGGCTCCCCTGGGGCCACTGAGACTCTTTCAAGCTTGTAGAGTTTTCCAAGGCTCTGGCAATTTGGCGTCCAGGCTTCCTGACTCACCAGAGTAACTCAAATTAAATTTATTGAGTCTCAACTGCATGGCCAACACTGTGCTTTTGCAGGAGAGGGCGTAAGAGGGGTTCCAGATAGAGAATTGCAATTTGTACAGTGTTTTGGCATTTTCAAGGCTTTTTACAAAAAATTGTTTCCAGGTAATGAGACCAGTGATTACAGTGTGAGCCCAGAAGTCCCAGCTCCGCCACTGAGCAAGAGCCCTTGTCTGACTCCTTGGTGGCTGCCAGCATCCATTTTCTCTTCTGGAAAGTGGGGATCACACTAGTACCTGTATGGTTGGGTTTCCACGGGATCCAAGGAGATAACCCATAATACGCGTCCACTTGATGTTGGCTGTTATCCTCACACCATCCCCACCTTGCAGAAAGAAACTCTGTTGGAGGGGTGTAGAGAGCAGAGTATAAATAGCATTTACAGTTTTCATCTGTTTTCACACAAATCATCTCAGTTGATGTTTTCACAACCTTCTTCTTTTACAGGTGAGGAGACAGAGGTAGAGCAGTGTTTCTCACAGTTTGGGGCCGGATAATTCTTTGTTGGGGCCTGTCTTGTGCATTGTAGGAGGTTAAGCAGCATCCCTGGCGTCTACCCAATGGAGACCAGTAGCGCCATCCCAGTTGTGGCAACCAAGTAAGTCTCCAGACATTGCCAAATGGCCAACAGGGAGGTAAATCACCCCCCAGGTGAGATCCACTGAGGACGGGTTATTTGTCAATTCTAATGAGAACGGAGCCAGGACCAGCGTCCAGAGGCCCCCACTTGCAAGTGACTTGTCCTCTATCCCCACAGCACCTCTCCACAAGGATTTACTACAGAGTCACAGAGAAAAAAACACCAGCAAGTCCTGACTGACTCCTAAGTGCCATTGGGTTTCAGAAAAGGGGGCATTTGAGGTGAGGATCCCAATAGACAAGGAGGTGGGATGTGGCCTGAGTGCTACAGGCTGTGGGGAAGACTGGACTATGGGGAAAACTGTGTGAGGTGTGGCTGCTGAGGAAGCTAGAGGCAAAGATCAAGAGTGGGCTGCATAGGGCACCCTGAGGACAAAGGGATCACAGGAAGCTGGATGGGGTGTGGGCGAGTGGAGGCAGGCCTCAGGAGCCATCAGAGGAGTTTGGACCCAATACCAGAAGAAGCCAGGCTCTGAGAGCCAGCCAGGGCCAGTCCCCGCTGGGTGGCGAGTTGAAGGAGCACGCAGGAAGGCTGGTGTGACCTGAGGGGGCCTTCCCTGGCTCCCACCAGTAGTTCTGACAACTGGCCTGTTATAACTGGGTCATGAGAGAAAGGTGCTATGTAATCAAGCCTCACCAACCTCAGTGAGGATTAGGTGGGTGGGGGTTGGGAGGCCGTGTTGCATGCCCAGCACTGACCTGGGCCAACCAGCAGCTCTGAGCCTCACTCTGCTCAGAAGTTGTGGCTAATGACTTCCGCTTAAGATAGGCCAATTACCACAGAAAGCATTGTCCTTTTCCCCCAGGCCCCACAGACAACAAGCAAAGGGGCCTTGATTCAACCCCTTACCAGTCCGGAGGGGGAAGCTGCAGAGGTGTTTGCTTGCAGAGGTGTTTTGCTCCAACCACCATATGAGGAGCCAGGATTTCCTGAAATGATAGGCAAAAGCTCACAGCTGGCACTCCTACTCCCCAGGAAATCCGGCTGAGAGGCAACAACAAAAAAAGAAAGGAAGAAAAGCAAAGCACTGTGTGGGCCATTGGTTTATTTTTATTATTTTAAAATGTATCTTATTTATTAATTTTAAAAGAGAGAGAGAGATTGAGATTTGTTGTTCCACTAATTTATGCATTCACTGGTTGATTCTTGTATGTGCCCCGACCAGGGATCAAATTCACAACCTTGGTGTATCATATGAGGACAATGCACCAAACAAAAAGTCACCCAGCCAGGGAGGTATATTTTTATTTTGCTTGGCCTGACTGGGTGCTTACATGCCTGTACCCCTGCCTACCTGTGAGACTTTCAACATGATGTGTGTTTAGGGAAATGTTCTTAAAACATCCAGCTTGCAGATTCTGGGGAGCTGACAGTGGTAACTGACAGTCTATCTGGAAGGTCCAATCAGGTTGCACAACTTTTGAGAGAAATTGGTGACTTAACCCAGTGCCTTTTTAATTTTTCCATTTTTTAGTAGGCCAGACCTTTCTCCCACATAGAGACAAAATACTCACGTGGAGTGGTTCTCACAGTTATTCGGAAACATTTACAGCTGCTGTGGGTCAGGTTCCGTGTTCAAGACTGAATCTCAGGAAGCTCTCTGAGTGAAGAAGCCAACAGAAAATCCAAAAATCCAATCCACCTAAAAAGAAAAAGTCACTGGAGCACGGTGGAACGCTGTTCCGTATGTCATGCGGGGCTGGATGGCTCCTCGCTAAGAATGCATCTAAACTATGTACACAAAACACACGGACAACCACAATATTAGTGGATCAGCTCAGGAAAGCAGGTGTTCCCAAGTTCAGTATGACCAGCTGGACAAGTTCTGTCTTTATTTCCCGTTACCAGTTACTTTAGAGTGTTAAGGAAAAGGCCTGTTACCTCCCCGAGTTTACTTCACCGGCACTGGGCCATCGCTGAGAGCCACACTGGCTGCTGCCGCCGCCACCGCCACCACCAGCAGAGGGAGCCTCAGGCTCGACAGGAGCCGGACTGCAGCAGAGAAGAAAGGCCTGTTTGTGCCCAGCCAGCCCAGAGTGCACCGGAGGATGAAGTTGATCAGAAAACTATTTGGCTCAGTCCCCACTCACTGAACTGACGGAGCCTTATGTCCACGATGAAGTCACACACAATGGAAAGTGCCTGGCAATTAGCAGAGATTACAAAACCAGAGGAAGGAAGCTGCTGGCCAGGAGGGGGCTGCAGGGACAAGGAGGCCCTGCTTTTCTTTAGAGCCAGCACCCATTCGAGAGAGTGCCAGCGCCTGTGAAGTTGGTTTGGGCCTTGGCAGCGCCCACCTGGGCCTCTTCTTTGTCTCGGATTGCCCACGGGGAATCCTGAGGCTGGAAATGTACTGAGAAAGGGAGAGCAAAGCCCCCAGGATGGTCGCCAGGTGGGCTGGCAGTCCAATCCTGACTTCACCAGCTAATTGACAACCCGTTGCAGATGTCAGGAGTTGGAGCTCTTTGGCACACAGAAGGGGACCATGAGTCTTCCAAAGGCTGAGGCTCCGTGAGACGTGACAGCTGAAGAAAATTAAATGTGACTGCAACACGGGGCCTGCATTATCCAGCCCGGTGGACAGCCTACAGCTTTACTGCCTGTGGGTCTAGAGAGGGTGTCCCCAGGGACAGCAGGACAAGAAGATGCTGAGATAGAACCCATTCAGGAGAGTGCCTGATCACTGGCTTAGGAAACAGTCAAGCAGCCCCTATCACTTCAACTCAAAACTCAGAGGAGGCCCTACCTCTGCCCCTGCAGGTAGCTGTGCAGGCTGATGGGAGCCCTGCTATGAGGGGTCCTGGCTTCTGCTGCAGAAACCAGGCATTCAGACAGGGTTTTTGTTCCTTCCTCCCTGCAGAGGCTGGGGCCTGCACCCTGCTTACTGGGTATGGGGAGGGTGGGCAGAGCACTGACGGCTTGTGCCAATTACAGACCACACAGAAAAGCATCTCACTCCCCCTCCCCCGTTCCTCCCGAAGCCCAGCCCACTGGCCAGGCCCCAAGAAACAGAGGCCCTGGCTGTGCACACTTGCTCCGCGCTCGGTTTGCCCTGATGCCACCATGGATCAGCACCCGCTGCTGTGCCCAGCCCTCCCCCAACCCCTCGGGTGGCGCTGCAGTCAGTGTAGGCTGGCCCTTTTTGCAGCAGTGATATTATGTAGATAATAATCATTTATTCGTCAGTCATAAAAATGATCCGAGGCCCGCGAGGACTCTGAGCTGGGCCGAGACGCAGCAGGCGGCAGGCCTAATCAGAAATTCAATATTCTCTGCCTTCCTTTTTATTAAGGATCAGAGAGCTCCGGGAGCAGCCCCGCAGGCCTTCCCTGCAGCCGCTGGGCCCGGTTGTGCTGGGGGTGCGGGGTGCTGGTTCTTTCCTTGGCATTGGGGTGAGGTCCCGGCAACAGACACCCCTCCACCTTCCTGAGCACCCCCGCCTCGTCTCCAGCCCACCGACCTGCCGCCCCACCCCCAACCCCCTGAGATGGGTCCCAGCCCTGCAGCTCTGAGCAGAGCTTCTAGCAGCTGCGGGGGAGGGGGGCGGGGCGGTGCTGCCTCCATCTCATTTCCATGCCTGCCTGGCTGCTCCTTTCCCACCTGCCTCTCCACCTCTTTATAAATCACCCAGGCCTTTTAAATAAATCCGGCCTGTCTTTCAGGGTGCTCATAAGCAAATGGATGTCAGGTCTAAGGGAAAGGGGAGCAGCCATCCTTGCGTCCTTTTCTTATTTTCTTTTTAAAAAAGGCCGTTTTACCATTTGCTGTCCGGGATGCCCGGGGCGTACTTGTAAAGGAGGGGAAATACGGCGGAGCCTCCGCTTTCTCCAGGTTTCCTCCTGCTTGTGAGCACCCCACGGTCTCCTGTCCTCGAGGAACCGGCCTTTAATCTGAGTGCACCCTTCCTGGGGGAAACTGCACTTCACAGGATAGGAGACCACCCAGTTCCCTCAAGCGGAAGAACTTCCGGAATGGAGGGCAAGGAAGAGCTCTTTCCCGGGTCCTCCCAGCACAGCATTTGGAACATACTGGAGGCCTCTGTCGTGGGCCCATCAGCAGTGTGTGCTGCCTTCCTCCTTCTCCCACCTTTTCCCGGGCCTTCCCCAGCTGGTGGTGCTCCCCTGCCCCCTTTTAGGACCCAGCTTGACCCAGAAGATGGGGATCCGCTTCATTCCCCTCAGTCCCAGTTCCAGACAGCTGCCTTCCCTCACGAACCCCAAGACCCAATCACAGTTTAGAAAAGGCCCCAAGCATTGTAAGGGCACGACCCCCTTCCTCTACTAGGCCAGTACCATGGACTCTGCCATGTTCTCTCAAACCCGGGCTCCTCACCCTAGTCCCCGGGCTGCAGAGGGATGCATGCGTGGTCTGTGGGACACTCCCACCCAGCAGAGGTACTTCCTGCAAACAGAAGCCTCTGATCTCCTGGCTGAGGCAGGGGTCCTCCCAGGAGAGGTGGGGTGTCCAGGAAAGGGGCAGCCAAGGTACAGGAAGGCAAAATGTGTACCAGATATGTGCAGCTCGCCATGAGTTCAGAACATTTGCAGCTCATTGCAAAATACCACGCTATTTACTCACCAGCCACTTGGCCATGGACATGTATGTGCCTGGTGGTGGTCTCCGTAGGGAAATTTCCTCCTGATCCTAAGCTGCAGATGCTGAGTGGGCAGCAGCAACTACAACTGACTGGATTCTGGAGCTCAGCCCTGGCCTGGGATATCTCAGGTGAGTGCTCTCACTTACGCTCACAGGGGCCCATGAACTAGGGGTGCTACAGCTAATTAGCGAGGTGGAAACACACTGTCTGGTTTGGGTAGGAATTTGCCTTTCATCTCCTTTGGTTTAGTTTTCTTTCATTGTCTGGCTACCAGAGGGCTCCTGTGGGTGAGCTCTGTGTGGCTCTCTGAAGGGAGTCCAAGAGAGACATTATGCCAATCCTAAAAGATGGTAAGAAGCTTGCCTGCTGCTTTGTGGCCTCCACAGACTCTTCTTATTCCTCTTCCTGGGGCAGGGCAGGAGGGTGGGGGGCTAGTGGAAGGAGGGAACTTAGCTCTCTTGGGACCTGGTAGAATCCCTCCTGGGAGAGTGGGCATTCCCCCTCTGCAATCTAGGATCCCCACATGTACTTAATCAGTTCAGGGAGCAGTGATAAGTGTCCACATTATTGAGAGTTTTGTTTTCCAAAGGCTAGAGGAAAAGATACAATGTCGGACAGGAACCTGGAGCTTCAGTGTACCTGTGAGGAACAATAAAGAAACAGGTCATTCGGGTTTTATTTTCCTCTCTCTCCTGAGCTCCTAAGTTCACGACAGGAAGCAGATGGCGAAGGAATCTGCTGCTACCCTAAGTGGCCTCTTTGCCCACACATGGTGCTCCTGTTTCCTTAAAAGTCAGAGAGGAAAAGTTTTGAAAAATGTGCAAAAACTAGTGCTTTGGATCAGGAAATCCCAACTCCTGGAACCAATGGGTTAACGTGGGGTCCACTGATAAATTCCAGCTGTTTCAGTGTGTGCTCTGCTATGCAAACTCCATGTTCCAGCTGGAGGCCATGCAGTCAGGGTCAGAATGGGCAAAACGATATCTCCTGCTGTTTAATGTTTGTTCCTGCTTCCCAGCGTACCTACGCTAAAATGTCAACTCCTGCCTCAGCCTGAACAGGCTAGTGTAAAGTTACCTTCCAAAGAAACCAGGAGAATATCTTGCATGAAGACTGTGGGACAGCCAATGGAGAACAATTTCCACTTCTACTTGGGGCTGGGGCTGGGCCTGCCCGTCCCAGGCTTGCACTGAGTGATCTCAGCTGTGCAGCTTCTGGTGGACTCCTGCCTCCCACCCACTCTTAGGGAGGGACTCCTCCCCTCTTTTATGGGGGCATCCGGGAAACAGGCGGAGAACAGGTGGGTCACAGCCAAATGCAGACTGTGCACCAAGAGGGCGCAGCCAAGTCTAGAGAGCCTGTGCAGCTTCTCAGGACTAGGCTGCATCCGTGCATTTGGAAGAAAGCAACTGAGAAAACAAACATCAAGCCAGAAAAGGAGAAACCATAAGTATTAGAAAGTGCTGAGAAACTGCTAGGCTTCAGGTGTTTGTTCATGTCATTAACGTCTCATTCTCCTAGGCTAGTACCAACACCAACAGTGTTAAAGTTCTTTTAAGAAGGAGTACATCAGAATTCCAGTCCAACAGAAACCTTGAAGCACTCCTTCTGGACCTGTTTCCACTTCAATTAGGAAGTTGGAATGCATGATCTCAAAGGTACTTTTCAGGTTGCTATAAGATTCTCCAAATTTGGCTATGATCCATTTGCCTAATAAGCAGTTGTCCACAGAGATGTACTAATGCATCATAACTGCCCCTTGGCTAGTACTAGGATCACTGGTGTCCCCAGAAATGAAGGAGGTGGACGCCAATGAGTAAACTACTGCAAACACTGTTTGAAATGTTAGTACACACAAATTGCGTTTAGAATCAAGGGAGCTTCTTTGGAACAATCTCTGTGCAATGCCTTGTAAATCATCACTCAGCAAAGCACTTAACATCCATCCTTCATCTGTAAAAATTTCTAAGCAATGCCCTGCAAATAATCACTATCTCAAACCTCACAAACCTGAATCTCTCATGGGGGTCTCAGTCAGTGACCCAGAAGGTCTAAGAGTTTCCACCTGAATGCACAAGGCCCAGGCACCAGATGTGAGATATAGGTGGTAGATCTCCTTTTTAAACTCAGGAATATGACTGCATCTTTATGTTTATATTTTAAGACCATTTCTGTGTGTATTTTTATGTAGAAGGCATCTCATATGTGTCGGCTCTCGGGCTCTCAGATCTGGAAAGAACCAGAATACATTTAATCAAAATAATTTGTTCCATCCAGCTGTATTTTATATATATTATGATTCCCCTTTAATGCTTTCTAGATTAAGGTGGGTATACATAAATAAAAAAAGAGTAAATGATTCAGCAGATATTTATTATTCACTTTCAGAGTGCAGGAGACTGGCTTTATGAGGTTGGGAAGCTAGGGTGGAGGGAGGTAAAGATGGGCAGGGCACGCTCTCATGGGAAGCTATGACCTAGACCCCAAACAATGCCAGACCCCATGGGACAAAGAAACCATGGGTAGCAATAAAAACAAGTTAGGCAGGACTCCACAGGAGTGCTGGGGTGGCCAAGATGATGTCATAGACATTAAAATGAGAGGCAGACGGGACAGTTTAAAGATCTTCTACCTGCCTAAGAGGTCATGCGAATGCTGAAAAACCCTTACTGACCCCCAAGTCCTTCTCCTTCAGTACAAGCAGCTCACATGGAAGTTCTTCTGTCACCTGGAGCCTCCTCAAGGTCCAGCTGAGGACAATGCACCTGAGTTAACAAAGAAAAACAAGAGACAGGGATTCTGAAAAGATAGAGAGTTTTTGCACCATAGGGGGGTCATGCAGAGCCCAATGTATAGAGGCTTTTGAAGGGACAATTGTCCTCACTCCATCTTCATGTCATGGGGCTTTTCATCCCTGCTATGGCCCCAGCAATCCAGAGAGCTGGGGGAAGGGGGTCTGCATCTGGCCCTGCCGGTGTCAGGCTGGTGTTGGGATCTGAGCCCCAAAGGGTGGCCAGGTGTCCTCGGTGGTCACTGATAAAGGGGGTGGAACCAGAGCCAAGGACACACTAACAGTTAGCTGGAGAAGGAAGCCAAAGACAGTCTCTACCCCAATCGAACCAAGGTTGCCTTTGTTCTTAAGATGCTCCCCACTGGGCATGAGCCCCCACGCAGGATAGAAGGACTCTTAGTGAAACGGAATCCTCACCATGACCACTTTAAACACCCCATCAATGGACTTACAGTTGGAAACTCTCAAAATTTTTGGCCTTCAAAGCTTAAGATGGTAGTTTTTGGCTATAAAGACTCATATATTAAGACATTTTAAACAATTTTTAGTGATTTTTTTTTCTTCTTTGTAATTAGAGGTGAGAGGAATTTTGCTCCCATTATGATGTAGCCATTCTTTCACGCCATCAGCAAGGTTTTCTTGTGACTCTTGCCAACACAAACCCAATCTGGTTTGGTGTGTTTTGCTGGGTGCCCAGGGGTGGCCTCTGCCTCCTTTGGGGCATCCTGTGTTCCTGTGCGCACCCAGACTCCCCAGGAAAGGCAGGGCTGCCTATCGCTCTTCTCTGATTCAGCAGTCCTCAGCAAGGGGACTTTTCCGGAAATTCCAAAGTCTTACAGGAGGTGTTTGTTGTTGTTGTTGTTTTGGTTTGGTTTTTGTTTTTTAACAATTACCAGGGAAAATAGAACTAAATCAAGATGAGTGAAAATAGAAGTTCCTACTCCCAGAGACATTCAAATCAAACAGAATCCTCACTCTCTCCCAGGCACGGCGTGCCCAGCACCATAGCTGTTAAGGGGCCAGAGAAGGTGAAATCAGCCTGGTGGACTTTTTCTTTAGCGCTGTGCAATTTCCCCATGCCTATTCCTCATTGAATAAACTTGCTCATGAATTAAGGTTTCACAATTAAAATATATAGATCCCAAAGGGCAACTTTTAAATTTCCTGGTCAGAGCATTAAACAACTACTGGTTTTCAACAAGCCAACCTGAAGCTGCTCCAGGCCAACCCCATGTTAGGAGTGTGGCTCAGACCCACGAACAGTGGGGTATACTCGGGATCCTTTACCTGGTAACTCAGGTCCCCTGAGGGCTGTTAATAACCATCACTGATAGTCCAAGGATAACACAGGATGGGAACTCATTAAAAATTCTCCAAAGGCTTTGTTAATAATCTATTATCACACACATGGTGTGTGTGTTTAAACCTTGAAGGTTCCCTAATTTTTCAGAAATGAATTTATCTTCCAAGTCATACTTATAAAGTCATTTCTCATGAGAGTACCCATCGATACAAAAACAGTTCTACAAAATATATAATATGTCATTGGAGAGACCCTGAAAAATTAGCTGTGTGCTGATAGTATTCAGGTACTAAACAGATTGGAGTTGGGGTCTGGAGGTGAGTTTTGGAAGTATGTAACCATGCAGGGTGAGTCATCTCCCTCTACCCCCAGGCCTGGGATAGACCAGAGCCCAGGATGAAGCCAGTCTTCTGGTCAGCTGGGGGTGGACACAGGTGGAGGGGGCTTCAGATGGGCCACCAGGCTTCTGAAGGGAGGATGCACAGTAGCAACAGCCCACCTGGATACACACTCCGAACCTGCCCTCCAGATAGAAGAAGGGACACAGAGAGAAGGGCTTCTCCCCAAATAGGTAGCTTGGTCTGGACTCTAAAAGTTCCTGTGCCACACAGTGCACATAGTCAAAGCATGTTTAGCAAAATGGAGTAGACTGAGAACCAAGGCTCAGTATATACACATGCAGAAACTTCTCATTTTAACAGAGTATTTTCCAAGTCATGTTTTCCCCTACGGTGATGGAAAGGGAGACAGAATTGAACTGAATTGAAGGGAAAGCTAAGAATATTGTGGGAGAGCCATAAAGCCCTCCAAACTTTTAAATGGACCAGCTGGGTAAGATAACACCTCAAAATGGAATCAGACATTTAAAGTTAAGAATGAATACTAGATTTACTGAAAGCCGAACTCAGAAGCTTAAGACTGGGTTTTTTAATTTTCTATCTGTAATCAATCAAATACTCCTTTAAAAATATAGTACAGCTGAGCCAGGAGAGGCCGTGCAGCTCTGCCCTGCCCACCAGGAGCTGTGGGGTGGCAGGAACAAGTCCGGGTCAGGCCCTGATGGCCAATTCAAGAGGCCCAAGTGGGACATTTGGAGTTCTTATCCAAATGAGTCCCAACTGAACCCAGATCAGGCACCTCAGAAGGCATTCAGCTGGAGCCCAGGGCCTAATTGGACTCAGAGAGTGCCTCAAGTTCAGGCCCGGGGGGAGGAGCATGATGGAGCATTGCCCACCTTGTGGTAACTGGCACCCTTCACTTTCCTGGCCCTGGCCCTGCTATTGGTTAGCAGGACAGGAGTGACGTACTCATTAGACCACCTCAGAAGCAGGTGGGGTGAAGAAAGCAGCGGGCAGAGACAAATAAAAGTCTCTATTTCACTCTGTGAAGGCAGCACTTAGGTGAAATGAGGGGTTTTTCAGGCTTCTTTGAAATGAAACCAGAAGAACCCAACTGCAGCCCTTTGTTTGGCAAAGGGAAGGCAGGCGGTTGCCTTGTGCTCCCACCCCTACAATTAGGGCAGAGGCCACGTTGCTTCCTGAAACAAGATCTATGGTTCAGCCCTTAGCTCGGGTGGGACACATTTGCTGCTGTGGCAGTGGTGTGGGGGAGGGACAGGACAGCCCACTGAGGCAGTGGAGGGACAGCGTCCACAAGCGCCAGGGACCTGAGGCACTGACTCTGCTGTAACTCTAGGCAACCTGCAAGGCTTTGCTTTTAGCAACCTAGTAACCCGGAGACATGGGTCCAGCCTGGAGTTCCTGGGCACCTTCCAGAGGTTGGCAAGACCTTACATTCAAGGATGAGCTCTCTGGCTCAGTCCAGGGGGCGCATGGGGTGCCCTCACCAGAGGTTCTGCGCAGCAGTCTGAGATCATTTGTTCCCTCTTTTACTGGGAGTTTACATCTAATGTGTTTTCCGACATGTAGCCCATCTTTCCTAGCTTCCTTCATCACCCTGATGGTTGTCTTAGGGGCTGGTGTGCCAAGTGCTGCCTCCTGGCCAGGGCCGGCTCCTGCCGCGCCCACTCACCGGCGCCAGCCCCCACCTGTGCCGCTCATGATGTCAGGAGGCTCCAAACTGCTGACGTGTGCTCCTGAAGGTTGGTTTTAAGTGCTTTCTCAGAAATGCGAGTCGACTTACCCTACCTGGAACATCATTTGGAAAATGCTTGACATTTCTATAGCAGGGCACTTGCTCATTTAGGAAAAAATGATGAAGAGAAAATAAGGACTTGGCTCCAGTGCCAATTCTTATACGCCCCCGACCTTCCCAGCAGCAGGAGCAGTCCAGGCCTCCTCCTCTCTCTCCAAGTGTGGCTTTATGGCCTCAGTTCTCGGCTGTCACGTTCCGACAGCGGGAAGCACAGCTCTGACTAGCAGCTGGGAGTTTGACAGCTCCAGTTCCTATCCCCAGAGGAACCTTAGTCCCAGTCTCTTAAATTGGCACACTTCACTTTACTTGCTTTATAATAACAAAACCACAGAATATTAGTCAATATTTTTTTTATTGTTTAACTCAAGGCCACTCTAATTGTGCAATAAAATCCTTTTGGTTCAGGTACTTAAAGGAAGAGCTTAAATAAGTCCAAAGTTTCTGGCAGCTGTAGAGGAGAGAAAGAGGATTTCTGGGAGGGGAGCATTTGGGACTCTCTCCTGCATGAAGAATACGGTTCCTCCTGTTCCACAGTGGAATCCACATGGGCCCTGACCTTGAAGTCTTGATTTAATCATGGTTTCTAAACTGTTTCTTGGGAGATGAGGATAAACATGACTACAGGAGAACTGTTGAGCAGATAAAACTGGATGTAGACACAGAGCTATAAGAACAATGTAAAGGCAGTGTACAGAATGAGGAAAGCTGTTCCCACAGGGGCTAGTATGACCTCCCATGGATAGAGTTCAGGGAAATGCCCCGAACTAGAAAACCCACTTTTGCTGTTTTTCTCATAGCCTGTCATCGGAGGTGCCTCTCACCACATGCCCCTCACCTCCCTGCTACCCACCCGCAGTTCTTAAACTGCTGCCTCTGCCCTTTCCATCTGTGACCTCCACGAAGGTCACAGCAGAGTCCATTAGACTGTCTCACTTTCCCCAACAAGGGGCACCCTCCACAGCCCCAAAAGAAAGTTGAGAAGTGCATGCAGGCCTAGAGTTTGGTTACTCTTGAGTTAGTTGTTCTCTCTCTCTCTCTCTCTCTCTCTCTCTCTCTCTCTCTCTCTCGTCTCTCTCTCTCTCTCTCTCTCTCTCTCTCTCTCTCTCTCTCTCTCTCTCTCCATCTGCCATACAATATTGTCAATTTATTATCCCTCAAAGTTCAGCTTGGGTTTTCTAGAATTGAAATGCTGATTATTTGTACACACCAAGGATTAACCTTCAATGTTTTCATTTGCATTTAAACTAGATTATATAGTAACCTCAAATACAATTAATATGTGATCCAAACCCAGAGTATTATGGTTGAGTGTCAAAAAAAAAAAAAATGTTGTTCTATATTTAATCTACCACCCACTACTCTCTGGCACTAATTTATTACATTCAGTCCACATACAAAATTTCAGAACCTCCAAAAGCCTCTTCCCACTATAGCTTCAGGCTCAGGTTCAAGGTCCAGCATCTCATTTTCTAAAGCAGGATCAGGTCCATCTGGGTGTTTCTTCAGAAGTAGATCCTTATGTCTGATTCCTGATGTCCTAAAGACCTGTGAACTAGAGAAAGAATGCCATGCCCTCCCCCCCTCACTCAACAAACAACGGTGATATTAGAGTAGGAAAACTCCATGTAATACCCTCCATTAAAAAGTGGAGAGGAGAAGAAGCCTAAATCAGCAATTGGTCCACAGCAGTTTAGAAATCTGGCCAGGCACATGGCTCGGTCTCAAGTCCCTGAGTAGAGCCAAGTCTTTCTCTCAGGGAGTGGATCTCATTGGCTCTTAGTCAGAAGCTGTTGTGGAAAATACAGTATTCCCTCACTTACTGCGGGTATTACGTTCTAGAACACCCTGCGATAGGTGAAAATCCGCAAAGTAGGAACCTTACATTTATTTTAGTATTTATATATATTTCAAAGCTTTATACACCCTTCTCACACACTTACAAACCATTCCCAGGCCCTTATTAACCTTTTCCACACTTTTATAAACACTACTTATGTTCTTAAATATATTCTACTCTTAAACCTACATAACTTTAACAACATACATATACAGTACCACAAAATCCGGCAATACAGCGAAAAATCCGTGATAACTAATTAAATATAATATTTTTTAAAATCCCGCAGTACAGTGAGGCCGCAACAAGTGAACTGCAATATAGAGAGGGACTACTGTTTCCCTAAAAATTTTTAAAGCCCTGCTGTCTAACTGATCAAGTCTGTAAGACATGCCTTTAATATTCTTAGAAGCCCTACAAGGTGTATTCTTAATCTTTCTTAGGTCTTAAAAGAAGTCTTACAGCTACAACCTTCAGATTGTTACCCTGAGGCCATGCTCTACAAAGTTCCCAGAATTTGATCTTTGTCCTGAAGCCATTTTTCATCATGAGATACTTTTGATGGGAGACAATGGAAGTGAGAAACAGTTTCATTATCCCATGCAGAAAGTCCTGGCCTCTTTATGTTTTCTCGGAGCCTTGCTCTGCACCTTAAGAGTTCCTTCCATAGTCCATCTCTCTTTTCTCATAGTTCATCACAGGCAGTTGGATGAAGCCAGTAGTACGACATTCTGTCTTCTGCCTAGCATCTCCTCAGCCAGACCCAAGAGATCAATGGTAGTCTTTCTGTTTTCCATGTTACCACAGGGGACACTGCTTCCAAACTTTCTGTCCAGACATCAATAACATTCTCCTCACTGTCCTCTGACCTCTCATCAATAGTCTCTTGGGGGTACTTCCAGCTTTTATTAACAATCTTCTCAAGGTCTTCCCAGCTTTTGCTCCATGCCTGTCCCAAAGCCAAGGCCATGTACTGGGTTCTTGTTACTGCAGCAACCCATTTCCAGGTACTAAATTTTGTTCTGATTTTCTATTGTAGCATAAAAAGTTACCCCAAACTTAGTGGCTCTAAATAATAATCATTTTTATTGTTTTTCACAATTTTGTGGACATGAATTCATATAGAGCCCACTGGGTCAGTTTGTGATACTCAGCTGGTAGATGGGCTGGTCCATGGGGCCCAGATAGCTTTGTTCACATGGCTGGCACTTTGGAAAGGTGGGCTAAACAGAGACTATCAAACAGAGTCCCCACAGATGGCCTTTCTAGCATGGCAGTCAGGATGATCAGGTGTATCACATTGCAGTCAAGACTTCCAGGGAGAACATCCCTAGAGACCTTCCTTCCTTCCTTCCTTCCTTCCTTCCTTCCTTCCTTCCTTCCTTCCTTCCTTCCTTCCTTCCTTCCTTTCTTTCTTTCTTTCTGACTCTTTCTAAGACTTGGGTTGGAAACTAGTACAACATCACTGCTTCCATCTTCTAGTGAATAAAGTAGTCCACTGAAGGGGAGAGGACACAATTCCCATTGCTCAGCGGGAGAATCGTCAAGGAATGTATGGCCATCTTTGGTCTTTTATACTCCTTCTTCTTCATCTCTGCTTTCTTTCTTCTGCCTAGAAGGACATGTGAAGGCTGGAGTTGCAGCAGCCATCCTGGACCATGAAGAGTTGTTGGGAATAAAAGGCATGCAGTGCAGATCAGCAAACTAGAAGAAATCTTGATCCCTGACACCATGGACAACCACCAAATCCCTGGCCTGTCTACCCCTGAATTTTTAGAATGTCAGAGACAATAATTATTCTTAAGTCATTGTTTTTTCGGGGCTTTTCTGTCACTTGTAGCTTAATAGCTAACAGTAGTTTGGGATACAGTGCATCCTTTGGTTGCTCAGTTACAGATTGAGGAGATTCTTCTGCACCCCAGTAATCCATCCAGCACCCCATATCCAGAGTTTCCTGAAGCACCACATATGGAGCTGGTAGAAGCTCCCTATAACACCTTCCATTGTAAGAGTCCTGGACTCATGATCTGATCTCATCACTTCCTTCAAACCAAATGTTCAGTTAGATTAAAGTCCAGGGCACAGTCTGGCCCTGACTTACCTCTGCAGCCTGCCTGGCCCACACTCCTCCACACCCTGCCTCGTGGTGAGCCCACTGTGCGACGCGCCCTGTGCTGTGCAGCCTGTGGATGTTTATGCCCGCTGTCCTCCCCCACCCACACACCTTTTTCCAAATTCTACCGTGTCTTTAGGACAGAGCTCAAATCTTCTTTCATCAAAAATTTTCTAGAATCACAAACAAAAGGGTTTCTCTCCTTCTCTTGGACTTTTACAGGAATCATGGTTCAGTCACTTCACTTGATATCACATTCCACTGTAAATAACAGGATTTGTTTTTTTACCCCCCACGGCACACACTTTAGTTCTTCAACTAGATTCTGAGTCACCAAAGGGCAGGGGCCTGTGTTGCTGCTCTCTGAGTCTCCAGCTTCTAGCTAATCATGGCCAGCTTGGCTCCCAGGCGACCACACATCCAGCATATGCAGTCATCTTCCAGCAAAAATGGGGAGAGGAGGAAGAATACGCAGTTCATAAAGCCACCCCTTTCTGGCCCCTTGCATACCTGCCTGGCACATGTGACCCACTGTTTCTGTCTCCCTCACTCACTAGTCACTCGGTTATATAAGTCCACCTCAGAAAACTCACTGTTCTGCTATAAACCCAGATGACAGGGGCCCAGACTTCCTGCTGGGCTGACCGCAGCCCCTAGACAACCTCAGCTGCCACTCTACCCATGGACTGATGCTGAGGCACAGAATCCTGTCTATTCGGATTTTGTTCCACATCAGCACTTTGTCCAGCAATCGGAAACAAAGATCAGAGAGGACACGAGCGTAGAAATGAAAAAGTCTCGGCTTTGCCTGCGGTTGCTTGAGAGAAAACCCAAGGTGTCCCTGACCCAGTGCCTTGCTAGACCCCACCCCCCTCCCTCACTCAACCCGCCCCCACAGCCCCGCCTGCAGAAAACCAGCATGTACTTTGCAGGGACATCCAATGGACTGGAGATGGGGAAGGCAGCCGAAAATGGCACAGATTCTGACTACAGACTTCAGCTAATCTCAGTACTGCTTTTCATGAGACCCAAAAGCCTGACAATGAGTAGAACTGACACCCAGGGAGATTACATTTAACGAGTTGTTTGGCAAGGGCTGTTCCTGAAATTAATTATCAATCACTTCTAATTATTTTTAAATGGTGCTCATTAATCCCACAAGGCGTGGGGAAATGTGTGTGCTGCTTCCAGGACCCATGAGGAGAGCTGTCCGGAGACCTGTCCAAGGCTGGGTCTGCAGCTCCTGGCCTGGGGTGAGGCCTGGGTCCAAGGGGTGGACCCAGTGCCCACTTGTCTTCCAAGAGCAGCAAGCGGGAGCCAGGAGAGGAAGATCCTGACCTGAACCAGTTCTTACCTAGCACCTAAGTCCCAGCCTCAACCCAGGCCTCACTAATAATTCAGCCCCATTTAATCCAATACACCTGAAAATCTGGCACGCCCAAAGCATGCCACACTTGTGGCAGAGGAGTGCCTGGCATGCCCATCTGCACAACCAACAGGAGCAGTTCAGGAAGGAAGGGCATGTGATAAAGTGCGGGCTCAACCTCCTGCCTTAGCACACTTGGTCAGAGCGAGGGAGCAGGGCTCTGGCTGCTGCTCCTGCCTTCGCAGGACCCTGTCTGGTCCACAATCAGCCAGGCACACACGTGTGGGAAGTTGGTCAAACTTCGGAGTGACGGGAACCCAGGTCAGCACCTCTTCCGGTACTTACCTGACTGGTCCAGAGGAAGAACCATTGTGAGAGGCTCACCCACCAGCATCTGCCACCCTTGCTGAAGCTTAAGTTGCTCTCTCTGCCCAAGCTGCTGTTCATAAGACACACCACACACCGACACCAGGGCATCTTCTGACAGGCCAGAGACAGCTTTCCTCTTGTATGTGCCAAGGGAAGAAGTGGCAGCTTGCTTTCTAGTTCTTGTGGCCACAGCACCCAGCACAGACCCAGTACATGGCAGATGTTTAACAAGTGTTGATCTAATGATGGCAGATATTCCCAGACCTGCGTCCCATGAGTATTAGCATCAGCTGCCATGGTGCTGGGTGCCCAGCCCCCACCCACACTCTGGGGTTGTCATCAATGAGAAGATGGAAGGCTATACTCAGGCAGGTGTCAATTCTTGCTCTCCTCTCACCAGCGGCTCCGTAGGCGCCGACGTGCTGGGGCATTGCTTTGCTTCCATTCCTTAAAGCTGGCTCACAGGGGCAGAGCGGCAGTGGCCAGGATCTGAAGGCTTTGTTCCAGACCAGGCACTGACTCCCACAGTCACTATAGGCCACTTTGGGAAATAATTTTCCTTTGAAATAGGGTGAGTGAAACTTAATAGAGAAGTTTGCACAATCTCATTAGTCGGAACAGTTCTGAAATTCTTTCTTTCCTGGAAGTTGAATCAGCATTTCAGCAAACATTCAGCTGCAGAGCCTCAGAAGGGATGAACCCCACCGGTAACCCTTAGAAGACAGGCATCGAGTTGTTATGTAGACTAGTACTGAACAAGCATCAAAATGAACAAGATGCTGATGTTTGTGCAACCTTGACAGAGACAGGATTTATGAGTCCCCGGTGACCGAGGCTGGTGCAGAGCTGGGCCTCCTTATCCTTATAGAAAGTGAGGTCATCAGTCCTGACCTCTTTAGGGTTGACCTGGAATGTCTTCTGAAAGAAGGCTCAGAGCAAGTGAAACATTGAGTTTGCAAGAGGAATTCCACCCAGAATAGGGGAGGGTGGCTTTGGGATATACACCTAGGCCTAGAAGTAGATAAGTCACAGTGTAATAGGTCAGGGAACGTGCACTGTCTCCCAGGTGTGGACCAGCAGAGGTTCAAGGAAGCCTTTTCCGGGGGCCTGAGAAGGCTGTGCCTGACTCAGATCACTGGTGGTGCAGGCTGCCCACGGGAGGTGTCCACCCGGGACCTGCCCCCGCCCCCATTCAGAGCAACACATGACAATCTGAGTCACACAACAGCTTGACTAACCCTGAAATAAACTAGAATAGATCCAATTAAGATCTTCTGGAATCTTAGCCCTTTTAGAGCCAACAGAAGCCCCTAGACTCCTTTGTTCTAGGGACATATGTTCCTGGGGTTTGTCTGGTCTGTAACCTCATGTCCTTCCCATACAGGGTTGGCAACCTTTTAACTCAGGGCCTCAGGGCTGATGTGCTACTTTATGTTGTTGGCTTTTTTCTTTTAATGTCAAATTTTGTTGAAGAATTTTCCTTGACTATGTACTAATCACCCCACATGACTTACACTTAAAAGATGAGGCACCACCAAATAAAAGGACCAAATGGAAGTGGATGTTGGCATTAAACATCAAATTTGCCCAGGGTCCAGTTCTGGTTGCTTCCACCTGGCCCTGTGCCTTGAACAGTCATGTCATTGCTTTGGTGCCAGTTTGCACATATGAAAAACAAGTGTTAGGATGCCCATCTCCCCTCTAGGCCCAAGTCCAATGGCGTTCTGACACATGGCACTGACTTCATTGCCTCTGGCTGGTTGTCATGCGAACTGCTCCATCATCTTCCAGGAACCTCTGGTGAGCTCTGGGGTTCAATGTGGCAGTTTGTCATTTCTAAAGGGATGTTCTGGCAGTAACGAGAGCAGGAGACACAAGTTGGGCATTCCGGAAGGATGGTATCTAGTTGGGAGTTAGTTCTTTTAAACTGCTGTTGCCAGTCCACACTGCTGGCAACTGAGCACAGACCGAGAGGCTTCAGAAATCAGCACCTGCAGAGTTAAAACTCTGGTGACACATGCAAGAAAAATGCCAAAGGGTGGACCAAGAGAACCACAAATTGGGGTGTTTCGGTTTAGCACAAACTCCAGGCATCCATTTCTAGGGAGCAAACTGGCCATTTGGCACAGAGATTCGAGCCTGGGGCCTAACAACACTCAACACCTACATCACAGCATGCTCTGAAATGGGGCATTCTGTGCAGGAGGGAGGGGCTTCTCACAGCCCTGAGACTTATTCCATTTCCCTGCAAATGATCTGCATGGCTCTTGTTATCACCGTTTCTAGCTCCATGCTCACGTTTTATGTCTCGGAGATAGTATTTATTGATACTAAACAATGTTCAGCTGTTACACAGAACATCTGTGCTGCAGCTGCCGCAGCCCCAACAGAGATTTTTGTAATAGTTGTAGGGTGATTTGCTAGCACAATACATACAGTACTGAGAGGGCTACAGCCTGCTAAGTCAAGGGCATTAGGGATAACTGGAAATTTCAGGGATTTTAAGGTTGCTGTTAGGTGTGGTTCTGGAAAAGTTGCTCGTTTCTGAAATGTAAGTATCAATTGGAAAGATATTTATAAATGTCACCAAGGAGAATTCTGTATAGATATACCCTCTCAGAGCCTCCACAAAATAACCTAAGAATTATGCTAGAGAAATGTCCAAGGCCACAGAGTAAGTCATTGGAATGTTCTAGAACCAACTCTGCTGGTAACAACTAAATTACCAACTGTTAAGCCTGTCCTAGACAACAAAAGCAGGTCTTTTGTGCTAAAGATTTACTTTTTAAATTTTACTTATTGATTTGAGAGAGAGGAAGAGAGAAAGAAACACCAATTTTTTGTTATTGTTCCACTTATTTATGCACTCATTGGCTGATTCCTGTATGTGCCCTGACCAGGGATCAAACCCACAACCTTGGCATATGGGGATGATGCTTAAACAAAGGAGCTACCCGGCCAGGGTTATGCTAAAGGCTTTTTTAAAAACTACTCAGAGAGAAAGGATGCTGAGAGAAGAGGTTTTTTTTACCATCACAGCGGCTGTTATGCTAAAAGCCCAAAGAGGTTTAGATGAGGAATAAATAAATACCTTCCACGTGTGTGGGACCCTTGGCTTTGGATCCCTTTCCCTGCTACAATTTCCTAGGCCCACACACACTCAGCATTCTTTTTCTTCTGAAAAGTCTTTTTTTTTTTTTTTCTTTTTGGTTCTGAAAAGTGGATAGTGCCTCGCCCAGAACACTCAGCTGCCAAATTCTAGTGCTCCCAGCCCTTCTGGGTCTTGCATTCACACCTGCACTGTGTGTTGTGTGCCTATTGGGTGCACCCAGCATCGCTCTAGAACCACGGTGGTAAACCGCTCAGGGGAGGCCCCTGGTCTCAAAGAGTGACACAGCAAACGTACATGTGTAAACAAGAAGCCGAGGAAACACCAAGCGCACACAATGAGGAGGGTTGCACAAGGCTGAAATTAGATGCTATGCAGAGAGGGATGAGCAGGGAGGGGCTGCTTTGGCCTGGAAGGTCTGGGGAGGTTTGCTGATACTGGAACTGAGATCTGAATTGCAGGAGGATGAGGATCAGTGTTCTAAGCCATCCGAAAACCCAGGACATTGGGGAAAGATTGGCTTGTCTGAGGATCTGGGAAGTATAGTGGCTGGGGCGGGGGGCGAGGGGTGGGGGTGGTGGTGGTGGGATGAGTTAGATAAGGTAGGCAAGGCCTTGTAGAGTCAGTGCATACTGCTCCAGTGCATGGGACCCCACTGGTGAGTGGCGAGCCCTGCGGGGGCACTGCCCCACTTGCCTTTAGGTGTGAACTTGCTGGGAGGAGAGTAGTCAGCTGAATGACTGCTTCCAGCTTCTGTGCCACCCAGATCCACCCAGCATCTGACCGGAGGCCACACCTGCCCATGCCTGACCATGACAGGGGGATGCAGAGCCACCACAAGGCTGGACTAGACAGGCACAGGCTTTCTAAAGCTGTACTTGCTACCCTGTCTTCCTGGTCTGAAGGTTCACCCTTCCTAACCCTTCCTGCTTCTTCACCCCTTTATCCTTCACTGGTTTCCCCTTATGAGCCTTCTAACTCCATCTTGCCTTTGCTCTGCAGAAAGCCAGGCCTGACGGAGTGCGTGTTTGAACAGAAAAACAGAGCTGTGGGGCAGAGGGTGGCCTGCAGGAGCGGGATGGAGCAGGAAGTCAGTCAGGAGCTGCTGAGAAGCAAATCTGGGGACAGAGAAGTGTTGGCCATGCTCTGTTCGAGGGGCCTTTCAGACACCTGGACGAGGTTCTAATTATCCTTCAGATCCAGAGGAAATGCTGCCTTTCCCATGAGACCATATTGGATGTTTCAGTCAAGATTAACAATGCCTGTCATTTAAGGGGCACGGGGCACAGGCAGGGCATGGTGTTAAGTCCTGGACAGTCATACCCAGTCTTCATAATAATCCCATTTAGAAAATGAGGAGACAGACTCCGACCGGTTCCCAGTGCAGTGTCGCAGCGACACAGCAGGCCCGTGAGCTGTTCTGCATGGAGGCGGATTAAGGTCGGTTGAGGCCCCGGGTGCAGAAGAAAATATTGGGCTCCTTAAAAAAGAGAGACAGGGAAAATAAAAATACATGTTAACCATATTTTATGCAGTGTAGTAATGAAACTAAACTTGGTGTCATTAGAAAAAAGTGTGAAGTTGGGGTTTCGCAGGGCCCTTCAGAAGTTGGGGCCCCGGGCGTGTGCCCAGTGTGCCTGCCATTAAATCCATCTCTGGTCCTGCACCAGGCGTTTGTCTTCCTGGTTATTTCATGGACAGCTGGACTCCCACTCTAAATTCTTCTTACAGAGACTTTTGAACCATCTCTGAAGTCTCAGGTACCCCACCCCCACCCCAGGTTTTGTACAAGCAGTACAAGAACTTCCAGGACCTTCATGTGCCTGTCTGAATGCTGGTAAGTGTCCCCTCTTTAGAGACAGGCCTGGCGTCCTTTCCCCAGGACTCCCCAAGGCCACGTTTAGTCACAGTGTGGTGCTTATCACCTGAAGACCCAGGCGAGCATCTATTGCAGGCAGCACACAGGAGCTGGAGGACGAAGCAAGTCCTGGCCCCTAGGATCTGAAATGGCAACGACTTGCAGCCCATCCCCTCCAACCTGGGGAGGAAAGAGACACCCCACCCCTTCCTTGCCATGCTTCCCAGGCACTTGGGAACCAGGACCTCCTTCCGCAAAAATAAGTTTTTCTTCTCATTTAGCCTCAGGGCACCAACTCTGAGTACCCAGCAGAGGCCTACTGTCCTGTGAAGCCCCAGGGAAGCTCGTGGGCAGAAGCTGGAGCGCCATCCTCCCTGGAAGAAAGCTGGCTTGTTCTGGGAACACAAAGGACAGCTGCTGGGCAGCGATGAGCTGCGAATGCTAATGGCCCAGCATGGGGAAGACAGGGGCTTTGCCCTGTGGAAGGCAGGGGAAGGCAGCTCGGGGCTCCCCACCCGGCCAGGGCTGGCTGGGGCCTGGGCAAAGGCCTGCTGTGCGCCCCCCCCTCTTCCAGGGAAGGGCCCTGCACTGGTGCCCACACCCCAGGTCCCCCAGGCCACGCTGAGTCACCCGTACTCATCACCTGAGGACCCAGGCGAGCATCTGTTGCAGGCAGCACACCGTCTAAACATCCGTGCAAACTTGGACCAACAGGTCCTGCTGAAATGTGCTAACCATCTGCTTTTCCTTAGCTGTTTTGGAGCAAATTATGTTTATTACATTAATTTATTTTACTGTCAACAACACGGAATGACACAGTTCCTGCTAAACAACATCATTATATATCTCAGTCTGGCATATTACCAGAAGGTTTTTTTTGTTGTTGTTTTTGCTTTTTTTGTTTTTGTGTTTTTGTAAATGCAACAGGAATAAATACATTGCTGAGTCCAGGATGGTGGCCAGAGGTCTGGACCTGCCTGGGCCGCTCACCCATTCAGGGACAGTCTTCTCTAGGAGAGAGAATGCTGTCTGGGTGAGGCTTGGCCAGGAATATGGAGCTTCTCAGAAGCCTTCGGGGTTGGGCTTCCACCTCCCTCAGCAAGTCCTCCCATTTTCCAGGGGTCAAGCCACACGGACCAGGCAGAGTTCTGAGCAGAGACAGGGTATCCACTCTAGAGCCCTTGTGAGTCACTGGGGGCCATCACCCAAAACCCAACAGCCAGGCAGGGGTTGGAGTGTATAGTAATTAAGTTTGTGACTCTCCACCCCTCAAGACCAATAAACTCCATACTCTCAGAGAGAGAGAGGAGAAAAGGAGAGTGCCAGGTGGAGGAAGAGAAAGAGGGTGAGAAGATGCCTCTCAGGACGTACCAAATCAATTGGTTCAGCATGGAGTGGACTGCTCATTCGGAGCTGAAGAACCTCATAGAAGCACCATGCTGACTCAAAGAGTTCCTCAATTAGGTAATGAGCAACATGAGGTACATGCAGTTTCCTGGGACGAAAACAGAACCTCAGACAGAGACCAGAGCTACCGCTTGCTCAGAGGCAGAGTTTCTTTCATTCAGCTCCTAGGCCCAAATGAGGTTGAGTCTGCATACCCTAACCCAGCCCTGCCTATGACAGCAGAGCCAGGCTTCCTTGCGTAACAGAAGGCAGCTTTGCCTGCTGACACCTCAGAAGCTGAGAGAATCCCCAGGTGGGATTTTTATAGCACAGAGGACCCACCTCATCAATAGATTTGGTAGCCAGGTGGCTTCTGGGTGTCCTTGCAAATATTTGGTTTCAGAGAATGGGTCACATTACACAGTTTAATATTGGGAGACTGTAAGTGCTGCAGCAATCAGCCTTTGTCCCCTACTTGTCCTGTAGCCGCCCATAGGCAGCCCATAAAAACGTGGGGCTCATGTTCACACAGATGGCTGTTGGTTTTATGGGCTGGGAAGCAGAGAAGATGGTCACAGCTGATGGAGAGTCTCGATTAAATGGGTCTCAGCTGCCAGGGACACCTGGGTCCTGGGGGAAGCCATCAGGGACGATGTTCTTTGAGGGCTCCCTGCCCACCCCTTGAAATGGGCACAGGACTGTCCTACCCTGCCTCCCAGAGCCACCACCTCACCACCTCCTAGCCCCAGCATGGGGATGACCCCTGCCCTTGAAGGGCTGGCTCTGTCCCTCCTGAACCTCAGAGTGGGCCCCCCTGCCTCTTCTTCCTCTCTCTCTCTCTCTAGGAGCCCAGTTACCCTTTGGGAAAGAGTAATAAACTGGTTCACCCTAAAATAGGTGCCTAAATTCTATCTCTTAAAGGACATTTTCCATTTCATTGGGGCTCAGCATTAAGTCAATGAAATTGGTCTGTTGTTGTGGAATAGTAGATGGCCTCTAGTCCTCTTGTGCTTTCAGCTCATTCAGAAACAAGAAGAAAGGAGGGAGGGAGCACATCAACCCTCGGTGGGGCCTCCTCTTCAGGCCTAAATTAATTCTGAACACCCTGGCTCTTAAAGGCAGCCTCTATGGGACCACAGGGACTGTTTAGGCTCCTGGAAAAGGGAGAGAAAGAAATGCTTGGAGAGGGGTACTGGCCACCAGGTGGCGCTATTGCCCAGGGTAGTGTGTTGCCCTAAGAACGCGGGCGGAGAGAAGCTGCTAGAAACACACTAGGGCAGGCACGAGGGTAACTAGAGAGAGCTGTCTTTGTGGGTGCTCCTAGGAAGGAGTTCCTAACTCATTGGTGACCGGATGGCAGAGCTTATAGAACAAATCGCAAATTCCGCCACATCCTCCATCTCTGTTATAAAGCCTTGAGATTCTCTTGATTGCTGGGGTGATGGGTTGGGGGTGGGTCCAGAAGAGACGTATGTTGTGGTCCTTTGGAGGGGTGGGGATGGGGGTTGAGAGGACACTGCTCAGTGCAGCGTGGTGCTAGCAGGTTGTTGGGCATTGAGGGCCCTCTTTCCGGGACTGTGTGAACCGAGTTCCGCAGGCGGCAGCGGCCGCGCAGAGCCCGGGCTGGCTTGTCTGCCTCGCCCCGCGGCCGTCCCGGAGGCTCCTCGCTCGTCCCTCCGGGCTCACGCCTTAGCTCCAGGGAAAGCAAAAGCATCGCTTCAGGCTGAGCTTTCTTCACATAAAGTGACTACCACGTGTCAGAAATAAACTGCGGCTTTCCGTATATAATCACAGAACACTTCGGAGAACGGTGTCTTTGGATCAAAAAGGAAACTCAAAACAAAATGCTGCGCGCTGTCTCTGTCTCTCTCTGTCTCTCTCTCTCGCTTTCTCTCGGGTCGCCAGGGCGGCGGGGGTGGGGGGGTGGGGGGGTGGAGGGAGGCGGACCTAAAAAACAAACACAAAAAGTCGGTATCTCCTCACCAGTGCAGCTGACTTCCTGTGTAAACGAAAACCATGTGATATTCCATAAATGTTTCCAGCTCTGAAAGACAGGAAATGAAAACCATCACGGAAAAGGAAAGCTGCAGAATAAAAATTCCCAGTGCATATAGCATTACCACGACATTGCACGGGGACGAAGGCTGGGCCGCCTGCGCAAACCTGCAGGTCATTAGGGGGACTGCTAACGCGGGCGGGGCGCCCCGCACGCTTAGCGCTGCTTCTGCAGGAGAAACAGGGGGGCGGCGGTCACACCCACGGCGCTGGCGGGACGGTTCGGCTTTCAATTAGGTACGCAGCTGAGAAAGTAGTCTTTTCTTCCCGCACGCCTCCCGAGGTCAGGTTTCGACCTCTCAACCCTGTTCAATCGCGGTGATATCCATATGCATGAGGGCTAATTAACTCTGAAAGGCCCGGCTGGCTGGGCCCACCCCGCTGCGCAGGGGTGGGTGGGGAGTGGGCGCAGGGCCCGCAGCCGGCCTCGGCAGCTGCTGTGTCGCCCGCCCGGGTGCGCACATGTGCGCGGGGAGCGCGGCGGGGACCAGCGGGGCGAGGGGAATTAGCCACGTCATTTCTCACCAGCCTAGCAACACGTGGGTGCTTATCCTGATGGCTCCTGCCTGGCCACAGCGTCCCGGCGCCGCCCGTGGGAAAGGGACGCGCATTCTAAAGCAGACTTAAGGTTTGGGGTTAGACTTGGCCTTGCAGCTGGGAGCATGAGACCAGGGTTCGGGACGCAGCCCAGGCTGCCCGTGGGAGCTGGGTAAGTCAGCCCACCTCCCTGGGCTGTCTGCATTTGCTCTGCTGGAACATGAGGTTGTTGGATTGGAAAAAAAAAAAAGGTCATGTCCTTTCCACTTACAAATAAGTCCTAAGAGGTCTATCCAACCTTCATGGTTTTCCTAGTTGAGTATTTTTAGGTTTCCCAGTTCACAACAAGCCAGGAGGCGCCTAGTTTCCACGAGATGGCGATCTGTGCGGTAACATTTTCTACTTTTTCCTGTACCAGTTAAGACCCCTTCCATTTTAGATTTTAGAAACTAACTTTAATGAAGTTTAGCAAATTAGAGAAAATATATTCTTGTGGACCCGCAGTCTGGGATGCTGCTTGGCTCAGAAAGTCCCTTCGGCCTTCACTCACCTTTTCTATCTTCTGCTATGGAAACTGCCCAAATTTCAGGCATATAATATGAGATGGGTCCTGCTAGGCTCACGTGCCCAGGCTTGATCCAATCAACTGGGAGGGGTGTCAGTCACATGATACAAAGGTAGCTGCATAGGCCCAGCCCTGGAGGTGGCAGACTTCCAGGGGTGAGCAGGCCAGAGGTGCCAAAGGGTATCTGCTGCTCGAACTCAGAACCTGATTTCAACTAGGTACAAGGCAATTTCCTCAGACCTGGTTCTCTGGGCTCCTGACTCAGAGCTGGCTTCTGCTCCAGGTAAAGAGGAAGGGCAAGGTTCCCTATATGGAGTTCAGGGGCACCCAGAAGAGCATGCCTGACTTCCCTCAGCTCCAAGCCAGGAGTTGGGAGTGAAGCCACAGGCCCTGCCATGGCCAGAGAGGAGAAGCTGCCTCTCCTTTGGAGAGACTTCTGGGGCCTGGTGCTGAGGAAAGGATCCAGCTTGCGCCCCATGGAAGTAGAAAGAGAGGAAGACCAGGTATGAGATGGCTCGGCTCCATAAAAAAAACCATAGGCACGAGTCTACAGGACAGGGCACTATGGACAGCATTCATTCAGAGAATTGCTAGGATTTGAAGCCTACTTTGCGGGGCAGGTAATATACAGCAAGTCAAGCCCAATGCCTCCTGTTCTGAGGGAACCAGAGCCTACCTGCAGATGTGACTACCTAATGAGACCTCTGTAGGGCAGATCGAATAGGGGAGTGAAACACTCAGAGCTCTTAGTCATAAAGAAATAAAATCTCCTTTGGCTAGCTTAGCAGAAAATGGATTTATTCAGTGTATTGGTCTGGATGGGCTAACCCTATAGCCACCCCCAAATCAAAGTAGCTTAAAACAATAAGAGTCTTATTTCCCATTCACAGCACAGTCTAGTCAGGGTCGGCAGTTGTGGGGAGAACTCCTTGTTGCTAGTGGCTCCACCATCCTCTAGGGTCCTTGCCTTCCATGGGATCCTGCTGGGAAATGAAACTGCCCCAGAGGTTTTAGGGAAGATGACGATAGGCTGTCTGTCACCATTGGACAGAACTCAGTTCGGCGATCACACCCAAGTGCAAGGAGAGCTGGGAAAGGCCCAAAGACAAAGAGAATGGGTCAAGTGAGCATCTAGCCGTTCTCTTAGAGGATGTTAGATGATGTTGGAGGACTGAGTCTCAGGCAGGTTGGAGTGAGAGTTGAGGTTAACCTTCCAGGATCACTCCCCGCCCAGAACCCAGCCACAGACTTCATGAGTAGCTGCGGTGGTCTCTCCACTCAGCAGCACAGAATGCCCGAAACCTGCTTGATTGCACATGCCGCCTCTGCTAAACTAATGAAACTCCCAGCCCCAGGGCTTAGCCTTGCTGTGTCTGGGAAACAGCTGCCACCACTGAAGGCTGGATGTCTCTGCTGTCACCCAAAACACTTTTAAGAAAATTTGGAGGCACCAGCTTTTCATCCCTTCCCTCCTGCCTCACCCCACTTTTCCATCAGTTTACACTTCCAAATTCAAGTCTTGAATAGGAACCTTTAAAGGGTCAAGACTTCATCCTTCCTGCAAGGGAGGCTGGGAACTTGAGTTCTGATTTTCATTCTGGGAAGGCAGGACCCATATTGTGAGTTTTTCCTGTAATGAGATAGATAGTCATGAGACAAATTTCCACCATTGTGGGTGAGAAGGGATGGAGACCTTTTGGCAACTGCAGTTCTGGCTGGGTTGGGAGAAATGGTGCTGAGGAGGAATTATAAATTATTTTCAAGCAGTTCTAAAAGCAAAAAGGCCAATGGGCAGAAACATAGGTTCTTGGAGTTAAAGGGACTATTTGAGGTTATCTGTCTAGTTTCAACACAGGAATCCCCCTCAGCCAAAACTTCCCTGTGATCAGTCAGCGCCACTGAAATATTCAGTGACGGGTGACTCAGTACTGCCTTGTAAGGCAGACTTTTGGGTCACCTTTTATTCTATGAAGGCTCTTTTTAGTGAAGTAGAAATCTGACTATTTTTAGAACTGCCACCACTGGCCCCAGTTCTGTCCTGGGAAGCCACATGAAACAAATCCATCTTCCAGGCAGATAGACAATGTTATGTTCTACTATCCAGTCCTTTTTCTACTCTTCTCTGGGCTGAACAGCCTTACTTCTTTCCAATGTTCCTCATTTGGTGATCTGCTTAAGAGAGACTTGTGGACAGAAGGTCAGAATAACAACTTCCCAATGGCCATGCTGTGAATTTCGCTACTCCTTAAAACTGTTTTGGAGAGATGCATAAACACTCCAATTTGATGGGAAAACTGTTGTGCTGAGAAACCAGGCTATCGAAGAAATCCAGAAAACCAGGGTCCAGATCGAGGTTTGAAACCATTGTCCCAAGTTCTACAGATACCCCTTCCACTAGGTCCCATCCTCCCTAGATCCAGCCAAAGGCCCCCATCCATGCGCTGGATCCCCGGGCTTGCACAGGGGGTGTGGCTTAGAGGTACTCCAAGGGCCCCCCTGTGAGGGCTGTCACAGCGACACCTATCAGCAGTTACTGTTGACAGTGAAACTGGCTGCTGTGGGGACACAGGAACGAGTCCTTTGGTAAGAGCCTCTACAGTATTACCCCGCATGTGTGAATGTGGTCACTTACAAAAATAAAAATGAAAAAGACCATTATCTTTCTGAAACCATTAGCTGTCATCTCTGCTGCACTCTGCCTAACGGGTCCCCATGAGAAAGGGAGAGCCTGTTTATTAGAGGAATCATTGGCAGTTGCACCAAACCACTCTGGCAGTGACTACTGTAATAGACAATGTCTCAGGCAAGTTCAAATGTGGCTATTTCACAGGACACCTCAATCATCCAGATCATGCACTCAAATTATGCTTCATTTCAAAAGTCCTAGATCATTGCTGTACTATATCCATTCTTTTCACGATTACAAAGAAAGGTGCTTATTGTCAAATATCTGAAAAATACATGGAAATATAAAGAAAATTAAAATGGCCAGGAATAACCACTGCTACCAACTTAGTGCCTTTTGTCTGGGTTGTTACACATATATTTATGGATAATAATGCTAACATCATGTTATACAGACATTTTGTAGATATTTTGCTCATTTAGTATTGTGTTCATGAGCGTTTTGCCATATGGATTTGTTGAGAATATGGCTTTAAGGCTGAATCACATTCCTTCTTTCACTTGCTGTTCCTCAGTCAGGAAACAGTGTGTGTGCCAGGCACTGTTGCAGGCTTTGGGTGCACAAAAGTAAGTCAGAAAGGCAGCATCTGGCTTCCTGGGGCTCATCACCTGGTGGAAGAGGCAGAAACAGGAATCAGTCATTACAACAGTGATGAGAGTGAAGGAAAGGGACAGGGCCTCACACCAGCGTGGGATGAAGGGACCCAGCAAGGTTGTCAGTGGGGGTAGAGGTTTGGGAGGCTTCCTGGAGGAACTCCTGCCCCAGCAGAGCCCTACCGGGCCTATGCTACAGAAAATGGTCAGATTCCCAAGGGAAGAGGGGGAAGAACAGAACTTGGCTGTTAACTGCATGTGAGGGAGGAACAAAGGATGTATTCAAGGTTTCTTACTTGAGCGGCCAGGCAGATAGCCCCATGACCAACCCACTGGTCTAGAAACTATGTTGTTTCCATTTTTCTTTCTTTTGCTATTAATAATGCTGCAATGAACATGCTTAAACATAAGTCTGTGACTGCCTCTCACCATGTCCTCAGGATAGAGGGATTACAGGGTGGTATGGGGTAGCAGCTTTTGAGGATTTGATAAGGATCACCTGCCTGCTGCCACCTCCCAAGTAAGAAGCAGAGCTGAAACTTGACCCAGCCAGCCTGACTCCAGAATCTATGCTTTCAACACACAGAGTAATATTTTGTTTAATGTGGCCAGTTTCATATTTTTAAAAATGTGTATTTCTTTGAACACTAGTAAATCTGAATATTCTAATTTTTTCCCTTTTCTATCATGTTTTTGGACATGCGTTTTTGTGTGTATATGGTGAGGTGTGCAGAGTGCTTAGTGTGGTGTGTCATGTGGGATATGTGTTTCGGTTTGTAGTGTATCTGTGGTTGTATGTGTGTGCGTGCCTGTGGTGGTACATGAGTGTGCATGTGTAGAGAAGAATGAGTGTATTGTGTGGGTGTAGGGGTGTGGGGTGTTTGTGGACCTGTGTGCATTATCCATTTATACCCACGAGGTCATATGGATCTGGAGTCGTGTAGACCAGTGGAAACTTGAGCAGATTATGTTTCTGAGGGAACCTTAGGATGTCCCTTTCCTCTTTGGAGGAGTCAGGGGTCCCTGAGAGAAGACCGCCCAGAACACAGCTCACAGTAAGGCTTGCTGCAGTTGGGTAGCATCTTGCTGTGGGGCCGTGCTCCATGGCTGTATCTGCAAGAATCTGCGTGGGTCACACCTGGGGTCTGTCTGACTGTGAGGTTTCCTGTCGCACAAAGAGACTTGAAGAATAGCCTGAGGCCTAGCCTGCGGGACCCTTAGCTTTGCCTGGGCCTCTCTGTGGGGTCAAGAAGGAAGGATGTGCTCACTCAAAGGTAAGGACACTGGAAAGTCCCTCATCAAGAGACAGGAGGCTTTGTTCCACTTCTCTCTCCCTTTCTTAGCCCCACTGAACTGCTTCCCCTGGGGGCCTTGCAGGGGCTCCTCAGCTTTCTGTACCTTCCTTCCTCTTTTTCCATATACAGATGCTGGGGAGCACTTGCAGTAAGGGGCTTCCCACTTATTGAAGACTTCGCATCCTGCTTGAACACAAGCAGACACAGTAGAGGATGGAAATAGTGTTGACAGGTAAAGCCCACACAGGACAAGAACCACATTTCAGGAGGCATGGTTGTCCATGGAGTCCCACACGGGGACTGTGTGCAGCAGCAGAGCATGCTGGACTGCCCCTTCCTAAGCAGTGGCCTTTAGGTAGCATCCTGGCCAGACCAAGGAGGGGCCCTAGGACCTGGTAGGCACTGTCTTGCCTGAGCTGGAGGGGTGGAAGGGAAGCCCCAGCCTGAGCAGGAAGTACAGTTGTAAACAGAGTGAATCTTTTTACTTTACCAGAACCAGATGTATAAAAGTACCAGGGAAAAAAAGGAAGCCAAAGGTTAAAAAAACAGACTACTGCCATCAGGAACAATGAAGTTTTATTGCCATGCTTGTCAATGGCATGGTTTATGAGTGAAAACTCAGTGCCAGACACTCTGTCCAGGACAGGGCAGAGCAGGGGCCCTGCCTGCCTGGGGCCAGAGCCGCAGAGAGGCAGGCATCCCACGCCTGAGCCCAATGCTCCCTCAGTGTGGAAGCTGATTTGTGCCTTGAATTCTCCAACATGAGACCTGTCACCTCTATGACCAAAGTCCCAGCATTGTCTAAGTGCTCGGAGAATCACTTCAATATTGCATTCTTTGGCAGCCACATCTGCTGGGTGACAATCCTATGAATATCATACTGAACCGTGTTGAGAACTGGGTTTGAGAACTGGGTTCACTTGGCGTGTGAGTGCGTACACAATTCTTTTTTTTTTTAAGTATATTTTATTGATTATGTTGTTACAGTAGTTCCAATTTTTTTCCCCTTTGTTCCCCTCTGCTCAGTAATCCCTCTTCCATCCAGCAATCAATCCCACCCCTCTTAGTTCATGTCCATGGGTTGTGCATATAAGTTCTTTGGCTTCACCCTTCCCTATATTATTCTTAACTTCCCCCTGTCTATTCTGTACCAACCAATTATGCTTCTTAATCCCTGCACCATTTCCCCATTTCTCCCCCTCACCCATCCCAGCTGATAACCCTCCAAATGATCTCCATACCTATGATTCTGATTCTATTCTGGTTTGCTTAGTTGGATTTTATTTTTATTTTTTAGATTCAGTTGTTGATACTTGTGAGTTTGTTGTTATTTTAGTGTTCATAGTTTTGATCTTCTTTTTCTTAAGTAAGTTCCTTTGACATTTCATATTATAATGGCTTGGTGATGATGAACTCCTTTAGCTTCACCTTGTCTGGGACGCACTTCATCTGCCCTTCCATTCCAAATGATAGCTTTGCTGGATAGAGTAATTTTGGTTGTAGGTCGCTTTTCATCACACTGAGTACTGCTTGCCAGTCCTAGCATGCCTGCAAAGTGTCCTCTGAGAAATCAGCTGATAGTCCTATAGGCACACCCCTGTAGGCAACTCTCTGCCTCTCTCTTGCTGCCCCCTAGACTCTCTGTTTACCTTTCACCTTTGGCATCTCAGTCATGATGCATCTTGGTGAGGTCCCCTCTGGGTCCAGCTCGCCCGGGACCCTCCGTGCTTCCCAGACCTGTATGTCCATCTCCTTCACAAAATTTGGGAAGTTTTCTTCATTTTTTTCAATTGTTGCTTCCTCATTTTGCACTGGTTGACTGTTTTTTTCTTTCTTATGTTCTAAATCATTGATTTGAACCCCGGTTTCCTTCCCTCTTGTGTGGATTTTCCTTCGTTTCACTTAACATTGCCTTCATTTATGCGTTTGCTGTACTCAAGCATATCTGTCAAGTCTGTGAGCATCTTTATCACCAGTGTTTTGAATTCTGCATCTGTTAGGTTGTCCATCTCCTCATCTATTAGGATGGCTATCTCCTCACTGCTTAGTTCTCCCACTGGAACCTTGGTCCATTTCCCCTTTTGGGCCATACTTCTCTGTCTTCTCATTCTGAGAGGCTCCTGTGTTTGTTTGCTTCTGCGTCCCAGGTAGAGCTGTAGCTCCTGTTACGTTGTAAGGGGCAGAATCTTAGGGATTCATCAGTACAGGGTGACCTGTTTCACCACGTTGTGGCGCTGTATGTGGGGGAGGGGTCTAAGAGGGAACAATGCTGCCTGCCCAGCACTCACCCCTTTTCCAGGCACCTCTCCCCCTTCTGCACCAGACTGGCACCCTTCCCGCTGCTGTCCTGGCTGTCATTCCCAGAGTGGGTGGGTCTGCAGATGTTGTAGGACTGTGGGGGCCCTTTAAACAAGCAGACTCTGCTGAGAGACTGGCAGTTTCTGCCTTCACCCCAACCCCCTCTGGTCTGCACAGTCAGAAGCAATGAGGCTTGATTTTCCCCAGTGCTGAGACCATGGGGTGCAAGGTTCAGTGAGGAGCTGGGAACGCTACTCAAGTGTCCCTCCTGACTTTTTAAAACGTGTGACTGCGCTTTCTGCCTGCCTGCCGCTGTCACTGCTGCTGCTGCCACCACCACACTGCATCCTTTCTGCCCCTCCTACCTGTATGGGTGAGTATTTCTTCTTTATATCTTTGTTTGCTGGACTTCCATGCAGTTTGATTTTCTGGAACTTCTGGTTGTTTCTAGTTCTGAAGTAGTTGTACTCCTTCTTAGTTGTGGAGGGAAACGAAGCATGTCTGTCTACGCCTCCATCTTGGCTGGAAGTTCTCACACAATTCTAATATAATCAGAACAATACCTTCTCCTATGCTCAAAACCCTCGAGTGCTTCTCACCTTTCTCCCTCCCACTCTCCCTCCCTCCCAGTAAAGCAGGAGGCCTCCCAGGGCTCTCCACACCCCAAAGTAGGGCCCCGCCACCCCTCTGGCTGACTCCCCTGCCCCATCCTGACCATCCTGCACTTCTCCACCAGGCCGGCCCACTCCTGCTGGAAGCCTTTACTCAAGCCAGAATGCTCTGTCTCTAGGTATTCATGTCTCCCTTAGCCCAAGTGGGGAGTGTAGTCTGTGCTTCTGCACAAGGTGGCTTGTATACCAAAGGAATTCAGGTACTGGGAGACCAGGTGTGAAAGGAGCTCTTGGCAGTACTCAACTGGGATTGAGGAATCAGTGGATTAAAAAGGGGAGAATATATTGACTTGGGGATATCACTCATGACTGGGGTTCAGTTCCTGCAAGGACACCTGGAGCCAGCCAGTCGTCATAGTGCCAAAAAGGCTTCCTAAATCTAGGATGTAAGCGAGGTGAAGGTGCTGAAGTTGCCCTTGCATGCTATTGCACAAGAGAGTAGAAGTCTCTGGATATAGACCAAGGAACTGTGACATCAGATTATGCAATGCAAGGGGAGGGGGCACTTCTGGCACCAAAGGCACTAAAATCCAAAGACATTAAAATGTTCTTGCTTATAGGGTGCCTTCATATCTTGGGATCCTGCAGACAGGGTTCAGCAAGACTTGCCCAGGCCTGGGAGCTTCAAGGGAGCTTCCTGACTCACTTATGAAATAGGATGCATCAAACCTGAACTCTCTGAGTTACCACTGGCTTTGCCAAAGTGATGTGTGTGATGGTGTGTACGGACGGACCCTCACATGATTTCAGTGACAGCAAAGGGAAGCACATGGCACCCTGGCCCATGGAACCAAAATGTTATCACAACAGTAATGCTAGGAGGTGGCTAGTGCTCAGATAAACACAGTGTGAGCAGGGCCCAAACTCACCCACTTGGAGAGTTGGGAAATGTGGAGACCGATGGGGGAGCTGCCCAGAGACAGGCGGTGCCCATGGCCTTGCCCACCCCTTGTAGTTCTTGACCTCCTTATATCTTACAGAATTAGCTACGGATGAGCTTTTTTTGTTTTGTTTTGGTTTTGGTTTTTTAAGAGCCAAACGAGACCATTATGCACCTATTTTCTTGTTCAAGAATTTGCAACATGTGTTTACATTCTTGACCCCACCTTGCCCCTCACCCCCTTGGATGCTCAGCCCAGTTAAAGTGGGTGAACATCTCTGGAGGCCTGACCAGATCCTATGAACTATTATCATTTGGTCACTGTGGTCCCTCTCAGGTAGAGCAAGGGGATAGGATTCACACCTACTGTGTGCAGGGCATGGGAGGGGGCCCGTGGGGGCCCTGCGGGGGCCCTGTGGCAGCAGCACTGACCTGAGATATGGGCAGGAGGGAGGCACAGTGGCCCCTGGAGGCACCGTCCCCTTCCTTGCTCTCAGTTGGCTCTGTTCTCAAGACAGTAGTAAGCCAGCGAGCATCTCTCCATCCGCACACTACCAGAACCTTCCCTCCACTTCCCTTGCCTGCCAGCCCAAACTGCCACTGCAAAGGCATGGCCCTATCCACAACCTGGGCTGGAGGGGAGTGCTGTTAACTTAATGTATCGCTGGAGACAGAGTTGAATGTGCTGACTGTGTTCATTCTAATAACTCAGAAGGAAAAAATCCATTTTGCAAATCACCTTCCTTACTTTGGCTTTCCATGAACTATTTATTCCGTGGGAATTGCAGCGTTTTCATCATTTTCATTCTCCTTGAAGCAGCACAAAGCAGTGCACAGATGATTAAGAAATTTTCCCTCCTACCTGTAAAAGGAGGGCTAGCAGAGCCTGTGTAGACACTGAAATCCTGTAAATAATGGATTCAAGGGGGTGGCTTTGGTCCTTCTGTCTGAATACTCTCCACAGTTGGTCACAGTACGCAGTGATGCCCCTCCCTGAGACAGAGGAGGAGACAGTCGGATGTGACCTGCTCTCCCCAAGGTCCCTGTGTATGTCCCAAGGGTTTTAGGGCTCTGCTGGGGGTTGGGGAAGAAGGAGAAGTCAAGGGCAGGAGAGGTTACTGCCCACAGGGACTAGTGTCAGTAAAACAAGAAAGTATAACCTGAGCATCTCTTAGAAGTGAACTATAGAAATGATCCCTGAAGTATACTCTTCTGAGGGTGTCTTAGAAACTCATATGGTAGGGCAATTGCTTGCCTGTTAGAAATAAGGGGAGAGGAGACGCATAGCCCACCTGCCTCCTTGGTGCCTGCCCTGCCCCTGTCCTGGGCCTAACCAGAATCAAATAAGGCACACGGCATCCCATTTCGCACCTTACAGTTCCAAAACCCAGGGAGGTTTAGTAACTGGCTGGGGGTCACGTGGATGGAAGATGGCAGACTGAAAGTCAAGCCTTCTGACCCCAGATCTACCCCCCGTCCATAAGACTCTGGGCGAGGGGGAAGAAGAATATTATTTTAAGAAGACACAGCATAAAGGAAGGAGGTAGATAAGAGGGCTACTGTAACAGAGGACACCTGAGACTGCTGTGGAGGGCCTTCCTAACGATGGGAGATCCGACCCCATAGAGAGACCTGCTTCCACGGTGGTCATGCACGGTGGTCATGCATGGTTACATCTTACTGTGACTACTGATCTGCCCTTGTGAAGGCGACAGGGCAGACAGAGGCATGAGGAGTCACTGGGCACTGGAGGTTTGAAGGAAGACTAAAGAAAAATGAGAAGTCCATGAAAATATAGTGTTCTGAACCTAGGGATATTCTGGAGTGTTCACCAGAGGCCAGGATAGAAGAGGAGCCCTTGTTTAAAATTCACAGTTCACAACCAGGTCATGTCAATCATACATAAAAAAAGAGGATTTTCTTTAGAGCCTAAACATTAAAAGGTCTTCATGAAAATTTCAATTAAGCCTGAAAACAGTTATTTTTCTGAGGGTTATAGACTGTATTACTAATAACAAAATGACTACTTTTAATCCCTGGCATTTTGACCCACTTTATTAGACAGCCAGGTAAAATCATATTGCCTATTCTTTTGACAGTGTTATTTCATATCAGATGGCAACGATTTCACCTTAAATGATTTAAACAATTCTCTTTTCCTTGAACATCAAAAGAAAATTAATAGGGCAACTTGCAACGTGGTTTTCCCATACAGATATTGTAGCTTGCCTGTCTCAAGGACAAAGGCCTGTGCTGCTGTAGAGACTGTCCTCCTACAGCACCTCCCAGAGGCTCCAGCCACTAAGCGAATGGCTCGGAGGCAAGAGGAGGAAGACACGGTCTCTCGTGGGTCTGAGCCTGCACCAGGGCTTAGTAAGAGCCAGTGGCTGACTGTGGTGTAAAGATGTGCTAAGCATCACAGGAGAAGGGCCAAGCACATGGGGCTCACATAATGGAACATCACATTTGGTGAAAGGGTAAAGCAAGGTCTCAGAAGGAGATGGCATTTTAAATGTTCATAACAGCGTCATTCATAAGAGCCCCAAAGTAAAAATGAGCCAAATGTCCAACAACTGCTGATATCCAAAATGTGGCCATACATGTTACAGTGTAGATGAATCTTGAAACACTATGCTAAGTGAGGGAAGCCAGACCTAAAAGACCACATATTATGAGATGAATTTATCTGAAATGTCTTGAATAGGCAAATCTTCAGAGACAAAAAGTAGGTTGCCTAGTACTAGGGGAGATGGGAAGATTGGGGAGGAGTGATAGCTAAGGGGTGTATGATATCTTTTGGGCTGTAAAATTGTTCTAAAATTGATTGTGGTGATGGTTGCACAACTCCATGAATATACCAAAGGCCATTACATTATATATTTTAGTCATGTGAACTGTATGGTATGTGATTTCTATCTCAATAAAACTTTTTTTAAGGAGATGAAGTTTGAGATGGGCCTTGGAGATTGGATTGCAAATCCATGGAGATCTGATTGGCTCCTTTCATGGGAAATACATCTTTAGGTTGGAGCTCAGGAATTATTATTTAGGAGCTACTACATTCTTCCTTCTGGAAGAGGTAGCGGAAAGTACTGCAGTTCAGAGATGCAATGACTGTGGTCAAGCTTGCGAAGCCACAAAGATGTTTCCAGCTTCACTGAGGTATAATTGACAAAATTATAGTATACTTAAAGTTTACTAACATTATGATCCTTATGATCTTATATGTTTTGAAAGTATTTCTACCTTCAGATCCTTAGTTAATATCCATCATATTTACCTTTCTTTTTTGGTGAGAACACTTATGTTCTACTTTCTTAGCAAATTTTAATTATATAGTACTGTGTTATCAACCATAGTAGCCATTTTATACATTAGATCCTCAGACCTTATCCATCTTATAACTGAAAGTGTGTGTACCCTTTTACCAACCTCTCCTTATTTCCCCACCAATCTGAGCTATTTATTGATAACCACCATTCTGTTTATAAATTCTTAAGTTATATAAATTTCTAGTCACTATGTTGTACACCTGAAACTGATATATTATATGTTAACTGTAATTAAAACTTCTTTTTAAATAACAAAAAAATAAAGTAATTACTGATAAGTATAGACTTGCTATTGCTATTTTGTGAATTGTTTTTTTGGCTGTTTAATAATTTCCTTGTTCCCTTCTTCCCTTCTTGCTCTCTTCCTTTGTGGTTTTATGATTTTCTCTGGTGGTATGCTTTGATTCCTTGCTCTTTGTCCTTTGTTTACCTACTATAGATTTTTATTTTGTTGTTATTATGAGGCTTACATAAAACATCGTATATTTATAATGATCTACTTTAAGCTAATAACAAGTTAACTTCAAATGCATAAAAAACTCTACACTTTACACTCCCTCATCATTATATGTTTTTGATGTCACAATTTACATATTTTATATTATATACCCATTAACAAATTATTGTAGTTATAGTTATGTTTAATTATTTTGTCTTTTAACCTTTATATTAGTTAAAGGGGATATACCCACCACCATTACAATATTAGTGTATTCTGAATTGAACTATATATTTTATACTTTCATATATTTTATGTTACAAATTATCATCCTTTTGTTTCATAGTGAAGAACTCCCTTTAACATTTCTTGTAAGGCTGGTCTAGTGGTAATAAATTCCTTCAGTTTTGTTTGTCTTGAAAGCTCCTTATCTCTCCTTAAGTTCTGAAGGACAGCTTTGTTGGGTAAACTGTTCTTGGCTGGCAGGTTTTTATTCTTTCAACACTTTAAATATATCATTCCACTCCTTTTTGGTCTGCAAGGCGTCTGCTAAAAAATCTAATGACACTCTTCTGGGGGTTTCCTCTTATGTAACAAGTTGCTTTTCTCTTGGTGCTTTTAAGATTGTCTCTTTGTCTTTAACTTTTGACAATTTAATTATAATATGTCTCAGTGTGGGTCTCTTTGTATTCCTTTTATTTGAAACTCTCTGGATCTGAATGTCTGTTTCTTTCCCCATATCAGGGAAGTTTTCACCCATTATTTCTTTAAATAATCTCTCTGTTCCCTTTCTCCTTTTAGAACCCCTATAATGTGTATCTTGGTCTGTTTCATGATGTCCTATAAGTCCCTTAAGATATCTTTACTCTCTTTCCTTCTTTTTATTTTTTTTTTTTTTGTTCCTGTAATTGTATGAAATCACTGCCCTGTCTTTGAGTTCACTGATCTTTCCTTCAGCTTGATCTAGTCAAAACCCCTTATTGAATTTTTCAGTTCAGTCATTACATTGTTCAACTCTATGATTTCTTTTTGGTACATTTTAGTATTTCTATTTCTTTGTTAAAATTCTCACATTGCTCTCCTGATCTCAGTGAGCATCTTTATAACTACAATTTTTTAATTTTATATTAGATAAATCACTTATCTCTCTGATGAAGTTGCCAGCAACATCTTCCCTAAACACAGGGCAAAGCAGGGTGTTCTCTACTTAGTCTCAATTGCTGTGCCAAGCCCTGCAGTCTTCAAGATCCTCTTAGCATTGGGAAGCAGTGAATCCCTCTTTTTAAAAAATGTATGCCAGGCATTATCATGCGATATGCTATTTTTATGCTGATCCTACAGACTAGAATGTCATCTTCTCTGGTTAAAAAAAACATCAAATCCAAGACCTAAATGAAGATGAACCTCCATGAAGGTGTCTTCTAGTTGGATTTGATCACATTTTCCTCTTTGATTCCACAGTATTTTTCTGGTGCTTCCATTATAATATTTATTTCATTTTGCTTTTTGTATTTGTTTATATTCCTTTGACTATAATATATACTTAATGGCAGAAGTCATTTCTTTACATTCTTTGGATATTGATTGGGTGTTACTATGCATAAGTCAGAACTTGATATTATGAGAGAAACACATTTGATAAGATATAGACCTTTAGTATAACAAGTTTGAAGTGCAATTTTCAACATTTGCTAAAAAGAGATCTAATCTCTTAAATAGAACAACAGCTCTTATAAACCAATAAGAAAAGAGCAAACATCACTATAGGAAACAGAAATATTTTCAGATGCTGCTGGTAGTATTGTTACCACTTTTCTTGAGGGCCGTCCCATGCACCAAAAGGTCACAGGTCCAGTTCCCGGTCAGGGCACATGCTTGGGTTGCAGGTTGCAGGTTCAATGCCCAGTTGGGGTATGCATGGGAGGCAACCAATGTCTCTCATATCAGTGTCTCTCTCTCTCTCTCTCTCTCTCTCTCTCTCTCTCTCACTTCCTCTCTCTCTAAAATCAATAAATATATCCTCGGGTGAGTGTTCAAAATAATAATAATAAAAACATGGATAAACTTTGGTTCAGTAATTCCACACTAAAGGGTTTTGCCTAAGGAAGAAATTGGGATATACACAATGATTAAATGCCATTTTACTTAATATCATTATGTTAAAGACAGGGTGATTTATTATATTAAAAAATGGGAATACCACATCTACAGAATAAAATATTCTGAAAAAGTAAAAATCATGTTTCCAAAAGTATGTAATGGCACAGAAAAATATCTAGGATAAAATATCAAAAAAGAAAACTATACACAAAAACCCATCATCATACCAAAATGTATTACTAAGAAGTCATATTTTAGGTTATTTTAATTTTATTCCTTAAAATATTCAGTAATGATTACATATTTACTTTAAAATAAGAAAAAACATTTTTGAAAGAAATATATTATATCTAAATGAAGAGCTAAGGCAAGTGCAGAAAGAGCCAGGGCTGGGATTCAGGCGGTCCATTCCAGTATCTCCCAGTATGTCCATACTGATCAGTGGTCATTGATTACTTGGGGCTTTGACATAATAATGGTCATTAAATATATTTAGTACTACCCACACAACTATGATCAGGCAGAAAATGACAAGTTTCTTAAAGCCTGGAAAAAGAGTTTTAAAGTGTGACATTCAATGAAAAGAATTGCTCAAAAACTGTTAAGAAAGTAAACAAAATAGACCATCATATTCTATAGACACTTAGAATCACTGAGCTTAAGAACTTAAAGAATCTTAAAGATCAGCCATGTCACAGATGGAGAAAATAAGGTTCAGAAGTATTCACCCACTCACCCAAGGTCCAAGAGATTGGCTGGTGTTCTGGGTTGAATTATGTACCTCTTGGCCCCCCAAATGTGTATGTTGAAGCCATAATCCTCAGTCCCACAGAACGTGACCTTTTTTGGAAATAGGGTCATTGAAGGTGTAATTGGTCAAGTGAAGATGAAGTCATTAGGGTGGGCCCTACGCCGATATATCTGGTGTTCTGATTAGAGAGGAAATTTGGACACAGGCAGGCACATAGGGAGAGCAGCATGCAAACATGAAGGCTGAGGTTGGTGTGATACTTTTATGAGCCAAAGATTATAGCCAAAGATTGGACAAAGATTACCAGCAAACCACCAAAAGTTGGGGGAGAGGCATGAGACAGATTTTTCCTCACAGCCCTGGGAAGGAACCAACCTGCCGACACCTTGATCTTGAACTTCTAGTGTCCAGGACAGTGAGACAATAAACTTCTGTTGTTTAAGCTGCTCAGTTTGTGGTACTTTGTTTCGGCAGCCCTGGCAAACTACTCTAGGTAGGCGGCAGAGTTGGAGCTCAAGTGTGCTGACTCCCAGCCCAGGGCTGAGGTCTTCGAACATGTTGCACATATTTAGTACAAGTTTCCCAACTCAGTGAACTCCTGGGCCCTCTCTGAATGGGCGTTTTTGTAATCTTCATGCTCAGAACGGAACTTACTTTGAATTCCAAGCCAAGTTGAGATTGGAACTCGAACAGGAATTGAAGGGTCTGGAGGAGCTGATACCTCCAGCTTAAAACCCCTTACCTGGGTGCTGAAAACCCCTTACCTGTGTGTGAGGCCTGGCAGGATGGCAGAACCTAGGCTAAAAGATGCAGGCTTTAAAGGATTCATGTTGCCCTTGAGTGTATGGTTTTCTGATTCAGACTAAAATGGCAAGTTTGTGGCCAGCACCTTTCACCCAGGCATTTGGCTGCTCTTCTTGCATTCCTCCTCCAGGCCCAGATGTCTGAGGTTGGAACACTGGGTTTAGGACTTTTAATTCAATCCAGACTATGTACTAAGTCCTCTTACCATTTGGTCAAAGAAAGGAACTCTAAGGGATGGTGTCTGGCTTTACAGAGTTCACCCTCTGCATATGAAGCCAGATCTGCTGGCATGAGGAGAGGCAGCAATAATCCACCAGGTACAGGATCTCACTGCGAAACAGAGAAGATGAGGTCCAGCAGAAGGACGGGTTGTCACCATCAACAGAAAACAAGGCCTCCTGCCCCTGCCAGCCTCACAAGACTGCATCTCATGCTCAAAGACACCGGGAACTCATAAGCAACTAGAGGATCAGAGGGCCAAAGTGGTTGATGGTCTTTGTATCCAAAGGCCACATTAGAATGTAAACTCTTTAGGATGAAACAAAAAGTGGAGGCAGAAGATAAGGCCCTAGGACTTGTTTCTGTACTGAGTTTAGGAGGGCAGATCTGGAGCTCTGTGGTGTCCAGTGTCCGGGTTGAGCCCTGTCCCTGCCCAAGTAGGATCTAGAGCAGCTGGTTCAGTTCTCATTCCTGGGCTGAATCAGCTGGAGAACCAGCCTCCTGGGGCCCAGCCAGGCTCAGACCAATTGTGTTATGACCCATAGAACATTTGAAAATGGGAGTTTTTCTACAAAGCAGTTTGAACTACAAACAATGGCCTCTTCTGGAAACCATTGCCTCAAGTTGTATGAGGCAAAAAAACAAAACAAATAAAACAAAACAAAACCCCAGCAGATTATAAAGTCCATGATACATTTTGTACATAGTTTGTGGTTTTATAGTTACTTTAATCTTTTTTCCCCCTGAACTACTCCAAAGATTTGAACATTAGCTGAGCCAACACATAGTTGCACTCCTAAGCAACCAAGTTGTAAAACTAGATGCTGGACCATGTCCACGACAGTTTCGTAACATCTCCAAGAGCAAAGGTGACATGAGCTATTGAAAAGGATCCAAGGAACCATTACTATGTTTTGTGTCAAAGAGCTGCTTTATTAGTCTTAACACCACAAGTCAGGCAGCTGAAGGTTGTGTTTTTCATCTCATTTCCTTACCCCAGGTCTACACAATCAAGTCCAATGGTCCTGGAGGCTGCCTTATTTCAACCCATTGTCCCACCATGCTCAGCTTGCAGGCTACCCTGTCACAGGCTGGGGCAGAACGTGGCTATGTTGGAGACAGAGGCAAGCGTCCTACAGCGCCCTACTAGAGGCTGGACTTAATGGCACCAGTATTCTTGGTTCCTCCCAGCAGGAACACTGGACTCCCAGCACAGGTGGCAAACCCAGCATGATGGAACAACATGCTGTTTTCCACCCCCAGTCTAGATTTCAAACAAAGAGAAAAATTGTCTTTGTGTATGTGTGTGTTTATCTTTATTGTAATTTTTTCCCATTACCATTTAGTCCCCTTATACCTCCTTCTCCCACAGCAATCACCACACTTTTGTCCTTGTGAATGGGTCCTTTTTCCTTTTTGCTCAATCCCTCCACCCGCTAACCTCTCCCCTCCTTAGCTGTCATCCTGCTCTCCATCTATAAGTCTGCTTCCACATTCCTTGTTAGTTCAGTTTGTTCATTAGATTCTACATATGAGTGAAATCATATGGTATTTGCCTTTCTCTGACTGGCTTATTTCACTTAGTGTAATGTGTTCCAGGTCCATCCATGCTGTCACAAAGGGTAAAATTTTCTTCTTTTTTTTTTACTGGCTGAGTAGTATTTCATTGTGTAAATGTCCCATAGTTGTTTTATCTGCTCATCTACGGATGAGCAGTTGGGCTGCTTCTATCACTTGGTGATTGTAAATAATGCTGCAGTGAACATAGGGGTGCTTATGTTCTTTCGAATTAGTGTTTTGGGTTCCTTCGGATATTCCCAGAAGTGAGATCGCTGGATGGAAAGGCAGATCCATTTTTAATTTTTTGAAGTATCTCCATTCTGCTTTCCATAGTGGCTGCACCAATCTGCACTTCCACCAACAGTGCATAAGGGTTTCTCTTTCTCCACATCCTCACCAGCACTTGTTGTTTGCTGACTTATTGATGATAGCCATTCTTACAGGTGTGAGATGATCTCACTGCAGTTTTAGTTTGCATTTCTCTGATGATCAGTAATGTTGAGCATCTTTTTATATGTCTATTGGCCATCTGTATATCTCCTTTGGAGAAATGTCTATGCAGGTCCTTTGCCCATTTTTTAATTGGATGGGGAGGGGTTGGTGTTGGGTTTTATAAGTTCTTTATAAATTTGGGATATTAACACCTTATCAGATGTATTGATGAATATGTTCTCCCATTCTGTGAGTTGTCTTTATATTTTGTTGATGGTTTTCTTTGCTGTGCAAAAACTTTTAAATTTGATATAGTTCCATTTGTTTATTTATTTTTTCTTTTGCTTCTTTTGGCTGGGGAGATACATCTGATAAAATATTGCTCTGAGCAATGTCTAAGATTTTGCTGCCTATGTTTTCTTCTATGATTTTTATGGTTTTGGGTATAACATTTAAGTCTTTGATCCATTTTGAATTTATTCTTCTGTGTGGTGTAAGAAGGTGGTCTGGTTTCATTTTTCTGTATCTGTTCAATTTTCCCGACACCATTTATCGAATAGACTGTCTTTAGACCATTATAAGTGCTTGTTTCCTCTGTTGAATATTAATTGACTATAAAGGTATGGGTTTACTTCTGAGCTCTCTATTCTGTTCCATTGATCTATGTGTTTATTTTTATGCCAGTACCATGCTGTTTTGATTACTATGGCTTTAGAGTATAGTTTGATATTAGGTAGTGTGATTCCTCTAACTTGTTCTTCTTTTGGAGGATCACTGTTGCTATGTGAGACCTTTTGTGGTTCCATATAGAGTTTTAAAATATTTGCCTAGTTCTGTGAAATACATTATTGGAACCTTGATAAGAATTGCATTGACTATAGATCGCCTTGAGTAGTATAGACATTTTAATGATGTTAATTCTTCCTATCCATGAACATGGTATGTGCTTCCAATTATTTGTATCTTCTTCAATTTCTTTCTTCAGTATCTTATAATTTTCTGAGTACAGGTCTTTTACATCCTTGGTTAGGTTTATTCTTAGGTATTTTATTCTTCATGTAGCAATTGTGAATAGGATATTTTTCTTAATATCCTTTTCTGTTAGTTCATTATTGGCATATAAAAATGCAACTGATTTCTGGATATTAATATTGTATCTTGCTATTTTGCTTAATTCATTTATCAGTTCTAGTAGTTTCTTGGAGGCATCCAAATTGGAAAGAAAAAGTAAAACTGTCATCATTTGCAGATGACATGATACGGTGCATAGAGAACCCCAAAGAATTGTGTCTTCAGGCCTGGCTTTTGTCCTCTCTTTTCTGGGTGAAGAAGTGAAGCCATAAACCCATGGGCCAGGACAGCCTAGCAAAAGATCCTGTTGGACAAAGAAAAAATGAGTTAATCTCATTACTTAGCATCATAATCTAATCTAAGAGTGTTAACATTTCAATGGATGTGAAAACAAGAAAGCTGCCTCGGTTCATTTGTGCACTGCACAGTGAGAGGGTCTGGCCTTGGGAAGTTAATGGCCTGGGATGAGCCCTGGCTGATCAGCTGGCTGTCCTCATCCTCACAACAGGCAGCAAGGTGCCCTTTGACACAGCCGTGAGGGTGTGAGGGGTGGTCACTGCACAGGGATGTGAGAGTATTTGTTTTATTTCCCCATCTCTCACTCTGAAAGAACCAGGTTTGGGTTTTCCTGCCCATCTAGGCAAAAATACTGCAGAGCCACACCAGAAATGGTCCCAGTGAAGCAGCACCACTTCTATTGTCCCTGACCTGAGCCTAGCCTTCCGAGATATGGATGTTTGCAAAGTGAGCCCACTCACCCCAGGGAGGTTCTCAGAGGCAGAGAGTAGCCCTGTCAGCCTGAAGCACCTCTGAGGGGTAGGTAGGACAGAGGTGCTGAGGCCACCGGCAGGGTATGCAGGGGGCAGCAGTGCAATTCCCAACTTAACCAGCAGAGGAATACTGGGCAGAGGGACAGCTGGCCCCAAGAGCCATGGACAGCTGTAAGGGGGCAGGCATAGCTCTCACCCTAAACACCCTCTCCTTACCAGTCCAGGCCAAAACCCTCACCTGGGAGTCAATGAGCTGTCCTCAGAATGGTCACAGGTTAAAATGCGCATTTGGGAGAGTGCAGGTATTGATACCACGAGACTCATGAGGACCTTTGAATGGATGGACATGTTCACCAGCGAAGAAGGGCCCCTGGGCAAGGGGGTGCATCAGAGGGGGCCACTTCTTTATCTGCTCAGGGAACACCTCCATACAGTCTCAGCCCTACCAGCAGGGCACAGGGCCAGCCATGAGGGCCTGGCTGCTCTCTCCTGGAGCAGGCCCTCAGGGACAGACACTGAGGTCTCCCAGTCCAACCACATGTCTGGAGCAGGGAAAAGAGCATCATGGGCTGTTAGTTTTGGTGCTGTGGAGGGTGAGTCGGTTCTCAGGACAGCCCCACCAGCATGACCGTGCCTGCCTCAGCTGTCCTTTGGGTGCGAAGTGTCCTGTGGCCTGGAAACCATGCAGCCAGCCCCAATCATTGACAGGCCTCACGGCCAGCTGGCAATATACCCACCTGGCTGTGTGCTCTGGAGACCTGCTGATACTCCCCCTTCCAGCTCAGCTTGTCCACCTGGAGCACAGTCCTATTGGTGACGTCCAAGTACACTGAGAGGTCAGGGAGGCAGTCTCATGGTCCCAGTGATTAGAGGAGCCACATTGACTCTGAGCCCTTTGCTGCCTCAGCACCAACATGATGGGGACAGAGGGAGGATTCTAAATGGGGTGTGAAGAGGAGGAACGTCTGGAAGGCAAGGAAAGGGGTTTCCAGAGAGGAGGGGAGTTGAATGCTGCAAGGAGGTTCAGTGTGATGCAAATGATGGTGACACCACCGAACTGCAGGACCAGGAGCTCCTGGTGGCCTGAGGACGAGGCCACACCGCAGTGATCCGAGGAGGCAGGGAGGGGCCAGGACGATCAGAGAAACAGTGTCCCAGCATCTGGTGTCAAGAGAGACCCACGACCTGCAAGTAACCCCAAGTCCTGGTGAGAAAATTCCTGTCCCCATTCTCTTCCATCCCACCTGGTGCGTTCAGACAGAGCCTCTGAGTGATGCCTGAGGCCGGCACCCCCTCCATGCTGGCCAATCTTCCTTCTGACACACAGAGAGCAGGCCCCTAGCTTAGAGGCTTCCAAAGGCCACAGCTGAATATTGATGACACTGTTTTGCTTACATTGCGTTTCTTATGGTTGTCTTCTATGTCTGACAAATGATGTTACATGTCCTATTTAGTGTAGTAGTAAGCAATTTCCTTACAAACTAATTTATTGAAGTAAAAATGTGAGTCCATGTAAGGAAGAAAGTTTGAGTAGATAGCAGGCTACAGGCGGTATGCAGCTATGGCAAATATTATTATAGTGCATGGTGAGGGACCGAGGTGGCCCAAATGATGATTCGCAAAGGACTGAGGTTGGCAAAGGGCTGGTGGAGGGAGAGTCCTGGGCCCAGGGCTGGTGCGCGCCCTCCTGAGAGAGGCCACCATGTCAGAGCCTCATTTCTCAGGCCCCACAGCCTGTTGTGATAACCAAACAGGAGGGTGACCTTTGCAAAGTTGCCTGACAGACTCACCAGCCTGTTTCAGTTCTGCAATCCATGTCATTTAAAATCTAAATTTTTACCACTTAGCCCAGGTAGAACTGGGTCAGTGGACTAGTCGCCCGCCTGTGAACCAAGAAGCCCAGGGTTTGGTGCCTGGTAAACTTTTACCACTTATTGGAGTTTGGGGCAGTTATCTTTGATGACAATAATATTGCCAATAGGAGGTGAAGTAACACAAACATCAACACTGTGGCCACTTGTCTAGGTCCTGATGCCAGCGACACCTGTGGGGATGGCACCAGCCTGTGGCGTGGTCCAGTTGCAGTGAGTTCTCTTTCAAGATGCAAGTCGTCTGGGAATGAACAAGAGAAATGCAGATAATTGTTGTTATGTCCTGCTATAAGCATGAAAAACCTGGCCTGTGTCTCTCCTTGAAGTGGAGAAGGAAAGAGAGGGGACATTATTATTTAATCACAGAAAACTTACATACAGTATTGCCACACAGACACAAATGGAATGAGGGGTTGGTCTGTTTGCTTTTTTCCTTCCTGACCCTATAAAGAACACAGAGCACACCTGTGGGGAATGTAAACTAGTGTGTGCTGTTACCAAGTCGTCTGTGTTCAAATTAAGGATAAAAATCTAACGTTTTTTGGGTCTGGTATTGAAAAATGTATGATGTTCTTAGGACAAGGTCTGCCATTCAATCATTCCCTCACATCCCCCAGGAGAATCTGCTCCCTGGTTATTGCTCCATGTTCCCTCTGCAGATGCCCAGTCTCCACCAGAGAAGAAAACCCAGATAAAACAGCAGGTGGCCTGTGAGATTTGCCTCCGATGAAACTGTCTAGGAGGCAGGAATGAACTTACAATGTGACCAGACTGGAGCTGCAGTTTCCTTGAATCCACACGACGTCCACTTTTCTCTCTTTCTTATTAGCCTTCTCTTGTGTCTGCTTTTTCTCCTTACTCCTTCCTTTTAGCTTCAGTTTGAGAGCACTTTCTCTCAGCACCCTTAGGAGAAGAAATACAGGATGAGTACAGGGTTGCTCAGCAGTGCTCCCCACGTCGGTGGCACCGAGTCCTGCAGGGACCTGGCTCCCTTACCCTGCAGGACCACAGCTCCAGGGGGGCCGGGGCCTGGCCTGTGCCGAGCCTGCATGTGCTTAGACTTATCAGATTGAACAGTTCATGTTTGTGCAGTTTATTGTGTGTTAATTATAGAACTGTACTTTAGTAAGCATGTGTAAAAAGGGAGGGGCGGATGGAGGAGAAAGGAGAGAGAGAGGAAGAAGCCCCTGCTCCCTCCAGAAGGTTGAGCGGACTCAGGGCGTGGACTCTGACTGCCAACCCTCCTCACTCCCTGATCTGCCTTGGGACTGATTACACTCACTAGGTGGACATTAGGCCTGCACTTCAGAGTTCACCTAGACTCCATTCCAGTTCATTCATTCACTTACATAATCTCTCTCTCTCTCTCTCTCTCTCTCTCTCTTTTAGTCTCTCCCCGTGCCCTCCCTCCCTCCTTCCTTCTCTCTCCTCCCCACCCCAGCATCGCCCCCTCACACAAAGAGTCCTCAATAGATCTAAAGTCACACTCCCAACTTTGCATGGAGCACAGGGCCCAGCTCCAGCTTTGTCCTTCCGTGCTCACTGGCTCTGGAAGGTAAGTAGCCAATAGGATTTTCAGAATTTCCAGACTTTCCAGGAATTCGGGGGCCTGTAAATGCAGATGAAGAATCGGCAATATAATGTGGACAATCACAGGAAAACCCATCTTCTCTCCTAATTACTGAGCTCTCCAGAGACGGGCACTGTGCCTACTGTGTCCCCAGTCCCTTCATTTTTTTCATCACACATGAGTGCCCTTGTGTTACAAGTGAGGCAGGCAAGGTTTGAAGAGGTTGGTCATTTTACTAGGTCCTGTGGCTGGTGAGGGTGCAGAAAGCTGGAGGCACCCTCATGTTAACCTGCAGGCTCTGTGTGAGCTGGATCCCAGAAGCCCCACAGATGAGTAACCAGGAATGTTTTGCCTAGAGAAAAGCAGACTGTCTGGAGGTGGCTACTTAGAGTTCTTGCATGGAAAATGGGGATAAGATTCTCTTCAAGCTAAGTCCCTTTGGAAGAGAAAGATTTCAGCAGGCACTTTGGAAATGACTGAAGTCATTGTGACAACTTGTTGCTCCACCCTAGAACCTGTGTTAGGGAGCTTCACATCCTTTTCTCTAGAGATGTTGACCCTCAGAGGAGCTAGCTGCCTGCCAAGCACTGGATGAGATGTCCTGTCAGAGCCACTTAGCATTCTGGTCCCCTCCAAAGCCTAAGCAAGCCAGGAAAGTGGTTTGGGAAGAGTCAGCTTCTTGCTGCCTTGGTGTGGGGCTGGCATGGGGAGTGGACACAGGGCCCCTGGCCACTCCTGGGGGATAGGCACTGGAGGGAGGGCAGGGGATGGATGCAGGCATGTAGCTGTGCAGAAGGGAGAGCCGTTCACAGATTGTGGTGTTCTGGGTATGTCCCACTATGCAGTCACCAGGAAAACACAGCATGAACACATCCTTCTCAGAGTGAAGAATGCAGTCAGGCACAGCTGAACTCCATCACCTACCAGCCGTGTGACCCTGGGCAAGTGAATTCACCTTGGTTTCCTCTTCTGCAAGACAGGAGAACAATCCTGCCTTCCTTTCAGAGCTGCTGTAAACATGGAAACAGACAATAGCCATACAGCAGTTAGCACAGTGCCCACTCCAGCTCAGGGCCCGGCTGGGGCAGCCTTTAAAGAAGATTATCGTATGCCATGTCCTTAATGGATTCAGGAACCTCCTCTTCTTTTATCCTCATCACAACACCAGTAGATAGATATCATTGCACCCATTTTACAGGTGGAAAAGGAGGTTAAATAATTTGCCTCAGAACTAATCTCAAGACTGGTGCTCATCCCAGCACCTTACAACTCTTTTTTCCTTTGTTTCCATTAAATCCAACCACCACCTTAACTCTCCTTTCCTTCCAGGCCCTGAGCAGCTCCCTTCTCGCTCAAGAGCTGTAGCAGTGAGACTTTCCATGCCACCCCTGGCTCGGGGCCTTTTGTCTTTGCTCCTGTCCCAGCTCTTGTTAACTCAATGAAAATGCATTCTGCTGCTCCAAGATGTAAATGTGTTGCCGTGGCTGGCGACTGTCTATGGAAAGATGCATTTAGAGTAAAAATAGTCTTGTAAGTGGCTTAAAGGCTTACAGTGGACTGGGAGACTAGCTTTCTTGGTTAGAGGTGGTTTTGCAGGGAAAAGCACGGCCAGTGCTGCATCCCCATAAACACGGCACTGGCATCAAAACCAAGGAATGGACCTTCCAATGATGAAGTTCAAAGAGAAAGGGGAGGGGGCAGATTAGTGTTCTGCCAGCAGGAGTACTAGATGCTAAATTACAGGAGGAGGCTCAGCTTGCTTCAGTTACTACAGCAGGATCCAAAACTCCCAGATCAAAAAGAATGTCAAACACACTCACCAACCTGGCAGGCCCTTAGCTTGCCTCCTGCAGCAGAAGAATCTCAGGGTTTAGCCGAACTTCTGAGCTGTCAGTCACCTTGACCTCCTTCTCGCCTGCCCCATGCCATCTTGACTCTGCTCTGCCTGCACCTTCAAGGCCTGGCTGTGGCAGGAGGTGGCTGAAGTAAATCATGCTACACAAGAGCTTTGCTGATGTCTTAGAATTTCTAGGGTGACCTAATTCCCTGTATCTGTTTTTCACAACTTTTCTTTTTACATTTTTTCCCCTCTCTTGTTTATAAGAGCAAATCTCTGGACTGAGATCAAGCAGTACATGGTGCCAAGAAACTAGAGAGGCTGCAGAGACTCCAAACGCAATGCAGAAAGTCTTCCTGGCGCCAGCACCACCCTGCTGAGGTCAGCCCAAGGTGGCCCCTGCATGCACCCTGGCTCAGCATGGCTCACAACTCAGGGTGCATTACAGCCACTGCCTGGGGGTCTGGTCTTGGCTCTAGTGAGGGCTCACTTTTATCTCAGGTGAGGGAGAAGGGCTGGGGCACAGGTGACTCCCTGGTGTTCTACAGAATCAAGAGAACGTGCCCATGTGTGCAGCCCTGGCCAGAGTAACACTTCCTGCCTGTTCTTTGCTCTTTTGAGCACTTTCCTATTTTGTGCTCTGTTTCTTACATGGCCCTACCCTGGAAGGGCAGAGGCCCCCTGTGTGTTCTTCTCCTGAGGCCTGATAGGGGCTGGGAATCCTTGCATTTGCCTCTGATATGAGCTCTGGACGCTTACAGCCTCATGTGTCCATTCTTGGCATTGAGCCTCCAGGATTCCTGGGCAGGATTACCACCCCAAACCTGGACAGGGAGGGAGGATGACGTAAATATTTAAGGGGACTATATGCCCAAGATCACTGAGCTAATAAGTGGAAAAGCCCAAATAGAAACATATTTTTCTGATTCTCAGTCTAAAAAGATATTCATAAAAACAAATATGTTTAAATTGTATTTGTTCTTCTGATCATCCTTTTTGTGATGGGACTATTTGAAAGAACCCTCTGGTGGCTCCTCTGTGACCCCTGTTTAATCTGTCTGACAGAACCAGGTGCACTCCTTAAAGCGCCCCCCCACCCCCACCGCGTGGGTCTAACTCCTCCTGACCAGCAACAAGGGCGATTCTTAGTGCTTCACGCATCAACACATCGTCCTCACCATCGCCATCATCGCTCACCCCATTTGACCAGCGGGGACGAATAGGCACAGAAGCTTAACTGACCTGCCCAAGTCCACCCAGAGGGGGTGGGAGTGCCAAGTTCAAACCCAGGAACTCCGGGGCTAGTCTCTACTTCTAACCACTTTCCTCGCTCCTTCGCCTTTTTCTGAGGCAGCGCTCGCTTGTGTCACTGTTGGGCCGGGGGAGGGGTCCGGAATCGAAGGTGCAGAGGGAGCCTCCCAGTGGATGGTGACCAGCCTGGATCGAGCTGTCTCTGGGGTGAGGGCCTAAAATTCCCAGGCTATTTTCCAAGAAGCCTCATCCAGGTACATATTTAGAATGATGTGACAGAGGGGAAAACCTTCAGGAGTAAATGCCCTAGATCTGCCGCTTCAGTTTCAATGAGTACACAAATCAGATTCGGTCGGTGGGTTTGGGCTGGGGATGGGGGGCAAGGGGGGTTGGGGGTCCCAAGCGGGCGGACCTAACAAGCGCCCAGGTGACGCGGAAGCTTCTAGTCTGAGGACAGCACTGGGAGCAGCCGGGCCCAGACCACAGGTTTCCAGACTAGATTCCTGGGGTTTCCTGAAGATACCGCAGGAGCCTGCCTGGGGGTGGCAGGGAGGGGTTTGGAGTAAGATTTCCCTTGAAAAAAGAGGGTTTTCATGCTTTGAATAAAAGCCTGAAAACCACAGCTCTAAATATAATATCCTATTCATTTGGTGATACTTCTAGAATGTGTGGCAAGAAATGTCTATCCCAAAGATCGTTCTTTTATATGCTTTGCTGACTCAAGGGAATCAGCAGCCATATTTGGACTGCTGGCCTCACAGTGACCTCCTGCTACCTAATGGAAAATGTTGAAGGTACTCTACCTAGAAATACTTATATTTACACAGCCTCTGTGGTCTCTCTCTCTCTCATAGATGTGATAGGAAAAAAAGAATACCCGCTTCTGGAATTCACCAGCTCCAGCTCTTTACTTCTATTTGAGACAAGGAATTTTATTTTTTCCTGTGGCTAAGTGTCCTATGGGCAAGGCGGGGAAGGAAGGCTACTAACATGCAATTATCAGAAATTGTTACCATCTCTGAAAAACCTGTCTGTCCCAAATGCTCTTCACCATCTCCAGTTGTGTTCTACAGGGAAAAACATTCTGCGATCAAAGGAGCTGGGAACATGCCAGGCCAAGCAAATTGCTCTAGAATCCCTTAGTCATTTATAAGCTAACGTGGTTATCATGCTCCAGAAGGCAGTAAGATCTGCAGCACCGCCTGAATGTCCTTGGTCACAGAGTCCATTTTCCTGGAACATCTCAAGGAGCAGCAGAATTCCACAGAACCCAATTGCTGGGACCAGCTGATAGAGCCCCAGCACAAGAACACCTAGTGAAACATCTAAAACTGAGACAACGTCTTCCCTGCGGTCTGGCTCTCAAAGGAATCAAACACCCCAGCCTTCCATATCTGGAATGGCAGCCCCAGGAAGTTCCTGCCAGGACTCTGGGCAGCCCCGGGAGTGTGGCAGAGGCTGAGGCCAAGTGCTGCTCACATGAGCCTGGGCTGGGTTTCACTCCCCTTTGTTGCCCTTGGGTGGCCCACAGACAGCTATCTAGAAATGTGGGTCCCACTGGAAGTGGAGGGTCATAGAAAGATGGTGTAAAAGCAGCAAGGGGGAGGTGCCCAAGCTGGAGGGTGTACAGAGCACCCAGGGACCAGGGAGAGCAGGAGAGAGACCTCTCGTGTACAGAAATTGGGTTCTGAAGAAAGCATGGGACCAAAGAGTGTTCTGGGCAGGCCGGTGGGTGCAGGGGCTCAGGGAGTCAGGATGTAACTCGGAGTCAGGATGTAACTCGGAGTCAGCGCACTCAGGCTGAGGTCGGGCAGCCTTGCTCCCTATGGAGGCCCCTGCAGCTTCTCAAACAGTGTAGCCTGATGATTCTAAGGACTTTCCCGGGTCTGGCAGTAAAAACCGTCAACACAGCATGTCCCCAATTGTGAGGATGGTACATTCAAGGCAAGCAAGGGGATCTTGGTGGTACACAGACAAACATTTTTATTTAATAGTTATGTTTTTGTTTTAACATTTGGGGAAAAAAAGTGAATGAGAACCTCGTGCCTATGCTTCCCCAGATGTTGTTTCTTCAACTGAGGCTGAAGCACGTGGCCCTGGGGCTGTGGCATGTGCTCAGCCCCCCAATTTTACACAAAATGGGAGCAGAAATGACAAAGTTGGGAGCAGGTAAATATGTCTGTAGTTATAGACACCCAGGAAAATTCAGAATCTCCTCTAGGAAAGACTGTCTCTGACTGCATGGGGAAGCTGGTCCCTGGGCCGGGAGGTACAGCTGTGGGGTCACAGGCTCAGCAGGCACTCCCACCTGCCCCCCCTACCCCCAATCCCCTCCAGCCAGCAGCAGCTGGACGCTCAGCTGGGCTTGTTTTCCGAGCAGCAGCAACGAATGTGTGAGCCCTGAACACGGACTTCGCTCTGTTCGCTGAGTCTCTGGAACCAGCTTCCAAGTCAAGAACTGCTCTCTCCTGATTATCCCCAGAGGGACAGATCCTGAGGACATGTAAGAAAGTCTAGGGGTGAAAAGGAAATGCCAGAATGCGGGCAGTTTCCTGCCTGCCCAGCTGCTTTACGACCTGGCTTCTGTTTCTTTAGATTCCAAACTTAGATTTAATTCACTGGATGAGATTATCTTAATTTGTACGACACCCAATTACGCCTGGTGAACCTGTACTGAACATGCAGGAGGGCTCCTTCAGGTAGCACAAAATAGGTCTCCCTTTGGTCCCTTAATGCTGCAGTTTAACATGAGAGGGCTCTTCACATGCAAATGGCCAGGCGTAAATAATGTAAAACTTTCTATTTTCTGACTATGGTTCCAACCTGATTTAGGCAAGAGGGCTCTGCCCATTTTTCACTCTCCTACACTATGTGTCAGCACTATTCTAAGACACTGACACATTAATGCACTTAACCCTGTGAGCCAGGATGTCTATATTCCTGTCTTAAAGACAGGAGAGGAAGGCACCAAAGAGGCGGAGTAACACCCAAGACTGGGGGCCAGCAAGCTGTGAAACTCAGCTTTCAAACCCTGAGCCCCTACAGGTGTCCCCAGGAAAAACATGTAGGACCCATATCCTGTCTGGTCACATGTTTAAGGACACAAAACTAAAAGCAAATACCAGATGCGTGGATTTCCACCATCAGTACTTTTCTTTTCTTTTAAGTATATTTTATTGATTATGTTGTTAGAATAGTCCCGATTTTTTTCCCTTTGCTCCCCTCCACCCAGCACCCCCCTTCCCTCCAGGAATCTCAACCCCCCCCTTAGTTCATGTCCATGGGTCATGCATATAAGTTCCTTGGCTTTACCCTTTACTATATTATTCATAACTTCTTCCTGTCTATTTTGTACCAACCAATTATGCTTCTTAGTCCCTGCACCATTTTCCCATTTCTCCTCCTTCCCCCTCCCAGCTAACAACCCTCCAAGTGATCCCCATACCCATGACTCTGTTCCTATTCTGGTTTGCTTAGTTGGATTTTGTTTCTATTTTTTAGATTCAGTTGTTGATAGTTGTGAGTTTGTTGTCATTTTAGTGTTCATAGTTTTGATCTTCTTTTTCCTAAATAAGTCCCTTTAACATTTCATATAATAATGGCTTGGTGATGATGAACTCTTTTATATTTGCCTTGTCTGGGAAGCACTTTATCTGCCCTTCCATTCTAAATAATAGCTTTGCTGGATAGAGTAGTCTTGGTTGTAGGTCCTTGCTTTTCATCACATTGAATACTTCTTGTCAGTCCCTTCTTGCCTGCAAAATTTCTTTTGAGAAATCAGCTGACAGTCTTATAGGCACCCCTTTGTAAGTAACTCTCTGCTTTTCTCTTGCTGCTTTTAAGATTCTCACTTTATCTTTCCCCTTTGGCATTTTAATGATGATGTGTCTTGGTGTGGTCCTCTTTGGGTCTAGCTTGTTTGGGACTCTCTGTGCTTCCTGGACTTGTATGTCTATTTCCTTTGCAAAATTTGGGAAGTTTTCCTTCATTATTTTTTTACACAAGTTTTCAATTCCTTGCTCTTCCTCTTCTCCTTCTGGCACCCCTATGATTTGGATATTGACACGTTTAAAGCTGTCCCAGAGGTTCCTAAGCCTCTCATTTTTTTCAATTCTTGTTTCTTCATTCTGTACTGGTTGACTATTATTTCCTTCGTTATGTTCCAAATCATTGATTTGAACCCCAGTTTCCTTCCCTTCACCATTGGTTTTATGTGGATTTTCCTTCATTTCACTTACCATAGCCTTCACTTCTTCCCTTATGCATTTGCCATACTCAAGCATATCTGTTATGCCTGTGAGCATCTTTATCACCAGTGTTTTGAACTCTGCATCTGTTAGGTTGGCTATCTCCTCATGACTTAGTTCTCCCACTGGAACCTTGATCCATTCCCCCTTATGGGCCATACTTCTCTGTCTCCTCATCTTGACAGGCTCCTGTGTTTGTTTGCCTCTGCTTCTCAGTTAGAGCTGTCACTCCTGTTACATTGTAAGGGGCGGAACCTTAGGGATTCACCAGTATAGGGCGACCCGTTTCACCATGTTGTGATGCTGTGATGTTGTGTGAGGGGAAGAGATCTGAGAGGGCACAATGCCACTTGCTCTGCACTCGCCTCTTTTCCAGGCACTTCTCCCACTTCTGTATGGGACTGGCACCTCTCTAGCTGCTTCCCTGGTCTTTGTTCCCAAAGTGGGTGGGTCTGTGGACGTTCTAAGATCTTGGTGGCCCTTTAAACAAGCAGACTCTGCTGAGAGACTGGCAGTTTCTTCCTCCGCCCCAACCCCCACTGGTTTGCACAGTCAGAAGCAATGAGGCTTTATTGTCCCTGACGCTGGAACCATGAGCTGTGCGGTCTGGTCTGGGGCTGAGAATGCTCTCCAGGTGTCCCTCCCAACTTTTCAAAATGTGTGACTGAGCTTTCTGCCGGCCTGCCGCTGCTACCGCTGCTGCTGCCGCCACACCGTGTTCTCTCTGCTCCTCTTACCTGTCTGGATGAGTATTTCTTCTTTATAACTTCATTGTTGGACTTCCATGCAGCTTGATTTTCTGGAACTTCTGGTTGTCTCCAGTTTTAAGATAGTTGTGTTCCTTCTTAGTTGTGGAGGGAGATGCAGTGTGTCTGTCTAGGCCTTCATCTTGGCCAGAAGTCCCTCCACCATTAATACTTTCAGTGTGGTTTTAGGTGATGAAAATTTTTTCTCCAACATGGGAATCAAAAATCTAGAGAAAGCTCTAGGTGACTGGTTTCTGGAAATGGGACTGAATGCCTGAGGAAACCCCAAGAGCATAGCCATGAATGCCAAGATTCCCTGTGGGGTGAGGGTCCTGGGAAAAGAAGAGGAGATGGGGAGTTGAGAAACCTTTCTCAAATATTTGTCCTAGGGTTTGAAGCAGGAGGGAGAGGAGGTCCAGCCCTTCCACGGGAGTGTCCAGGGATTGCGAGGAAGCAGATGTGACCTGCTGCTTATCAGCTCAAAATTGCAAATGCTGTGCAGCTAGTGACCTGTTCTTCAGGCCTGGAACCCAGGCTGGCCCTGGAGCCACACTGAGCACTGGTGTCTGGTCGGTAGCATTGCAAGTTTGTTCGGGTCAGTGAGCAACTTCCGCCCACGCTGGCCCCAAACCTGCAGTACCTGGTCATAGGTCATCATCACTGCTCAGGGCCCAGAGAAAACCCTGTAAAGAAGAAAAAGTGGGCTGGGGCCTACTTCCTCAGGCCACAGGAGCTGGAAAAGGCTGAGCAGACCAGTGTATACAGCCTTGAACATGAGACTTTATAGACCTTGCAGGATAAGATGGGTCTAACCTCCTCTGCCCTCAGGGCTCAGCCCAGCCTCTTCTGGCCATGCCCCTCCCCAGGGAATGCTTCTCTAAATATAGTCCCTCAGCTGGTGAGTCCAACTTTCTGTCTCCAACCAGCACCTCACTTCCAAACTTGGCCCACCTGACATCCTCGCTTGGACATTTAATGGGCATCTCTGACTTCACTCCAGTTGCCTGCATACTGGCGCGGCTCCCTACCTCTGTTGCTGCAACTCCATCCACCCAGGTGCTCAGCCCAATACCCTTGACATTATCCCTGATTTTTTTTTTTTTTCACAATTCACGTCAAAGTTGTTTACTCAAAAGATGCCAGTATCCAGCCCAAGGCCTTGACCTCCTGCCTGCACTGTTGCCGTGGCCCCTGCCATGTTTCCTGCTCTGCAGGGAGTCCCTGACGGCACACAGGGGCCCTAGCCTTCTGAGCCCTGTCATCCATGGCCCTCCTCTGCTGACAGCAGCAGGCCTTGACCTGGCTGTGTCCCTCCAGCCTCACGTCCTCAGGCCCCTTTCACTCCCTCCAGCCACTCCAGCCTCTTGCTGGTTGAAAGGCCTGGCTCCATCCTCAGGGGCCTTGCCCTCCATGGGGAATGCACTTCCCAGACAGCCAGCCGACCAACCGGCTTGCTTTCTCACCTCCACATTCATGTTCCACCTGCCACCTGCTCAGCAAGGCCTCCTTGGGCCGTTCTCTCTATAATGACCATCCCCACTGGCCCCATGCCTCTTCTCCCTGCTTCCCTGATTTCTTTTCTCCAAAACTGTTTCTCCTTCTTAGACACCACGTGGTGTCCATACCTCTGTTCACCATCCGCACCCTTTATGGTACAGGGGGTGGGAGGGGGCATTTTGGTCACTGCTGTATCAAGCGCTAAACCACCGACCACCTAGTAGGTGCTGGTGCAGGTGTGTTGCCTGAAAACCCTGCCTGTCCCCCACAGTGCCCTGAAGAAAAGTGCTCTTCACAGGGACAATTATTGTTCAGATTTATGATTCTTAAACTGAAGCCCTTCAGATACCTAGCTGCAGGTATTGCCCATGTCCCCAGGTAGCTAACAGCTGTACTTGGCCACAGCTTTCCACATCTCAGCTGCAAAGGGCAGGAGGAGGATGGTCCATTGGGGAGCTCTGAGCTGTGACACAGGAACTCTATCTCTACTTGGTAGGGCCTTAGGGAAGCAGACAACCAGGAACCATGCCAAGAAACTGTCAGATAGTTTGTCAGGCACAGGCAGATAGGTGACAGGCTGACCACTAAGTTCAGATGGGCAGGCGAGAAACACCTTGTGTCACAGAGCCCAGAGCGGGTAGAACATACTGGCGTTGTCTGTGTCTCCCCACCAGACTGAGCTCCTAGACTACAGGGTCCAACATACCCTCTCTGCCCAGTGCCCAGCTCAGACCTGGTACAACGCTTGTCAGACTGGGCCAGGCATCCACCAAATAGCCACTAGGGACACTTTCTTTGTTTGCACATTTCTAGCATAAGCTAAGCCTCTTTGGGGTACGTGAGCGGAAGTCTTGCAACCCACCAGCCCCCTTTGAGAGAAGGCAGCTGTGTCTGAAACAAGAATGTTTCAGAGTGGCCTCCCTTCTCCACCCATCCTGGGTTACCCACCCGCTGGACACACCCTGGAAACCAGAAAAACAGTGGAGCCAGCTGTCCTGAAAGAGAAGATGAAACTCCTGCAAGCAATTCGTAAAGAAAGAGGACGTAGAAACTAAGACCAAGCAGCTTCGTCCCATAGCCGCCCCTCATGCTCATCTAAGGGGACACAATGAGAATGGCCAGGTCAGCCAGACTGCCAGCTCTCACCCCCAGCAGGGATGCTGGTGGCACCTCTCTCCCTCCTGTGGAAGCAGCTCCCTCCTCTCAGCTCACTCACAGCTCTCCCTTGTCCTGGTGATTTGCAGTTTTGAGGGGTAGGAATCAAATTCTGAGACATGAAGCCTGGGACACTTTTCCACCAGGGCGCCTGATGCCTTTGCAGGGGACTAAAATTGTGACCTCATGGTGTTGTGTAAACCAGGACAGCCCCCCTCCTCCAGCCCTTCCTGGCCTTTCAGGCGTTTTCCCTCATGCTCCCCAGGCTTTTTCTCCCAAAGGGAGCCCAACATGCCAAAAAAGTGGTCCCCAGCTTGGAATCCCAGAGCCCCCCGCAGCCGTGATGAACGGCTCTGTTTTGCATGACAGCTACTTAGCCTGTGGATTGCTGGAAAACTCAGCCACACTGTGAGTAGGGAAGTTGGAAGGAATGTTGGTCTTTACTGGGATTTAATATGACAGGTTTCTGGCTCTGAATTTGGAGATTAACTCTTCGTTCTTAAAGGAGGAAAAACCCTTTAGCTCTCTGAAATAGCAGTTTAGTGGGAACATGTGAAGCTTTGAAAGCATTGCAGGCAGTTCGATTTGCATGTTCCTTCTTTCCGGGGCTGCATGTTTTCTGTGTCTGATAAGATGTTTGCTACACATCCTCCCTTCCAGGGACACAGACAGTCAATTGTCAGCTCAAACCATGTAATCTCTTAACCATAAGGCTGCCACATCTGTCGGCCAGTTGCTGCGTGGTTGGATATTAACGTGGCTTCTAATTTTACTCTTGGAATTTAATGTGAAAAGTTTTGATGAGTGTATGTAATTCATACTTTCAGAGAGTCCTGAAAGAGAAACCGATGCTTTTATCGCCCACATCTCTGAAGTAGATGGTTTTATTTTCAAATCCCATTTCCTCCTCCATTCCCCTTACACAAATGCATTATAAAATAGACCAAATGGGGCATTACCTCCCTTTCCCCAAAATGTATTCAAATATTTGTCTAGGTTTGGGTGAAGAGTCCCCTTCAATGCTGTGCTCCTACGGTACGTCAGACGTGCTCATTGTTCAACATGAGACTCATCTCGTGGGTCCTCATTCATTCATCTATAAAAACAAATAGAAAATTGGCATAAGAAAGACGATCCCTGAGTCATCTTGAAAGAATTCAGTTTTAAAACTTGCTTTTGCTCTCATCCCTGTTTTTACTGAAATGAGCTGGATTTAGTAATGGTTTGTTCCTGCCAACTTAGTTCACTTTTCCCATTTCCCCCTTCTCTGGGTCTGCCCTACATCTCCAGTGTGGAAAGTGACTGCATTTGATTAAATGCAGTTTTGGGTGGACCTTTTTATTCAGAGACTTGCTTCCATTAATATAGTTTGGGGTATTTTTTAGGAACAGACTCCAACAGGCTAGAGCAGAAATGTTCAGTAACATACGCATCTGAGAAAGCATTGCTTTCACGATTACTCCCTATAGCTGCATTTATCATTAACCAACTCCTGGAAAGTTTCAAAAGGACATCCCTTCTAAGCATTCACCCCCTTTTTGGGGTCTTCTAGGCTGAAAGCTTAATGAAGCCTGTAGAGCAGAGCCCCAAACTAACTGTGCTAGTGCGGTGTATGAACTCCTGCTGGAAGTTCTGAGGTTGCTCTGCAGATACTGTCCCTTTCTGCTGAGTGCATTTTACATGGCCCTGACCAGGAAACAGGGCAGCGACACCCATAATGAATGGCCAGAATTAAGCAACTCCTTTGATTGAACTTGAGTCTCTCAAGTTCACATGAAGTTCAGAAGCAGGACCTCAACACAGCGTTTTGTGTGAAGAGCTGTATCTCCAATGCATGGCATTGTGTCGAATGTGAAAGGCTAATGAACTTGACCCAAGTCATGATCAGGTCCCTCTGTCCCTCAGTAGATATGTATTAACTGTTTTATCTGGACACTTTTTAGGCCACAGGATAGATTGGTGAGGCAGAACCAAGCACCACTTTCTTGGCACTTACACTTCAGCCCAGGAAGAAAAATGGTGATTTGACTATGGCAGTGAAGTTTCTCTACCAAAGAGCAGAAGAAAAGTTTCTAGATTCTTTTGGCCATTTGGGGTTTAATACTTTTCTAGAGTTCTTGGGAGCATTTGCCTTTTAAACATATTTTAAGAGCTAGGGCCAGTGAAGGAATGGTAGTTCCTGCAGAGGGCTGGATGGTGATGGGGAGGAATCTAGGCAGAACCCAGTCCAAGGATTTCATTTTGAGGTGAAAACTCTGAAGCTTTCAGTGATGTTGTGCATGAGAGAGGCTGCCAACCTCCCGTGTAAAAACCTCCAAAGAAGACAGAGGGAGAGAAGACAGAGACAGTGACATGGGAGAGGACAAAGTGATTTGGAGAGAATGTGAGGAAAGAGGGAGGAGGGGTAGGTGGAGAGAGAGGAAGGAAGCAGGAGGCTTGGAAGGAGCTGGGGCCCTGGAATCAAACCCTCCAGGCTAAGCTCCTCCCGCTTCAATCAGTGGGGCAGAGCCTTGCTTCTCTGTGATGAGTTTCAAGGTGACTTTGGCTATTTCAGTCTTTCCCTTCCAAAGCTCTCCCCTTTGTCCCTGCCTTGTGACAGAGTAAGTTTTTGCAGGAAGTGTCTGGGTCTGAAGGAGTATAAATAATGCAGGGGCTGCCGTTGTAAATAAAATTAACTTTAGACTGTGATAAAGAATAAGCATTTATTTGGGCAAAAGGAGCTGCAGCTCAGGCAACACAGATTCAGGTAAAGAGACTTACACTATTTCACTGAGCCAAAGGGGGAGCCGCCTTTCATAGAGGAAGTTCCTGCCCAGGTTTTCAGTGAGGGCTGCTTTAGGAAAATGAAGTATCCAAATTGTGCACTTCTTATGGCACAGAGCAGGTCTCTGTCCTTTTGTAGAAAGAGGAAACCAGGATTCCCTGCAGCAGCTGCCTCAGATGGCATAAACAGGTGAGGCCTAGTGTGGGAAGAGATTTCAGTCTGAGGTTGAGGTTCTTCCTGGTGTACAGAGTCCATGAGGAGCCCTTGTCAGGAAAGGATCACCAGCCTCTTATTATTTATAGAATTTGGGTCCTTGGCTGACCCTGGGGATTCCATTTCAGCAGATAAATTCCTCCTCAGGATTCTTATCAAATGAACCTGTCTTCTAGGGTCCATATGATAGTGCATATTTCAATGGAGTGCAAACAAAATATTTAGGAGACGGTGTAAAACTAAGCAGCACGTCAGTTTTCCGGTGCCCTATCAGCTGAAATGTTTGAGGCTGCATCCTTGGAGCATTCACATTTTTAACTCAGCACATATTTGTGCCCCTGTGTTCAGCTTCTGGCACCTCCTCTGGTGCTCCGATTCCCTCTGAGGAGAGCAGCAGAGCCGGGCTGAGGATGCTCATCTTGTTGTCTGGGCTCTCACTGCTCTGCAGAATTGATTGCCCCTTGATATCACAGCAGAGAGCCTGCAGCAGTGTTTGCAAGTCCCCTCCCCCCACTCACCACAGCAAAGTGCAGGCCTGAGATACTAGGTTTACAAGACACTTGGTCTTTTCCACAGTTCCAGGCTAACAGCTCTCCAAAACCTTGGAATTTCCTAAGCATTGAGAATGAAGAAAAAAAAAAAAAGGTGTCTCGTTATGTTAATGAGGTGACTTTTGGAAAACACCTACGGGAGGGGGTGCGGGGAGGGGGTGCTCCTGGTTGTCAGTGGAGCCAACCACAGTGATTAAGGGAGTGAAACTTTCAGCCCTACTCCCTGAACTCTGGGAAGGAGAGAGGGGCTGGAGTTTGACACAGTCACTGACAGCCAGTGTTAGTCGATTATGACCATGTAATGAAGCCTCCATAAAAACCAGGAGGATGGCTTGCTGTCCTTTTTGTTCCGAGAGTTTCCACATCGGTTTCAGTGTGGGAGCCAGAGCATGTCCACGTGCCACTGTGCCAGCCCTCAAACTCCTCGAGGACAGAAGCTCCTTCTTTCAGGACCTGGCTCTATGTATATCTTCATCTTGCAGTCAATCCATATTCTTTAATATCCTTTGGAATAAATCTGTTATCTAGTAAGTAATATGTTTCTCTGAGTTTGTGAGCCATTCTAGCAATTTAATCAAACCCAAGGAGTGGGTTGGGGGAACCTCCGATTTAGAGCCACTTGGTCAGAAGTACAGATGACAACCTGGACTTGCGATTGGTGTTCTGAGTTGGAGGGGGTCATTGGAACCTCCAGTCTATGGCCGGTAGCACAGGCAAGAGTCTGGGCTTGCATCTGGCTTCTGAAGTGTGTGTGGTGGGGGCAGGGTGGGAGGGTAGAGGGGATAGTCTTGAGGACTGAGCCCTTTACCAGTGGGATCTGGTGCTATCTCCATGTAGACAGTGTGAGAATTGACCTGAATTGTAGGACACCCAACTGATGTCTGAGAATTGAGTGTTGGGAGGGGGTCTGGGAAGCCCCATTCAAAGTCCCTATCTGGAGTCTTTCTACATGCAGGTGGGAGATGGAGGACTACCTGGGACACAGGTGAGGCCACTCTAAAGCAACATGTCTGTGATGCTGGGTTACCTCAGGTCGGATATTAGTGGTTGACAGGGTGGAGTGAGAGCCTCAGGAGGAAAGAGAAGAGGGACAGAGGGCTTTCCGACACTCAGATCTTTCAGACCCAGCACCCCATCTCCAGGCCCCTGCCTGCCCAAAGATCAAGACTCGAGGGAGGCCTGCAGGCCAGTGAGTGTGCAGCATCAGGAGGAACACTCTTCTTGCTGAGGAGGCTTCATGCTACGGGCATGCGTGTGCCACAAGGGGCAGATGATGCAGAGTAAGGACTGCCTTCTAATATGAAGGCAACGATACGGCCAGCCCTCAGGAGCAAGAGTGACCTCGTACCTGTGATGGCCACTCTGGACACTGCCCGAGTGGGTGATTCTCTTCGTGTTTATGAAAAAGCTCTCAAACACCAGTACCGAATGACTAAACAAACCCAGATTGTTGTGAGGGATTTGGATGGGGAAAGGATTAACTCACTTCCAAGAGCTTTGGCTTCCTCCCAACACTATTTACTTAGCTGAGAACTGCCTTTCAACACCAGCCTGCTGAGAAAGACCAGGAGGTCTGCCCCCAGGGGAGGCGTCATTGGAGGAGGGGGGACAAAGAGGGCACATTAAAAGACATTGGTACCAGCTCTCTGCTGGCTTTCTTACTCCGTCAGGCCCCTAAATGAAACACGGAGACACTGGAGGGTCTCTCTTTTGTGTTTAAGAAAGAACTGCATAAATGGGCTTATCACCAACTCAAGTCTCCATTAAGTAGTGGTAGCTTTCACCTGCTTACTTTTGCCAACAAGTTAATCATGATTATTATGATTTAAATATTTCTCCTCTAGCATCCACAATGATTTCAGTGCAAATGTGTTAAGAGATGTTCCAATCCAGACCCCTCAGTCTCTGCTTAAGGCTCTGGTTTTCATATAGAACTGGGTGGTTTTAACTGCAAATGTTTGATGATCTGCCTGTTCTTGCTGGATTTGCTTATGGTGTGTCCTCTGTGAGCCTGGACCAAGGGAGGATGTCCTAGGACCTGCTTGAACACTGTATGTCAGTATCCCCGGCCTGTGCTACCTGCCCACAGACAGCATCACTAGTACACCCCTGACGGCCCTCCAGTGACAGCGCACAACGTCATCATGCATTCCGTTCAGTTCGTTTGTTCAGCAAACTGTTAGGTATAGGAGTGTGTAGCAGGCATGTACACTCAGATTTTTAAGATGAGATGGTAAAATGTGAAGCTCTGACTTTGAGAAAAGGTCTAGAAACCACCAAATAAAGCTACAAAGAATTATGACTAGTGTTCGTCGAGTACTTATTGTGGCTTGAATGGTGTTAAGAGCTGGAAACAGTCTGCAGCAACAGTCACTAACCCTCGCCGGAATGAGGAGGAGAAAACCAACATCTCCAGAGGCCGGCCACCAGGGTAGGCTGCTCCTCTCCTCCCCATACCCTTCTGATGATGCAGCGTTACCCCACCCTACACTGTGGAAATGGAGGCGTAGAAAGGGGACTCACTCTCTCATTCACACTGAGAGCAAGTGGCCAGAGCCAGAATCCAAACCAGATCTGTCTGGCTCCTGGGCCGTTCATTCTGCCTCACAGAAGCACTGGGAGCCCAGAGCACACGGAGATGAACTCTATCCACAGAGACTGGGGAAGGCCTCAGACAGAGGGTGACCTTTGAATGGCAAAATGAGCTGAGACTTCCTGTCTCTGGACTCCTTTCCCTTCCTCGTCCACAAGGAGCCGTGGTGCTTGCCCACGGAGGATCGGGGGTGAGGGGGGCCTCTGCTTCCTGCCAGCACCAGAGCACATGCCAATAGGCTGGACTTGGATATTGAGGGACATTGCTAGACAGATGACAGATAATAGATGCTTCTCTCTATTTTTTAAATTATATTTTATTGATTATGCTATTACCGTTGCCCAGCTTTTTCTCCCTTGCCCCCCCTCACCCAGTGCCCCCCCCTCAGGCAATCCCCCCACCATTGTTCACGTCTCTGGGTCATGTGTATAAGTTCTTTGGCTACTCCATTTCCTATACTGTACTTTACATCCACATGGCTATTTTGTAATTGCCTATCTGTACTTCTTAATCCCCTCACCTCTTCATCCATCCCTCCACATCCCCATTCCAACTGACAACCATCAAAACACTCTCTGTATCCATGATTCTGTCTCTGTTCTTGATTGCTTAGTTTGTTTTTTAGATTCGATTGTTGATAGATATGTAATTTTTGCCCTTTTATTTTTATAGTTTTGATCTTCTCCTTTGTCTTAAATAAATCCTTTTAACATTTTATATACAGTATTCCATCACCTATTGTGGGTATTACATTTTAGACCCCCCTACGATAGGTGAAAATCCACAAAGTAGGAACCTTACATTTATTTTAGTATTTATATATATTTTAAGGCTTTATAAACCCTTCCCACACACTTATAAACCATTCCCAGTCCCTTATTAACTGTTCCCAGTCCCTTATTAACCTTTCCCACTCCCTTATTAACCTTCTCCACACTTTTATAAACACTACTTATGTTCTTAAACATATTCTACACTCTTAAACCTACGTAACTTTAACAAGTTAACTTTAACAGTACCGCAAAATCCCGTGATATAGCGAAAAATCCGTGATAATTAAATATAATCCGTGATAATTAAATATAATATTCTTTAAAATCCTGCGATACAGTGAGTCCATGATAAGTGAACTGCAATATAGAGAGGGCCTACTGTAATAATGGCTTGGTAATGATGAACTCCTTTAGTTGTTTTTCTTGTCTAGGAAGCTCCTTATCTGCCTTTTTATTCTAAATGACAGCTTTGCTAAGTAGAGTAATCTTAGTTGTAGGTCCCCGCTTTTAATGACTTTGAATATTTCTTGCCAATCCCTTCTAGCCTGCAAAGTTTCTTTTCAGAAATCATCTGACAGTCTTATGGAAACTCCCTTATAGATAACTAACTTCTTTTCTCTTCCTGCTTTTAAGATTCTCTCTTTATCTTTAACCTTTGACATTTTAATTATGATGTGTCTTGGAGTGGGCCTCTTTGTATCCATCTTGTTTGGGACTTTCTCTGCTTCCTGGACTTGCATGTCTATTTCCTTCACCAAATTAGGGACATTTCCTGTCATTATTTTTTCAAATAGGTTTCCAATTTCTTGCTCTTTCTCCTCTCCTTCTGGCACCACTATAATGCAAATGTTGGACCTCTTGAAATTGTCCCAGAGCCTGCTTATACTATCCTCATTTTTTCAATTTTTTTCTTCTTGTTGTTCTGATTAGGTTTTGTTTTTTTTGCTTCCTTATATTCCACATCATTGATTTGATTCTCAGCTTTACCCACTCTACTGTTGTTTCCCTGTAAATTGTTCTTTATTTCAATTAGTGTATCCTTCATTTCTGACTGGATCTTTTTTATGCTGTTGAAGTCCTCACTAAGTTCCTTGAGCATCCTTGTAACAAGTGTTTTGAACTCAGCATCTGATAGATTGTTTATCTCCATTTCATTTACCTCTTTTTCTGGAGTTTTGATCTGTTCTTTCATTTGAGCCATGTTTCTTCATATCCTAGCTTTGGCAGCCTCCCTGTGTTTGTTTGTATGTATTTGGTAGAGCTGATTTAACTCACTGTCTTGGTAGTATGGCCTTATATAGTAGGGTTCCGTGGCACGGCCTCCCTATCACTCAAGTGGGTACTCGAGGTGCACCCTTCATATGAGCTGAATACACCCTCCTCTTGTAGTTGAGCCTTGGTTGCTGTTGGCAGATCAATGGGAGGGATTAACCCAGGCCATTCAGCTGCAAGAATTGGCTGTGACCACTGACCTCCAACCTCTGCCCTCTGTGGTGGATCAGCTGTGCAGGGGCAGGGTGGTGGTGCTCTGATGTGGTCTGTAGTTATTCACTTATTCACTGGATATGCAGGCTCTGGGATTTCTTAGGTGATACAGGCCAAGGTCAGCCCCAACCTGTGTTCTGCTTGGAGCCAACTTGCATGAGCTCTAAAGCAATCTGAGATATCTGTTATTTGTGCTGGGCTTGGAGAGTCCCAGGTGAAGACAAGCTGTGAATCTAGGTTGGCTGCTGCTAGTGCTGGGCCTGGGGATCACTGAGGCCAGTTGTTGCTTGTTTGAGAGGATTTAGGAAGTTGTGAAGCATGAACCAAGACCAGCTATATGGAAAAGCAGCTTCAATGGGCCTGTAAGTTAGGTGGGCTGGAGTCTCTGTTACCAGGTCAATGGAACCTCAGATAGGCACCAGCTTGCTGGCTCAGTCTGGATGGATGTGGTTTCTTTAATTCCATAGTTGTCAGACTTCCTTTCAACTTGATTGCTGATGGTTCTGAGTGATGGTTGTTCTATACTTTAGTTGTAATTTTGATGTGGTTGTGCAAAGAGTAGAGCCATGTCTGCCTACACCATTATCTTGACTGAAAGTCTAGAGGTTTATTAAAATCAAGGAAGGCCATGAAATCTTGGGACCCAGACGTGAGGAGGCCAGATCAGGGAGGTAGAGATGGGTATTTCTAGCTGCTAACAGTGCATCACTGGGCACAGGTAAACTCAGTGACTCTCAAAATGGTCAACAAATGGAGCAGAGGGAGAAGGATGTCTTTGCAACTTTGACAAATGTCCCTGGAGGGATGTGGAGTTACCCATAATGCATTCCACACACCTTACTCAGGTTCCTGCCACAGAGCTGCCATCATCCTGGTCAGTGACAGCACAGGTTTGGGTGCTGAACTGTTCCAGATGCCTTTAATGAGATCTCGACTGTGTGTTCCAGGCGTTGGCCATGGACAAACACTCAGCTAACTGGCTTCCCAGGCCCCTCAGCAGAAATGGCATTTTCTGCTGAGAAGCTATGAACAACTGAGAGAAACTGGTATGGCCAGCGGGACCACACAGTGACTGCCAATAGCATGTTCTAGCAAAGACAGCTTGGGCAGCTTCCTTGTTAGATAAGTGCCGCCCAGCTCAGGGACAAGAGGTGTAGACTTAGGGGTGGTGTTGTAGAAACAGCTCAGAGAAGGAGGCATTGGTAGTCACTGCCCTGGGTTTTGGCTTAGTGTCAGATGTCAGCTAAAAATTTAAAAAACAATCAAACAAGTAAAACCTGCTAGCACACAGAGCCACGAAACATGACTCACCTCTAGAATGCAATGAAGAAAACTCCAGAGCTTGTCTCTTGGGGCCCATTTAAAGACTCCAGTGATAGTTATCTGTGATATCAATAAAACATCTGGCCTGATGTTTGCTATTGAGAGCCCCTAAGGAAGAGAGAAAGGCCATATTGAAAAAGCATTTAAGATCTGTGCTTACAATTTCATAAGGGAGACACTCCTCAAAGGTTCTTCTTTGCTAATATTTCTGAAATGACGCGCTGGTGTATTTCTACCAGCTTTCACCTTCAGTATTAATACTGGTACCATTCCTATCTGAAATATCTGTTATAATTGTGTAATTACACACCTCATTTAACCAACTGGTAAGCCAGGTGACTGATTAAATATTAACAACTTTTTGGTTCTCCTGGTGTCATTAGTTGGAACACAACCCTGTAATCTCAGGTAACACACAATGGTAATTATCCTTCACATTCACAGTTAGCTGAAAACCCAGAACAGTCAACGCAGATAAGGCTGCCAGGTAGAAGATCCATTGCCTTTAGACCCTGTGTTATGCCCACAGTCTTGAGCAGGGACATTTCAGCCCAGCTCAGGGTTTTAAGTGGATGCTGGCCCAAGCTGGGTGACGGCTGCGGGATTCCCATGCATCCAGCCCACTCCAGTCATAATTCAACTGGGCTTCAGAAGTTGTAATGTGATTTTTAACTAAAGCACGAAGATGGAGAATCTGGTTTAGTGCCAGGGTCCCTCAATTTAGAAAACACTGCCAAGTCCTGTAGAGTGTGCCGTGGTTATGCCCCATGAGCCATAGAGCAGTGGGAGGCACGTCCCAGGCCCAGAGGATTCTAGCTTGGCCCTGGGGTCCTGCCTGTACCAGCTCCTCAGCCTCCTTCCATGCTGGCTTCCTTTTAAACTGGCCTTTTCCTTCCGATCATCCAGTGCAGAGACCCTGAGCTGTGCCCTGGGGTGCCTGTGGGGGACAGGTTTGGAGCTGACTGGGGCTGAATAAACAAGAACTCAGGTCTTGAGTGGGTCTATCTCTCCAGGCTGAAGGAGGCCTGAGTTGCTTTGCCGTCTGGAAACACAAAACCAGCAAGACCAAGCCCTTCCATGAGGCCAGGGAAACCCTGCCAACCCTCAGGGGCCTCTCCTGACTTTCCTTCCTGGATCCCCAAACATGGTCTCCTGGTTGGTGGCTGATGGTTGTCTTCTTCCTGCCCCAGGCTATTAGCTAGTTTTGCAATCTCTGCTCAGACATGGGATGGCCAGGTGACTGCATTACTGGGCTGGGGTCTGTCTAGAACACTTCTGCACCACAGCTCAGATGGCGTGAGAGTGAGGGGGAGAAGCATATCCTGTCCAGCCCCTACGTGGCTGAGGTAGGCTGTCTCCCCTCAGCACAGGAGGCCTATGGTGGCCCCTCTCCCTCTGGGGTGGTGCTGGTGCACATCTGGAGGGCCACCTTGAGAAGGATCAGGGCATCACAGGGAACATCCTCCTATAAACACAAAGGCTGTGCTGCTGGGCCTGGCTTGGCAGAGAATGAGATAGCATTAATGAGAAAGAATTAGCCAATTATCGCTCAGACCACATTTTAAAAACACCACTCTTTGCTGAACTGTGGAGAAATGTCTAGAAGGATTTGGGCTCATCTTGATTTATTAACACATAGCCATATATTGATGTGAGGAGCAGGAGAGAAGAGAAGGCGCAGATGACGCAGAGTGGGGACCTGGAGGTCAGGGAACTGTCCAGGGGCTGCCAGGCTCCTTTAGACTGGTGACAATGGCCTTGTCCACTTATCTCATCTATGAAGTTGTAAACCTCCAGCCCAATTGCTTTATAAATTAGGGGTGATTAAAGAGGGTGGCCTCTATATTACATGTCAGAAACTTCCTACTTTTGGTCAGGGAAGAAAATGAAAAAAACAATTTCCTTTGTAAAGAAAAAATAAAATTCTGTGCAGCCACTTTGGGGTTTGCATTTACTGCTGGGCAAGACAGAGCGGTTTGGATCCTGCAAAGTAAACAACCTGGCAGCAACCCTGGGAAGAGGACACACTTTTCTTTGACAACTCATTTGTTGGATCTTTATTATCCTAGAGATTTGGGTCGCTGTTGCTGTTTGTTTATTTAATACCGAAGTCAAGGAAAAAGTCAGAGGGAGCGAAATTACACAACTTTCCACTCTCTAGAGCAGAGAGTCAGCACATTAAAATTGTCTCTGTAAATTGCCTCGGGAACCATTAAAACTCACTTTAAAAATCAGGAGACTTGGTCACTGGTCCCCACTCACTAATTTCTTATTTGACAACTGATCTAAAGATTTGCTTTCACATTCAACCAGCCCAAAGGCAAATTTGGATGGTTGGAGGCCTTTCATGTTCTGTTCCACGGCTGCTTAGCTCTCCACTTCTCTGTAACCATCCAAGTATCAAACTTCTGGGCTCCTGGGCAGGGCTGCCAGATGCTGCCCACTGCAGCCATGGCCTTCGTGGGTTTATAATTTTTCTTCCCTATTTTGCCTCGTTCCTAGGGAATACTTTTTCATAGCTGGCAGGAGGCACCCAGCACCCAGAGGCCCTTAGCCTCCGAGACCTGCCAAGCCTGCTTGAGACTGGCCTGAAAAATGCGGCTCAGCTCAGGGCGGCAGTGGGGAGAACGCAAGAGTTTAATTGGTTCTGACTTCAGGATTCAGATCCTTGTTTTCCCCGGAGGTGTGCATTGCAGGAAACAACATTACCAAAGCCAGGTCCTTTGTAAACAGGCTGCAATTAATCAGTTCCACAGTCATTTGTAATGGGAAAACGTAACCGAGCATTTGAACATTTAATTACAATATTTTGTAATTGTTAAATCACCAGTGACATTACAAAATGCTCTTGGTGACCAGATACACCATGTAGTTCTGTGTGAGAAGGCAGAAACGCTCAGCAAAAATGAAATACTTGTAGGCACCTTTTCTCCTCCTTAATCTTCTGCAAAAGGAAGCAATTTAAATAAATAATTTAACTTGATTGTTTTTAATTACATTGTAAACACATGCAAAGATAATCTAGTAAAAGGTAAACACAAGTCAGTTGGTAATAAAAATGCAGGCTCCAATTCTTCTTGGATGACAGATGAAATGTGTTTAATATATTCTTGCTCTGTGGAAAACACAGACCATTTAAAACTGCAAACAAGTGAATTCAATTAGCAGACCTGGTTCAAAAAGCCTTGGCGAACTGGAGGGCAAGGACTTCCTATCATCCACCCATTGCAGGACCAGGGAAGCATCTGAGTTTACGGCTGATAGGAATTGGTGGAGAAACCATTTAAAATTGGTGCCTGTGTTTTTCCATCCAGCCATGTCTGGCAAGCAGATCCACAAAGAGAGTCAGCTGCTAATGTTTTCAATCCCTCACCTTACATAAACCCTTAATTCATCAGAAAGATATAAAAGTGGAGAAAATACATTCAGTGCTGAAAGATGGACTACTAACTGCACCGCTTTCAAGTGCAGGTGAGTCCCAACAGGAACGTTCAATTCCAAACTTCACTGCACTCATCAATCACAGTAAGAGATTGTCTGGGGGCCTGCGCCACCTCACAAGAGGTCGTCCCTGCCAGAGTCCATCCTGGGCTCAGTTTTTGAGCTGGTGACGTTTTCTACTTAGAAGGAGAGAATGCCCATTTATTTTCAAGAAGAATGGGCCTTTGCCTTGGTGTTCAAGACATATTATTTTCAGTTGCTTAGCAAGGTCATTACTTTTACATCCGAAATGCATTAATAGCTTGGTTCACACATTTAATTGCTTTGACTGGTCTGGAGCGAGAACCCTGTTGGTCATCTGTACTGCACGCACATAGGTCTTCCTTTGTTTAACTAGTTAGTAGCCCAGGTCCTTGAAAGAAGGAGCTCAAGGCTCTGGAGATTGAGATGCACAATTTCCGTAGGAAGCCAGAAACATCAGCGGGGGTCCTTACCCTCCAGAGCGGGTAACTCCAATGCCTTCAGTGGTCTCTCATGCTGCTTGCATTTCACTTATGAGAACTGAACTACCAGTGCTCCAGGGCAAGCCAGGAGGAGAGGACACGGTTTCAGTAGTGTGGCCGTGTCAGATGGGAGGGATGGCTCAGCAGTCCCCCACCTGTGGGGACCCTGGGACGGTGCAGGTTGAATGGATTCCTTTATAAATTTCATTCTCCACCCTGTCCTCCCTTAATTACAAGTCCTGTAAATTTGGATTTGCATCTGTTCTGTGAGTGAGACTTGCAGGACATCACTGTACTCTGTAAACATTCCTCCACAGCACTGTATTCACCAACCCCAGCGCCTGGGGCTGTGTGGGCTAGGGGTGTGTTTGAGAACTTACGGTTTTTGCTTTCCTCGTGGAGCACAGAACTCAACCCCTTGGAAGATGGGACTTCACTCTGTGCTTATTCGTGTGACTCATAACAAGACAAGAAACAGAACCAAGTTTCCGCAGTGAGAGGAGCAGTTCCTGTGTGGCATCTCGGGGTGTCTGGGCTGCATATCACGGTGTGTGGTTGGAGGAGGTTAGGAGGGAGGAGTGAGAACATGACGGGAGAAAAAAGCGACAGGCTGGTGGTGACAGCGCAGGATGGAGCTCCAGGTGTGGCAGGCTCACCCAGGTGGGGCAGGACAGGCACCTGGCAGGCATGCAGGCTGCGGGGAGGGCAAGTCCCGCATGGCCTCCCACTGAGCTGGGCTCAAGATCGGGCAGAAAGAGGTGGTAAACAAGGAATAAGAGATTGTTGTAAAAAATTGAGGGCTACCTCCCAGTTTGGAGCCCAACAAAAAACTGTGTCACTGTTTGAGGAGGTGGGCTGAGACTTGTATGGTTCAAGTGGAAGAGCAGCTGAGGCCTCTGAGGGAACAGCTCCATCCTTAGGACGGAGTGAGGGTCATCAAATGAACGACTATGCGAGCAGAGGTGAGGCAAGCAGAGTAGAGCTGAGGGCAGCCCCTGTCACGGGAGAGAAAGCAGGAGGGGCTGGGCTGGGTGTGCAAGAGAAGGTCCGCCCTAAGGTGGGGCCTCAGAACCAGAGATGTTATTTCCATCCATATTCCCTGGATGGTACACAATCAGATGGCTTGTCTGCAAACTCATAGTTACACAATAAATGGTGGGGGACGAGGGGCAGGGCGCAGGGCGCGGACAGTAAGATAGCCCATGAAGTTGGAGGGACAATTTTCAGCATGCTCCAGATTCAAGACTTTTCAGTAATGGTTAATCTTTTCTGAGTCCTGTTTTAATGGTCTTCAAGAATTGTCCATTTAAGATGTTTTCTCAAAGGAAATATTGTGATGACTTAAAGGCCTGCGGCTGTCTGTACTGGCACCGATGTCAGATGGCACTTCGTAGGAAATGAGCAGGAACCAGATGAGGGTTGGATGCAACCAACTGCAGTGCCGCCGAGTGTGAAAGGTTTAATTCAAGCCTCACAGCGTGGCAGAGACTACTCACTTCACCTAAGGCTGATGCAGCCTGTGCAGATGACACCTCTGAGCCGCAGCACAGAGAAAGAGAGCAGTTGGCCTGCTTTCCTGCAGCCCTGCCAGACGCTCTGACTTCACGAGAGCTAGTGTCTTCTTCCCGGTCTATCCACTTTGTCACCGGCTGGAATTTAGTGGTTTCTTCCCTAAGTTAAAGGCTATTATCACTGGAGTATGTCTAAGGTCTTCCTGAACCTACCTCCTTTTTTTTTGTTATTCTAGAAGGCCTTTGGCTCTTTCTGTATAGATTGCCAATGATGGTCCTGGGCTCCAGACGCGCTCTTGTCCCAGGAGAGAGCCCAGTTTGGGTCTCAGCAGCATGGTTTTCTACCTATGATCTCAGTCCTTTAGCAAATTGCCCAGTTTTGGAGCCCAGAACATTCTCTCCAGGGTTGGTGAACAAGAAGGCCAGTCGGTGCCCATTATGGCCATGGGTTTGGTGATGCAGAAGCTTCCCAGTTGCCCCGGACTGAACTTTGAGTGAATCCCACAAGACCCAGAAACGCATGAGTCCTTTGTGAGACTGGCATGGCCTTGCCTTCTTCAAAAACAGAGGCCCTCAGCTTTTAACAATTATGACTGTAATTACTATTTTCCATCTGTGATGATAAGCATGTTGGAAGTAGTATTTCAGGGCACTGATGAAAATCAAAGCAAAATGAAAACATTGGATGGTTGGCTAACACCAGCCAGTTTCCTCCTCCCCTGTTGCCTTTTGTCATTAATGAGAGAGCCAAACACTACTCTCCCATCCATGTGCCAGTGGCGTGCTGCAGCTGAGCAGCCCATCTGACTGACAGTTGGGAGATCTTCCTGAGCAAGGGCTGCGCTGGGCCAGGCTGGCCCTTCAGGCCAGGGACCCCACAGTGGGCGTGTTGGGTGTGTGGTTCTCTGTGGAGTGTGAGCACTCAGGAACTGTGTTGATTTGGGAATCCCCTTGGAGGACCCCTGAATAGTTCCATAAACACTTTTTTTTTGGCAACTTGGGACAGACTTAAGCTGCTATAAAAAAGGAAACAGACCTATTTTTTTCAAGCCAACACACTAAAATTGAAAAAGAAGGACCTCTGAGGAATACACACAGGAGAATGTGAATTAACTAGGTGTTACCTTTGAGTGGTTTAGGCCAAGTGACAGCTCAGTGAAAAGCAGACTTTCCTCCTCCTGGTGGCCTGAGCGTCTGACACGGGAGAGGCAGTTGGCATTTGTGCGCATCAGTTACAGACTTGGTCTAATTGTAGAATCACTCCCTGGAGGGATGAAGGGAGGACAAAGATCACTCTGAAGTCTGAGAGGTCTTCCTTTGACCACGCCCTGCCACTGTGACCCATTACACTTCAGGGGTGGTCAATGTCAGAGAATTCAACAGCAAAGCGAGGCTTTGAGGAGAAAAAAGGAGTCAAACCCACTGGCTCAGAAAACTGGCCAGATGGGGGTGTCCTGGCAAGGAGAGGAGAAGGGGAGTGGGAGGAGTCCAGAGGAAGACTGTTGGTTCCAGTATGGCCAGAATTTGTACCTTCTTCAGGGCTTCCATTTATGCCACACCATTTTATTTGAATTAGGATGGGAAACGAGAGACATGTCAAATCCAACCCAGATTCAAGGAGTGGACAACTCTAGTCAAGTGAAACTTTGAAAAGGGGTTTTAAAACCCAGTGGCTTACTGAGATGAGCCCTCGGCTGGGCAGCAATGTCTCTTGGTTCCTAAGTGATGGCTGTGCCTTTTTACAGAAGGGCCATTCAAAGGCATGCAGGGCCAAGACCTTACCAGAGAGGTGCCAAAAGACCTTCCCAGGGGGCCAAAGGGTGTCTGAAATTCCCACCCTAATTCCTCCTTTTGGCTGCAGGCCATCCTTCAAAAGGCCTATAAAATGCGAATGTGTGGGGAGAGATGAGAGTCACCCATCCAGCTGAGGACAGCAGGGACCTGAGGGGCTGGGTGAAAGCCCAGGAAAGACATGCTGGGAGCGGGGAAGGGTCAGGAAGTCAAATGTCTATAGCAGCAGATTTCACATTGCATTTGGACATTAGTGGGTCATGAAGTTAATTTAGTGTGAGGTAGCCAGAATTAAAACAAGGAAATTAGAACCAAGCATATCAAAATGCATGTGAATTACTATGCATATATTATTATTCTTTTTATGAACTCAAACTTGTGTCCTGATGGTAGGTCTCTGTATCTTGAATGTGTGCATGTGTGTCCTGTGTTGAAAAGATGTCTCTGGCCCCATGCTCACGGCCTGTGTGGGACTGTCAGGCAGCAGGGGCTCAGGTGAGGAATTGTGTGGGCACCAAAGCTGAGGGGGTAGGACGACTTTTGCTTTCTTCACAAGTTTGCTGAGACGAGGCCTTCCTGAACAATAATAGCATAGGTATAGCTTAATATGGAAAAGCCATTTTTTTTAATTGAAAAAAAAAAGCAATACATTCCAATAATGAAAAAGTGTCATTTCTTTCCATCTTTCATTCCCTCTTTCCTGAAGCAACCCTCCAGAAATTGTCTGCCCCTCACACCCTCCCTTTCTTCCTCCTTTCTAAAAAGCAGATGAGAGCATACTATATATTATTCTGCACCTTGCATCCTTCACATAATACATTTTCAGCACATCAGGTGCTAGCTACTTCAATATTTTATGTTACAACATGGTATTCCAACCTATGGTGTACTGTAATATTTTTTAAACCACTCTGATGGACATTTACGTGCTTCTGTAAACAATGCTGCAGTGAACATCCTCACATGTTGGTCTGTGCACTGGTGCAGTCATATCTACAAACACATTCCTAGAAGTAGAGTTCCTGGGTCAAAATGTCTGTGCATTTTAGAATTTGATGGACATTGTCCAATTTTGTTTGTTTCAATGAGGTTGTACCAAAATATTAATGGCATTTTGCTGCCTGAACACCAGGCCAGGACCCCTCCTTGTGGAGAACAGAACTAAACTAAGATGGCATCAGTCTTGTCAACCAAGAAGCCATGTTTAGAGCATGCACGGTAGAGCAATGACTCAGAGGGATGATGGAACCCCTTGAGCATGCACAATACAACGTGGTAGACAACATGTGCTTATCTAAAGAAAGGGTAGCATCATCCTCTCAGAGCACGCACAGCAGAGCAACAGAATCAACATGTGCTTATTGAGGTGGCACAAAACGACATGTATCAGTCAAAGGTTGATGCAACATCGCATCATACAAGAGTATGAAAGCACAGGCCTTTGAACAGAGAGCTGAGACAGCTGAGAGGAGCTGAGATGGTGGAGAGATGCTCCGCTGCCCCAATCGTCCCTGCTCTAGCTGACTCTGAAGCTGCCATAGACTCTGCCTTGCAAGACGCCGACTGGCTGCTTCCAGGCCCTGGCTCTGATCTGTACTCTCGGGGCTTGGGTTCATTAACTCCCAAATCTCCTGTGTGATGTTACTGCTGATTGTTTCTGAGCGATTATTATCACTATTGGGTTACTATAAATTGGGATTGAACCTGCATTAATAAAAGCTTAGTGAACAGCATACTCACCTGTGTTGACTCACTATTATTCCTTGGGGCCAGTGTTGCCTGCAGGGCTGGTGGCAATATAAGCTGCCGGCACCTCTGTTCCCTGACAAAGGCTGGATGTTGGCTTAAAGGAAAGACTCTAGCGTAAGCTTAGAGTATCGCTCACGACTCTCTCACTCTAACAGAGCCCTATCAGTCCTTCTATCATCAAAAAGCTCCTCATGCCCCATCCTGACACAGCACTTCTGCCCGCCTGCTTCCCCACCCCACCCATTACCTCAACAAAGAATAAACGCCATAGAAAAGACTTTGTCTTCTTGCATATTTTAACTTTTCTTGGGTGTAAACATTGTCAAAAAGTCTTGTTTCAATGAATGTCCTATGAAAAATTTAACTGTGCTTTAATTTGGATTAGAGTAGGAATGGACAGTTTTTAGGTTCCTAAGAACATACTCTTAAATATTACTTCCAGATACAGTCAGAGCTTTGGGATGGTTATGCAGCTCATATGTTCAAGCCACCTGGATCTCTTCCATGGCCAAATTTTTGTAGTAAGATCTACATTACAACTCAGGCAGTAATCAGGTCAAGTTCATTGCTGTTTTTACCAATGCCTATAGAACGCCTGGTGATCTCCTTACAACTCCTAGGTGGAGATTAAATTCACATTTAATGTCAGAAGGTAAAATCTTTTCTTTTTTGAATAGTACTTGATTTGATCTTGAATAGTGCTGTTTGCTAATTGCTTGCAATTTTGTTTTTGAAATATACTGAAAGAGGCAATGTTGCCACCCTATTATGGGTGAATTCTTTATGTCTAGGCTGACCAAGAGTTTGGGGTAATTATAAAGACGAGAGCAAGTTTCATTAAACAAACAAATATGTTTAGCTTCACATCAAAATTAGAATAAGTAATCTTAACTTCTCCTTTAGCTGTCACATTTGGTTCCCTTCAATAGATAACGATTTTTTCCCTAGGGTTAGGCGACACATTGAAACATTTTCACACTTCAGAGTATGGAAAATGTGATGTACTGCTAAGCTAATGTCTGCATACTGAACGCAAACTTAAAACATGCTTGCAAAACGGTGCTTATAGTTTGTTTTCTTATAGGGATAACCATGACCATGACCAAATATGATACATACTAAACATTTCACCTCCAAAAGGAACATTCCTAAAGAGGTGAATACTGCTAAAATATATATTGGATTGCACCACAAGCCTAGATAGGCTGCTGATTGTCAGGAAAGTCAGTATAAAACTGAAGCTAAAAATCAGCTCTGCTAAATCATCTTTACCAGGGTACTTTGTATCAGGAGCTCAGTAAAAAGGGGAGACTATAAAATATGTGCCTAACAAAACATGTCAGCAGCTTGAATGGAGCAAACGAGTCCAGATCTGAGAATTCTAATAAATAAATGAAGTTGAGCATTTATTGCCAACGATCATGTCACTGGGGCCACAGAAAACTGGAGCCGTGCAGCTGGGAGGCGGGTGTGTGGAGCCAGAGGAGGCACTGGAAGGCGCCCAGGTTTTATTATTTATGGCGTGCTGATGAAGAGACAACTTTCCATATGAGGAACAGCTTAACAGAGGAACAGTCAAGCTGAACCAGGAAGAGGGCCAGAGAAAGAGCGAGAAACAAAAGGGGACATGAATAAAAATGACAGCTAATAAAACAATACAAATCTAAAATGCTGTAACTTTCAAAAATAATTTAGGGCCAAAGGAAAAGAAAAAAGAAATCTCATTTTGCTGGCCCTGCGACAATTTTCCAAGAAGCACAAGGCATTAAGCAAAATGAATGTGCTGAATTTAAGACCAATTTGTCTGTATGCCTTTCTAGCTCTAAGTTTGGTTGCTCCTAAAGTTGGATCTATTCATAAAAAGGGAAGTGGCAATTATCTTTGTATTTAGTTAATGTATCCATTTTTCAACCAATGTTTATTGAGCACTATTCTATCTCGGGTGCTGGACCCTCTGGGGCTATGCGCTGAGCATAGACACAGTCGCTGTCCTCAGGAGACTCATGACCTGCTGTGGGAAGCAGAAAAGGCCACGGTCAAGTTCAGGACACTGGGATGGGTGCTGTGATGAGCTAGGTCAGGGCCATGGAACGGCACAGAAGAGCAGCTGCGGGGAGGAACTCCAGGCCTGATGTGGAGCCTGGAATGGACATCAATTAGAGAACTTCACTTTTTATATTGATTAGATACTTATGAAACCTCCATACAACGCAAATCTGTTTGATTGTTTAAGAATTAACATATACTTTTTATACAAAGATGAAGCATCTGTGTTTCTAGTACTTTTAATCCTTAAATTCTGGACTTGAGGCTCACCTGAGTTATTTTAAATTATCTCTCTATGGTATAACAGACCTCTTCTTTCAAGTGTGGCCAAAAGCACAGTATGTATTAGCCACTAGTTACTGTGTGGCTCACCAGTGGCAGTCACTTCATTAGCGTCGAATTATGCTTTACAGCATCTGGAGGTGGGGTCTTCATACTCATTTGACAGACCAGGGACTGGAGCCCGAGGAAGCTGACCCTCTCCAGGCCTCGAGGAGTGAGCCTCGCAGCACTTCCACGCCTGTGGGTTCAGTGGGCAGGTAGCACTGCGCCAACAGCACGTCTGCACCCAAGGAAGGCACATCAGTGAAGATCCACTGGCTTCCTCACTCCCCAAAGTTACTTTAGCTGAAATACTCCCTCCTTTCTTCCTACCTCTTCCCACCATTCTCACTGCAGCAGTGCTACTATACTCACACGGGCCAGAAACTTATCTTAGTTGACATGGTAACACGGGAAAGTGTTTCTGGAAGCTGAGAACTGGAACATCTTATTCTGAATGATTCCATACACACAGGCATGCAGCGAGGCCATGCAGCATCGCACATTTCCTTCTCCATTAAAGATGGTGCCATGCCCCGTCCCCCGCAACAGTTCAGGGCGGGGATCCAGCCAGGGCGCTCAGCCACGAGCCAATCATGTCTCCCGACATCTGTTTGCCGCATTCCCAGCTCTCGACTTTTCTCCAAAGACTGTCTATGCCATCACTGCTTTGCCCTTGCTCTAAGAATATGTGGTTAAACACTGGCTGCAGGCAGGTGTCTCCATGTGTCTGGGGACTTCAGATTTTCCTTTTGCCCTCACACCTTTACCTGCATACATATTCCAAACCCACTCTTCTGCCCTTGGCCAACTGCTATTTCAGAAATACTGCTTAGTATCTGAGGACTAAGCAGTCTATTTAATTATTTTATACTTTCAATTCAAACAGTATTCTAGGTAGAACCCATTTTTTAGCATCCTTAAGACCAATCTTCCCCCCCAAAACCAGGTAATACACTGAAGGGTAACACTGGTTCATGAATAACCCAGTCCTAAAAAGAGCAAACAGTGGAGGTCTAGTATCTCTCTGAAACTGGGTAGGGCGTAATCGGTCGATAAACCACTGCAAATTTTTTCAGAGATTTCCATTCCTACCCTCTTATTTTTCAAATCTATAATAATTTGCAAAAAAGGATTAAATTTTCCCTTTTCATAGTATTTGAGCCAAAGTGTGTCTATGAACACTTCCTTTTTAAATTAGGCACTAAAAGGATGACTTAAGACCCATTAGCTTATCAATTAGAATATAGTTCTTCCTCTGTTTCAATATCTTCCGTTAGCACAGAAAAATGTCATGCTGATGCCCTGGCAGTGCTTCAGACAGGGAGGGGTGGCCACGTGCACTGTGCTTTCATCTAAAGGCTGAAATTTCAGTAAGATGAGTGCTCAAACTCCCCCATTTCAAGAAAATATTTTTGCAGCCAAGATGGCCAGAAACTTCATATGGCAACTTTTCTGACTTGAGGTAATTTCCCAGGAATTTAAGAGGCAATCATTTACTCTTGACTTCTAAAGAGAACCTGGGCTTGAACAGCACAGTTGTGTCTAAAATTGATCATTTAGCAACAACTCTCTGAAGTTGCTTGGGAGCAGTTGAGACACCTAGACATCTGGACTGAACTATCTAGTTCACTTTCCAAGTTGTAAATTTTCTGGCCTCAAAATGACTTTTTAGCAAAAAAGTGAATTTTTTTATTAGCTGAAGTACTAAAAATCTTTTGATTACTTTGATATGAAACACTACAGCTGTAAAACTTATGTCTAATCTTCAGGGCAATGCGCATTTAAGAAAATAGGATTTTAGACCCTGGCCATGTAGCTTAGTCAGTTATAGCCTTGTCCCCAAAAAGCCAAGGTTGTGGGTTTGATTGCCAGTAGGGCACATACAAGAATCAACGAATGAATGCATAAGTAAGTGGAACAACAAATCGATGTTTCTCTCTCTCTCTCTCTCTAAAAGTCAATAAATAAATAAATTTAAAAAAAAATTAAAGAATAGAATTTAAAAAAATCTGAGTCCTGAAAATACAGGTTTTGAATTATTTTAGATGGAAACCTTATTAAATACACTGCTCTATAGGATATTCAAATAAACAAGAGAATTTAATAGATAACAAAATGGTTGAAACAGATAATTTGTCATCTGGAAATTTTCACTTTTGTCGACCTACTTAAACAGAAAATATTTGAACAAAAGGGACACATACACACACTCAAACACAGTTTTTACTGAAAACTGTATATGAAGAACAGCCGAAAATTCTTTACATTTCAATCTCTAAGTTCTGATCTTTTTATTTATTCTGAAATAAAGTCTAAGACATTAACAGTTAGTATACAGAATTTTAAAATAAAGCTGCATATGGTTAGAAAAATATGCATCAAGGGCATATATTTCATAAGAAAATAAAGTTATATACAAAACTCACTTCTGTGTATTAATGCTGACCCTAACTTGTTTGATTTTCATAATTAAGCGCCATCATAAAACAAGAACTTGGAGGGAACAGTGATACAAAACTCTCTCTAACTTCCTGTGGTCCCGTGTTTCATTTTTCTGTTTCTCTGGGAAGCTCAACCCCTCCCTGGTAAGAGAGCGCCTTCAGAATCCTCCAGAGCCTGGGAGGGTCCTCACAGTTGTGCCCTTGTTGCCAGTGCAGGAGGAGTTCTTCTTTTCTCCCAAGCGTCTGTGCACAAAGGACGCAGTGAAAGCCCAAACGGGACAGGTGTGGACCCAAGTGTGGGCTGGGACACGCAGGGCCCTGGGGGGCATCTCCTGGCTCACCGGGTCCAGGCTGGGCTCCTTCATTTTTTGTGAGTATTTCCATGTCATGCTGGTGATGCAGGCAGAGTTGCGTTTTCGGTTTAGGAAATGCATGTACCTCCTCATCAGAGGAACCGGGCTTCAGCAATTTCCTTCTTTCAGGATGCTGTTCCCAGGAAGGAGCCGCATGTTGAACCAGTTCTTCCTGAACTGCTTGGCTTGTTGGGGAGACCTCCTCTTGTAGCCTGCCCTGAATTTCCTCTCCATGAACATAAAGTAAATGAAATTTTATTTCAGCAAAAGACTGGGCCGTGATCTGACAGCGGCCACATTTGATTTGCAGTTTGACTTCATCTGCCTGGTTTAGGAGGAGGTCTTCTTCTAGGTTTGGCTTGTTTTCACTGAAAAAGGGGAAAATAGTCAATATAAAATTGCATGGAAAAAACAGCATTGGAATTTTTCCTTTTTAAAAGCTCTTAGCCATCAAAGAGCTAAAACCACCCACTCATGAGAAGCATGAAGCTGATGAGTAGCCGAAGGGAGCACAGGAAGGCCTTCAGCAGAGGCCACAGAACCCCAACTGTCACTCCTGCTTGGGGCCACACGTTTCTCAAGATACCAGGGGCATTTGGGCATTTCCCCCAGGGGAGCTAACTAGCCTTTGGTTACTGCAGGAACAGGTGTTACCAAAGGGAGAGCCAGGTAGTACCAAGTGAGGCGACCCAGGAACACGCTGGGCTTGGTTGACAGTAACTGTCCCACGCCACCCACTGTTGCCATCTCTAACCTTGAACATCAAATACAGTTTCAACATTTTACCTAAAAATCAAAACGGACTACAGGCTAACAATGACACGGGTCAGAAAATATAGTGTGGGAAAATGTTTAATTTTCATGGTGCTAATGAGGATTCAGTTTAGTGAAACTCCCTGAGGTACTTATTGCTCTAAGAGAACCTTGTCTGCCAGGCTTTCAGATGAGTTAGCTTGTTTGTTTACAAGGCTAGCAAGCAGTACCTGCAAAAGGGAATGACACAGGAAAAAGTTAGTCTGGCCCAAAGGGGAAAACAGGGCAAATGGAGAGGGTTTAAAGTCTGGACACCTTAGGGTCTGGTCATACCAAGGCGCCATTATGGATTATGTGATGTTCTGGGGCAGATGACGCTGTTTAGATATAAATTCTGTGAACACCATTTTTGGGTAAATTATTTGTAAAAAGTACCAGGAACTATATACAATATTTCATACATCAGATAAAAAATGACAGGTCACCTGACTATCCCCAGCATACTTCAGATAGGCATTTGTGGCCTGGCTCATGGGTTAGTGTTACTATAAATCACGACTGATCAAAAATCAATGAGAAATGAGATTATTCTTTAGGGAACTAGAAGGATGAGGTAGCTGCCTCATAAAATCTTAGTCTGAGAGATGGTTTACAAACTTATATTTCTGAATATGAAATCTTAGCCTGTCCCCCCAGGCTTCCAGCCCTCAGCACTCACCTCTGCACAGCCACCTCTCTGTCTCTGTTCTTCAGTGTGTCCCCTTGTGGCAGTTCGCTGGGAGAGGACTCGGTGCTGATGACAACCCTGTGCACTTCTTTCAGATGGCCGAAATAGACTCTGACATGACCGAACACTTTTGCACAAAATTCGCAGCACACAAGTTTCTTCAGGCGGTTCTCACCGTGGTGAAGTTTCACGTGGGAGCTCAGGCTGCCAAAACGGACGTATGCCTTGCGGCAGATTCGACAACTGTATGGCCGTCTGTTCGTGTGCGTGTTCATGTGGTCTCGGAGGTGCTGTTTGAACTGGAAGTGGTGGTTACAGACAGGACATCGGTGCCAAGGCTTCTTGATGCCAGAGAATCCATTTCTGAGTGCTGAGCTGGGCCTAGGGGAAGTGCTATTGTCCTGCTTAGAGCAGAGATATTTAGGGGTGAGGGAATTGTTTAACAAAGCGTCCTGTCCTAGGCTGCCAGGTCTTTGGGACTGTAACATAGCTGCAGGAAAAGCCAGGGGAGCCACAGCGGGCATGACAACGACAGGTTTAGGCATAATGCTACGGTATTTTTTCATAGCCCCAGGTTTTTGGTCCCTGGATTGTTGGGGATCATGTTTTATTCTTTTACATTTCCTCCTTTCCCCCTGAAATGACAAGATTTCATCTGGTAACTTCAGTTTTCTTCCTTTTCTCTTTGCTGCCCCGCCGCTCAGTTTTGTTTTGTGGTTGAGATCCAGTTTGGTGGCTGAACAAAAGGCACTTGCACATGGACTTTGCTTCAACACCTGCAGACCAGGCACCTTATTGGCCATTTTGGTGGCTGCCTCACAGCCTCCCATGAGGGTGGATGTCTTACTGCAGTCTACCCTGAGCCCAGGTAAGGACAGGTCTACAGTGTTCACATCTGACTCACGTTTATAAACCTCTGTTGTTTTCATTCTAGAGTAGGGTAAGATTGGCAGTTTACCTTTGGGAATTGAGGGGATCCACTGAAGTGCACTGCCAAAAATGGCTGGTGATGACTTGACTGCACCTTTTGCAAGATCAACTAGTTCTTTATGTTTTTCACTGGCAACAACAGAAGGTTTACCGGATGTTTCTTTGCTTGCAAAGTTTTCTTTCCCTGAAATCTTCAAGAGGCTCCACTTGGCAGAGGGCTCCTCTGATGTGGATGATGTTGGAGTGTCAGGATGGTTCAGCTCTCCATGGTCATTGGTCAGTGTGGCCATGCTGACGCTGGTTGGGGCTGGGTCCGGTGATGGCACTGGCTCAGATGGGCTGGGACGGGGCAGGGGTTTGGAATGCTCAGGGAGGGAAGGGGATGTCTGGGTTTGGGCAGGAGGTTTGCTGCAGCCACTTTCAGAGAAGCTCCGAAGGGGCTTCTTTGTTGATCCTTTGTTCTTTCTTGGGGGTTGGTACCGAGGGATAGGGAGTTTAAGGTTTTCGGGCAGGGGCAGTCTGCGTTTCTGGATTGGCTGAGCTGAGGCAACATGTGGCAATGCCACGAGAGAAAATGTCCCCTCCTGGCCAGCAACCTGCATCAGCGCATAATTCGGGGCGGGCACCCCCACTGGTGTGGAGCTGACAGAGGGGCCTGGATTCACCTGATCAGAGAGTGATGGCGAGTGGCCTGACAGCACTCTGGAAGTTAGGACTTTGGGAACTATTTTTGGTGCAATGGTCCTAAACTGACTCTTATTCTGCAAACCTTTCCCACTCCGTCTTGTTCCAGAAGGCATGGCTGATTCACCTGCAATGACATTACAATGTAAGAGGTCACCTTGGTATAACTGTTCTACAGTTGGGAGTGCAAATAAAATAAGCACCTTATCATTTATACCACGGAGAAGGCATTCCTAGACCTGCCCTTACTCTTCTGGGTCAACGCCTTCCTATCTTTCCCAAGGATCAATTATTATTCTCCTCTAAAGTTCCATAGCTCCTATATAACATTTGCCACTTTCACAATAATTTATCTGTTTATGTATCTCTACCACTAAACAGAGCTTCTTGGGAGTTGGAACTCTGTCCTGCTCAACTTTACTCCACTAAGTCCATCCTCTCTATTAACCGAATTCCCATCTATCTTTACAGACTAATGCCACACCGCCACCCATCCTGGTCATCCCCTCTGGTCTGTTCTACTGTGGATTTTACTTATTTTATATACACGTCTTGTTGTCCCTATAAAACGTAAACTTTGTGAGGGTGAAGCCGATATGTAATTCATCTTGATATTTCCCCCTATATCTTCCATGTGAAACAAACGTTTCTTGTATCAAACTCATTTTTCACTCAATTTCCGGCCACACCATTCGACCTCTTGGCAGTGTGATGTGTTTTGCACAGTGGATGGATTCCGGGCTGAATGCTAGCTTTGTTGCCGATTCCCCATGTGACTTGTGAATTTCTTCTGACACCTTTCAAACTGTTTGTGTGCTTTTGCAATTAAATCACCAGTATTAAAAAAGCTAATCTGACACCTTAAAAAATGTTGAGGAAAAACAAAAAGATAGAAAGTGATAGGTAAAGATACCAAGACAACATAAAAAATACCCGAACTCACACAAAAGTACCTCTTAGGACACTAACAGGAACGATTTTAACTAACAGAATAGCACTTCATCCTGCTCCCGTTTATTATGACTGAAGACCAATTACGACTACTCTAAGAACACAATTCAGGAAACTTGTCACTGAACTGCTTCTAAGGACGGAATCATCTGTTTTATTCCTGAGGTTGTAAAGGCCCAGCTGCAGAAAAATTTCCCATTTCTAAGTACCTCATTTCAGGCAGATTTCACACCAACTCACATTTACTGGGCACCTACACTATTGTAGGGATTGGCTATTATAGGCCCTCAATCCATTTTCTAAACTCTTTGGGGCACAACATATTTTGGAATTTCTACTTACTAATTTTTTAAAAAGTAATAAGACACAGACACTAAATGTTACATAATACTCAGCAGAGTCTGCAAAGCACCCCTAATCAAGCTTATTACCTACTACCCCTGTAGCGAAATATTTAAATAAGTGTATATTCACAAAAGTGGGACAAATGAAGATTTCTAAATAGTCTTACTCAGTTCGGGCTTTGCCTCTGAATGAGTTTTGGTACCCAACTTTTGTTTTCAGAGCTTTTTAGATTTGGGAGTTATGAAGAAAGGCTTGAAGAATTATTTGTTTAGGGGATACCAAGGACACAAAGATGGTAGCTGGAATCTAATGAAAGAGACAATTAAAACCCTTTAAAAATCAACCTTAATTTTAATGTTTTCAGCTACTGAACTAACAATTTTAGCAGAGAGTTGATTTTTTCCAGTGAAAATGACATTCCCCAAATAAACAAATTGTAGAATAATAGTGATAAGAAATGTATACTGACCAACTTATTTTATAAAGTAATCACTGTCCAGGGAAGAAAGAGTACGTTAAAAACATATCTCACATGGAGGTTGGCATTAGAAGGGGAAACACTAGTGCTATGGTCTGGGAAATTCACACAAGGACAATTAAGTAATCCGTTGTTTTCCTTTGGAGCTTTGCTGACAGGAAGTTCATGGGTAAACTGATGAGCCAATCACCTGGCAACAGTCACCTAAATGGATGGATCTGCTACATTTGCTTCTTCTTACTATAAGTTATTAATTTTTTAGTTTTATTTTCATAGCCTTTAAAGTTAAATGTCTTTCATTTTAAGCCTCATATTTTCTTTTTCAAAGAAGTATCGAAGTTGTAAATAAGTACATTAAATTGGGATTATGAGGTTTTGTAAAAAGATTAAAATTATTGATAGCTTTTGGTTATCTAAACACAAGGCTTATTAAAAACTTACATTAACAACAATAATAATAGTCTTTGTGCATTGATGCAACAGACTGGGGATAAGGAAGGAAGAGAAGAGAAAACATTGGGTCATTTATATCTACTTCTGACTCTTAATTGATTGAGCACAAACTATTTACAGCAAGAAGAACTGGAAGAAAGGCTACTTTGTCCTTAGTCATAAATCCCCTTGAAATAATACGTGTCAATAATACAGCAAAGCATAAGCCACATCACCTAACTTGACTGCTCCTAACTGTCCAGGGGCTCTTCATCTCAGAGCCAAAGCCAAAGTCCCTGCAACGGCCAGGAAGGTCTCCTGCCATCTGGCTCCTGGGAACCTCTCTAATTACTCCCTCCTCTCCAGCTACTGTGGCTTCTTTGCTGTTCCTTAGCTGCCACACACTCGTTTCCTCAGTCTCTGCACTTGCTCTCACTGCCCAGACACTCTTCTGCTAGATAAATCTCCAGAACTTGCTCTAGCGTTTCCTTCAAGAAATGCTCACTGCCTCTTCCTGGTGAGCTCTTCTCTGACTACCATATTTAAAACTTACCTCCGTTCTGAATTCCTGTGCACACTGGCTCCATCCTAGGGACTACATTATGGGCCCGCGCCCCTGACAGAGAGAATTCTTCAAGGGCAGGGAGCTGGCTTATGTCTTCAGGGCCCAGCACAGTGCTGGGGTCATGGTAGAAATGTAATCATTATTTGTTGATTGTGTTAGTGGTAATAAAGTGACTAATGGCTGAAATAAAGACTTTACAGATTGAACCTAGAAAATTTTATAAAAAACTAACAAAAAAAGAAATGACTTAAAAGCAAACTTTAACATTTCTAACTGTTGAAAATTCAAAAAAGAAATAAGAGGATATATCTCTGGAACATTGTTTTTTATTTTTGTTGTTGTTTGTTTATTTGTTTTAATTAAATTATACTTACTGCCAGAATAAGGAAATGAGTTAGTACCATGATAAAAACCTCTAAAATAAAGTGATAGTGAGGTCAACCGACTAACCATTTATGAAAATAAGAGAGAACAGTAAATTATGTGGCTGTTCTACAAACTAAAATAGTCAAAGAAGTAAGCAAGCTCTGAAGAAAAGATTGCATTAAAGAAAACAGACAGAGATAAAGGGAGAAAGAGGGGGACTAGAGTATAGAAAATAGAATCCACTAGAAATGGAAAAACTGAACCTCAGAGACAGCGGATGGTAATGTAAACACAAAGAGGAGCAGAAATAACAAAGAACAGAAGATGCAGCTGAAGCAACAACCAGTGGTCAAGGTCAACTCAAAGTCTCTGAAGACTTAAGTTGGGCAGGGCCTTTCTATTTTTTTATGAGCAAGTGTAGGAAAGAAAGCAAGTTTCTGGCTGCTAAGGTTTCCAGAAATGAGCCATTCCAAAGGGAATGAGCTAATTATGATGCATTCAAAGTTAATGTGCTTTGATTGATCTTCCAAAATTTCCACATTATAGTGAAAATAAAATCACACAGGAAGAGCAATGCTATTCAAAGGAAAAGGAGGCAATTGTGGCCCAGGAGAAAGGAGACCCTTTAGGGTAAGTAGGGGTCTTAGCTGATGGGTATGGAGCCTGTCAAACAGAGTTTTCCTCAAGTTCCCTGCAATCTAGAGAAGTGGATGCAAGGGTAGACAAGTTTATCAGCTGGCTTCATAATCAATGATCATAAGCTAACCACAAGATATCTGTGGAGTAAAAAGATAAGGGCTTATTGGGTAAATTTAGCTTACTCAGGTTTACCTGGATCTGTCGGAAGGACATACAAGAGTGAGGGTCTTCATGAAGGTGTGCTGAGTCTCATTTCTCAGAATCATTAAGGATGAAGTGATAAGGAATGAAACTGATGCATTAGAAGAAATGCAAGGTAGAAGGAAGAGGGCAAAGCCACAAAAATAGAAGAAAAACCAAACCAAACCTAGGAATTAGTTAAATGTCTAGCAACAGGGCACTAACAGAATAATCATCCAATCAAACAATGTAATACTATGCAGCAGTAAAAAAAGAAAATGAGTTAGATTGATATGAACTACTCTCTAAGATGTGAGATTTATAGTATGCTACCACTTGGATTTTAAAAAGTTGATGAGGCACACACACAGAAATATATTCCTGTATATGCATAAAATGTTTCTGAAAAAAACTAGTATTTTGGTGGCCTTTGGGGTGGGGGCTCTGAGGGAACTAAGAGGATAAGACAGGTACTTATTTTCCACTGATTACTTTCTGTGCCTGGCATACAGGAGGTGCTTAGAAATATTTGTTGAATGAATGAAAGGAAAATGAAAGTTTCCCTATTTGAATCTATTTTTTAAAAGGGTATCCTTTAGGATAGCGATTTTCAACCGATGAGCTGCAAACATTTGTAAAATATACAATACCTGACTATTTAGTCAAGGGCACTGACCTCTTTTCCCTTAGATTGTCAAATAAATTAAAAAAATGACAACAGCCAACACAATAGCCATCTGGTGTGAATGAATCAAAATTATACCTATTTTTATTGTCAGATTGGCAAAAAATATATTTCTTTGGTGCACTGAATTCTTTTAGTATTTGCTTATGTGCACGAGATGAAAAAAGTTGAAAATCACTGTCTTAGGATATTCACGATAGGTATGTGTGTGTGTATGAATAAATTACTATGTCTAGATTACACACAGAGTATCTCATTTTTTATTTTCCTTGCCACTTAATCACAGGAATTGCTAATGATAAGGAAATTGATCTAATAATCTGACAGGCAGTACATAACTACCCCCAAAAGTCAAGCACTGAGGAGTGTCAGAGCTTATCACCTCCCGAGGACAATTGGGGTCCTGAAATTGTTCCTCCAAACACTTGGTTCTTGAGGATAAAACAAGGCCATCTGTAATAAAGGTCAGTTATGCTACAACAACTACAGGCTCTTTTCTTTTTATCTTTAAAGTAGTTTGAATAGAGTTCTTAGAGAAGCTGACAGTGCCATTAAGTGCCACTTAAAACTCTAAAACACTAAGATTGTATGATTATAGAATGTATTTCTTCGCAATGTAGCTATAAGAGTGGTTTACTCCACCACACACTTACAAGGCCTTTCCCAGACAGTGACCAAAAATCTCTCACCTGTCACCTACTAAATTACAGGTGTCATAGAGTTGTGCACTAAATAATGAGAGGTAGACATTCGTAATTTCTGGAAATCCTGCATAATTACCCATAACACAGTTTAAGAGACTCACAGGACTCTCAGGCTCTAAACATGGACTTTTATTAACTGAAAACATAAAAGGCTCACTCAGTAAAATTAATTTTTCACAATTATACAACATGAATACTTAATATTGATTTTAAATGTGAGCTGTTTTTAGTAAGCATATGAAAAATAAGTATTTTGAAAAAGTGACATTTACAGAAAGTGATCTAACTGTGGATTAAAGGGAAACTAATAGATATTGAGTCCTTACTATGGTCTAGAATCTCTGTTATGTCTTTTAATTGAACTCTCACATAAACCCTGCAAATAAATATTATTGTTCCCTTTTTATAGATTAAGAAAAACAAGTCTTGAGGAAGTTAAATAATGTGCCAAAATCCACACAACCGAGATCTGTCCCATTCCAATTTGAAACAATGACCTTCCTCTCCTTCATTCTCTCCTCAAAAGGAGGAAAATTATGTACAAGTTGCCCTAGTTAACTCCAAAATATAATATTATCTCTGAACATTTAGTGAAACAAACAAACAAAAAAAGATATTTTGAAATAAAAATGCCTTGTCTGGTCTCCAAACTTCAATTATCTTTAAATGATTCTTTCCGAAAGCCCACTTATTAGAAAGAACTCATGGAAACTTAATACTCATTTGAAGGTAAAAGCAGATTTTTAAAACTGAACTGGCCACTTACTATCCATAGGATTCTGACAAATCCAATCAGGTTTCCAGTATTTGTCTGGAAAAAGTGCCCTGTGTGTCTTCCTCCCTTTCCTCTATTACCTCTGAAGAGTTTGGTCTGATGCCGATGTGCTGCATGTCCGAGGCAGCGGAAGGAAGAAGTAAGGCTCAACAGCACTGAGTGCCAACACCCGAGCCAGCGTGACCATCTGCTTCACAGCACATCTGGCACAGATAATATTACAGGCCGGTCCTTGGGGCAGGCAACAGCTGCAACAGCTCACTTCCTGATTGCCATGGGCAGAACCAAAGCCTCCTTTGTTGCTTCTGAACCAAGCTGTTGCTGCTCATGCCCTGGCCGGTGTGGGCCCCACTCCCTGATCCCACGCACTGGGCCACAGGCCTGCGCTCCACATGGAGTAGGAGCAGGTACAGAAAGAGAGGCGCATCCCTGCTCTTGAAACAGGCTCCATGGATCCAGGAGCAAAACAAAAGTACTGCCAAGTCTTAGCCACATAAAGGGCCAAAACTGTTAGGTGCTGTTTAGGTTTTAACTTTATTAAACTAAAAAACCCTATTTTCAATTTTATTTGTTGGCATCCCGTTTTTCTCTCCCACTTGGCTTTCAAATAATAAATTCCAGTTTCCCAGGATGGTCTTTGGTTAAAACAAATATGGTAAAACCCCAGAGACATCTGAGATAAAAGAACTGCCTCCTAACACAGGGGAGCTCAACTTAATTTTGTTGAAAACCCTATAAACACATTTAGCTATTGCCTTCCCTCTCCCCAAGGCACTGCCCAGCTCTGCAGCAACACAGTCAGCAGGAGTTGATTGAGCGCTGACTGCAGAGAGTGCACTGTTAAACATGCTGGCAGCGGCACAGTGTTCTTTTGTTTCTAGGGACACAGGATGCCAAATACCATTTCTATTCCATGTATCTGCAGCACTAAGACCCCTAGCGACATTATGTCCAGGACCCACATTTCAGGAAATTTGACACTATACAAAAGAACAAAGCACATTCCCAAATAGGTATGTTGTGTCCTGAGCCTAGTTTGGTCCATTCTCCTTGGCACATGCCCAGCTCTGCTGACCCATGCTCTTACCGACACCCTCGCCTTTCCTCCTGTAACAGCAGTGGGGATATCCAGACACCGATTCAGCACAGGCCTTTGACGGCCGCCTTGCCAAATGCTGAACTCATAGCCTGGCCTAGCAAGAAAAAAAATTCTCATTTTCTGAGCATCAGAACTTCTTTATTTCCTAGCACTTATCAATACTCTTTCTTAAACATTATTCCAATGATAAGGAATGTTTTATACCAGGTATTGTGCAAAATCCTTTACATGCATTATCATTTCATCTCTACAATAACCTGAATTGGGAATTACTGTTATACGTACATTTTATAGATAAAGATTTTGAAGCTGGTAACAGGCTGGACCTCAAGCCTAGCTCGTTTGACTCCAAGGGCTCTTTCCACCTCTACGTGCAGACTGTTAGCTGTTACGCATGGTTATGGCCACCACCATCATCTCTAGTGGAAAGATCATGGGTTTTGGGTTTAGACAGAGGTGCTTTCAGCTCTTGGTGCTATCTTGTGGCTTGTGAAAGTCACTCCCCAAGCCTTACTGTCCTCAGTTTTGAAATGGGGATGCTAATAGTTTCTGGCTACAAAGGTCTATCAGGATTAAGTGAAGAAGTGCCATGAAGGTGCCAGAGTAGTGCCACCACATGTGACATACGCAGCAGACATTTGCTTCCTACTTCTTCTTGCCAAAAAGTATGAGGTTCTTGACATTTTTGATGGAAATGAGCCCCCTTCCCCAACAAATCTTGAACACTAATCCTATGGAAATAGTACTGAATCCTTAACCTGGTGTTTCTTTTTTAAGAAGTAAATGAAGGAAAGAGGGAAGAAATGGCTGTTACTTGACAATGTTTCCAATAAGTCTGTAAAGCATTTTTTTCTTTCCTGCCTTTCTGCTGCCCACTGAGGTAGCTGAACCTTGCCTACATCTGATCCGTCCTATCAGGCTCTCTTATTCTCTGCCCTTAGTTTTTACATTGCAGTTGACAAAGTGATAATCAGATGGATAATCGTAGTGAACAGGAATTAACATTATGTGCATTTTAAGGAGCTGTTGTATGGGGCGCTCCTCCTTGCTTTGTTTATATTGAATATTGACGTTGCTCTCAAACCTTCTGGGAAGAAAACCTTCCCGGCAGACTGTCCCTGGGGTGGGAATAATCCCAGGGCTCAGTAGCTCAGTGAAGGACTGGGTGTAGGTGGGGGACTAGGGACCACTCTCTGGAGGTCTGTGAGAGCAATGGCCATGAGATTTCTCAACGCAGCAGTAAGATGTGTAGACTTGCACAGAGGGTAGGGGCAGGAGATACTGAATATTGAAAGCACGTTCTTGTAGATCTCAGCATTTTGCTGAGGGAATCATTAAGAAATCATTTAAGGCAATTAATTAATTGAATAATTGATGTCCCAAATGAAAAAATTTTTAAAAGTTGAACATTTACAATACATTTTAATAATCCTCAATTTCAATAAATTTCCCCTTCATTTTAATTAAGCCTCCTTTTATCAGTCCACATTTCTGGAAAGAACTTCTTTGATTTCAGGGGTTTCTGATGAAAAACAGTTGAAAACTATATGAAATATTTTTATTTTTAATACATTTAGAAAGATAACGTTGTTTAGCTTTTTGGTCCTCCAAATTATTACAGGAACAATATTTTATTCACTATTACAAAATAGTTCTTTTGCATCTTTACTCAAATCTAAGAATGACTGAGTAGCATAAACCCATCCTACCATGATTGTTTTTGTTACTATTACTAGACTTGTTAATATTCAGTTGAGTCACATAGTTGAGGTTTAGAAAGCTTTGATAACTGAACCTCAACAAGGCAAAAACAGTAAATCACTTCATTTCACATTCTAGCACCCATAACAAATAGCTGTGTGCACTTTTTCCAGATTCTGATGTTTGCTGAGTCAGCTGTTTCTCAGCAAGACTGGTGAGCATCAAAACATCTCCTGCCAAAGAGCTTTAGTAAGCTGCACAAATATCTCATAACAAGAAATTTTCCACCACCAAATTAGAAACAGGTCTCCTCCATTTAAAATCTTACAACCATTTCAATATCAGTTGAAAGAGTTAAGTATCCGGGACGAGTAACAAGATGACAGCTGGAGAAGAAAACCTTTTCCTTAGTGGGATAAACAGCAAGTCAGGTTTCCACAACAGTTCTGATGTGCAGTCAGGTGGACTGACTCAACCAGGACACACATCGAAGGTTGGGAGGCTCTTGCCTTTGGTTGAAACACCATGATCATGAAACTCAAGTGGCAGATAAAAGGTCACAATGTTTTAACAGCAGTACAGTGGAAAGCAAGGGACTGGAATCACAAAGACATTCTTATTTTTACACTATAATTTCAAAAATGGATTTACTTTATATGTAAAGTAAGGAGGGTGCAAACTGCACTTTAAAAATTGGAGTAATTAATTGTTCTTCTGCTTTATGGTATAGTTTTACAGATGTTTTATCTTCCACTCACAGTGATTTATAACTTTTTTTTTCTGCACGTTTTTCTCTGCTTCAGCTTTTATGCCAAATAGTTCATGATTTGTAAGTACCAATGCACAGGACCATGTATTCCTGTATGGCTATAATTATTCCCTAAAACTCCTGCTTCATAAGTTTTTTTTTTTTTTAACTGTTACTTATTTCTTTAATCAAGGCACACTTTACCATAACATAGAGAGACCATCTACAATACTGAGACTTTGAAGAAAGTAAAGAAAAAGCAAATGAAGCCCCAGGCACCGACTGGCGCCGAGGTACCTGGATTTGCAGTCGTTACCTTTGGGAAGCTGAGTAGTTGGCTGTACGTGAGTGAACCAGCACATGCAGGTTCTGAGGAACAGTTAGCTAATACAGTCAGGTGCTGACATGAGCTACTACAAAGAGCAAAGTCATCAGCGTTTACAAGCTCTGAACTGCTTAGGAATCCTTTTCTTTTGAATCCTGCCCAGCTTCTCCTCCAATATCTTTATTGTTCTTTGGAAGACGACTACAAAACCTGGTTGCAGGAAATGTTTATTCCTATCTACAGGTTAGGAATATGTAAGAGTTAACTCTCCGTTTTCTCTGAGGAGATGGAGGGATTATGCAATTCACCTGCACTCTCTTTTCCTTGATGCTCTTCATGTTTGGATGTGTATGTGCGTAGGCAGGTACCCCTTGTTTTGGAGCAGGCTTCATGGCTAACCACCCACGAACACTCCCAGCCAGCATACTGTGGGTTCACCCCACTGCTGTCTTCCTACAGCACCTACCCTGGCTGGCCCCACAATGACCTCCACTCATGCTGCTCGTTGCCTAGTGCGAGAGGAATCCAACCACAGTGAACACAGTACAACAGTGCAGATTTAAGGTTTCCAGCCTCAAACTGCAGACCTATTCCATCATCTGCTTCTTAGCTCTACAGATACAGATTCCATTCAGTTCTCTCAGGGACTAGCTCAGATCTCTCCCATTCCTTTTCTGAGGCACTCTTCCTCCTCCACCTTTCCCCCATGGCTCTTTACTCTCTTACCAATGATTTTGGGCATTAACCTCACAATGGACTGAATGTTTGTGTTCCTCCCAAATTCATATGTTGAATCTTAACCTCCTATTGTAATGGTATCAGGAAGTGGAGCTTTTGGAAGGTCATGATAGTGCAGCCCTCATGAATGGGATTAGTGTCCTCATAAAAGCGACCCCAGAGAGCACTCTTGCCCTCTTCCTGCCATGTGAGGACCAAAGGAGAAGATGGCAGTCTGCAACCTGGAAGAGGTTCTCACCAGAACCTGCCCATGCTGGCACCTTGCTCTTGGGCTTTCAGCCTCCAGAACCGGGAGAAGTCAATTTCTGTTGTTTGTAAGCCAGTCAGTCTATGGCACTTTGGTATAGCAGCCTGAAGGGTCTCAGACCTCATGGAGAGAAGAGAGGTCATGCAGCAGGAACTCATTCACCAACCCCTCTTTGTACTTCTAAACTCTCTTCTTCAATTATACAACACAAATTAATTTACCTTTTCTGGGGTGCAGGGAAAGGAGGGAGAAACACACTCTATAAATATACAACTCATCTACCTCAAGCCCTAAAACATTAAAATGTGGAAAAAATGTTCACCTTAGAATAAGAAAATGGAGCATTTCCAACCCTGTCCTGCACCCTGCGCTTCTCTGCAGGCCCCTCGTGCTGCCTCAGGGGTCCCACACCATCGGTGAGCTCCACTGATTAGGGAGGCCCTCCCTGACCGTCCTACCCAAAAGCAGTTGTTCAGCCTCATGCGATCGATCACTTGCTGTTTGCTTTCTCCACTTTAATTGTCCTTCAGAGCACCTACCTTTCTAATGAGATTATATTAACCTGTCTTCCTCCCACTAGAATGTAAACTCCACAAAAGCAGCGGCTGTTTAGTCCTCCACCAGGACCTCAGTCCCTAGATCAGTGCCTGGTACATGGCAGTCACACGATATGTTAGTTACTAAATGAGTGAACTATTAACTTTCAACAGTGCTGTCTTGCCTTTTCCTTTGTTGTTGCTGAACACAAAAAATAAAAACCAAAGCAACTATTAAGAGTCCTTACACTCTGTTTCTTCTTCAAGCTACTGCCTTATCCCCTTTGTTTTCTTCAAGGACAAAGTTACTTACTGTAGGTGGTATGCATGTTCCCTGTCTCTACTCATTGACTTCTATTCCTCTTTAAATCCCCTAAGCCCTTGAATTCTGGTATGCAGTATTGAAATGTTCTTCCACCAGGAGTCAGACTGGGTGCTTAACTTATTATCTCACTTAATCCTCCACCAGCTCCTGATACTAACATCTTCAGTCCATAGATGCAGAAACTGAAGGTTTCTTACAAGGGGACAAAGCTGGTAAGTGAGAGCTGGACTTGAACCCAGGTCCATTTCAACATATTCTGTAATTTATCTGTTTATGTCAGTCTCCTCCAATGGCTGGTATGAGTATCTCTGTGTTGATAAAATAGAGATCATTTTGACTAAATTTTTCTAATCACAGTGTAACTGTTAGGAGGGAGAGTGAGCTGGTTTTTCTAACAGGGATGTACAGCATGGTTCCTAGAGAGGTAGTTAATGACATTTACAGTGATTCCCCTCACGTTGCCCAAGGCGTTACACTAGGCTTCTTATGTGGCTGGCTTCTTTTACGGAGCTTCTGGTGAACAAATCGGCCTTACGCCAAAGTGGAACTTTTTCAAAGCAACAATTACACAATAAATTTAATAACACTTATAAGTACTGACAGATTTTTATTAGAAAAATGAAAAAATTCATTATTAAGGTCTTTTGTAATTTTAGAAATACTATAAATTTCCTAGATATTTTCTAATCTCATTACCTGTTTTTGAAACTGAGGTCACTGAAGAACATTGGGATTGAATGAAAAAGTCTAAAAATACTGAAAGAAATTCTAAATTCCTAATGTGCTTGTTCAGTAAACTTGATAAAACATCAGTGCTGCGGCCTATGGTTTGGATCTGGGGAATTTTTCAATTTTAGAAGAGTTCCTCAGGGAAAACAAGACAAATTGCATAACATATAAGAAAGAAAGCAAAGGTGACTTTGGTTCTTCCATCTGCTACAAATGAGTCTGAACAAGACAATAATCCTTACTAGCTTTAGTTTCTCCCTTTAACAAGAGAGGATAACACTGGATCATCATTTCTCAAAGTATGGTCTGCAAACCCCGTGAGTGTCCCAACAATCCCTTTTCATACTAAGATGTCATTTGCCTTTTCCACTATGTTGACCTTCGCAGTGTTGCACTGACGGACAGAAGGGAGAATTGGGTAGTGCTGCTATGGTACCTTAGCATGAATTAAGGCAGATGCAGCAAACTGTTCAAGCAGTCATATTCTCTCCTACCATGCTCTCTCCGTAGAACAACAAAAAGGCAGTACAAAATTTTAATAAACTGAGATCTTGGCATGTCAGTTTAAAATTCTGAGCGCTGGAATAGAGGCTTCACAGGTGAATTTTACCAAAAATTCAAAGAAAAACTAACACCTATCCTTCTCAAACTATTTTTAAAAATTCAAGAAGAGGGAAGACTTCCAAGCTCATTTTATGAGGCCAGCATTATCCTAAATCCAAAATCAGATGAAGACACAACAAAGAAAGAAAATTACAAGCCAATATCCCTGATGAACATAGATACTAAAATCCTTAACAAAATATTAGCAAAACTGAATCCAGCATAACATTAAAAAGACCATTCACCATGACCAAGTGGGATTTATTCCAGGGATGCAAGGTTGGTACAATATCTTCAAATCAATAAACATGATACATCACATAGATAAAATGAAGGATAAAAATCACATGATGATAGCAATTGTTTCAGAAAAAGCATCTGATAAAATCTAGCACTAATTTATGATAAAAACTCTCAGCAAATTGTAAATAGAGGGAACATACCTCAATGTAATAAAAGCCATATATGACAAACATACAGTCAACACCATATTCAATGGGAAAAAACTAAAAGCATTTCCTTAAGATTAGGAACAAGAAAGAGATTTTGCTTTCACTGGAAGTCCTAGCTACAGCACCAGACAAGAAGAAGAAATAAAAAGCATCCAATTTGGAAAGAAAGAAGTACAACTATTATTATTTGCAGCTGACATGATACTATATTTAGAGAACCCTAAAGATTCCACCAAAAAAGTACCAGATCTAATAACTGAATTCAGTAGAGTAGCAGGATACAAATATCCAGAAATCGTTTGGTTTTTTTATACACCAATAATGAACTATCAGAAAGAAAAACTAAGAAAACAATCCCATTTACAATTGCATCAAAAAATAAAATAGCTAGGAATAAATTTAACCAAGGATATAAAAGACCTGTACTTGGAAAAGTACGGACACTGAAGAAAGAAACTGAAGAAGATACAAATAAGTGGAAGCATATACCACGTTCATGGATTAGAAGGATTAGCATCATTAACATGTCCATACTATCCAAAGCAATGTATAGATTCAACACAATTCCTGTCAAGTTACCAATGGCATACTTCACGGAACTAGAACAAATATTCCAAAAATTTATTTGGAACCATAAGAAAACCCAAATGGTCACAGCAATCTTGAGAAAGAAGAATAATGTTGGAGGAATCATGCTAACTGATATAAAATTATACTACAAGGCCATAGTAATGAAAACAGCCTGGTACTGACATAAAAACAGACATGTAGATCAATGGAACAGAACAGAGAGCCCAGAAATAAGCCCATGCCTTTATAGTAAATTAATATTTGACAAAGTAGGCAAAAACATACAATGGGGTAAAGACAGTTGCTTCAATAAATGGTGTTGGGAAAATTGGACAGATGTGTGCAAAAAATGAAACTAGACCACCTTCATACACTATATACAAGAATAAACTCAAAATGAATTGAAGACTTAAATTTTAGACTCAAAACCACAAACATCCTAAAAGAAAACACAGGCACTAAAAGCTCGGACATTTCTTGTAGCACTATGTTTTTCTGACATATCTTGTCAGGCAAGGGAAACAAAAGGAAAAATAAACAGATGGGTCTGCATCAAACTAAAAAGTTTTTGCACAGCAAAGGAAACAATCAACAAAATGAAAAGACAACTCACAGAATGGGAGAACATATTTGCCAATGATACATCTGATAAGGGGTTAACATCCAAAATTTATAAAGAACTTATAAAACAACACCAAAGACCAAACAATCCAATTAAAAAATGGGCAAAGGACCTGAATAGACCCTTCTCCAAAGAGGACATACAAATGTTCAATAGCCATATAAAAAGATGCTCAACATCATTAATCATCAGAGAAATGCATATTAAAACCACAATGAGATAGCATCTCACACCTGTGAGAATGGTGTCATCAATAAATCAACAAACAGTAAGTGCTGGCAAGCATGTGGAGAAAAGGGAACCCTTGTGCCCTGTTGGTGGGAATGCAGACTGGTGCAGCCACTAGGGAAAGCAGTATGAAGATACCTAAAAAAAATTAAAAATGGAATTGCATTATGATCCAGTGAATGCACTTTTGGGAACTTATCTGAAGAAACCCTAATTTGAAAATACAGGCACCCTATGCTTATTGCAGCATTATTCACAATAGCCAAGATTTGGAAACAGCCCAAGTACCCATCAACCCATCAGTAAATGACTGGATAAAAAAGCTGTGGTACATTTACACCTTGAAATACTACTCAGCCATAAGAAAGAAGAAAATCTTATCTTTTGCAACAGCATGGATGGATCTGGAGAACATTATGTTAAGTGAAATAAGCCAGCCAGAAAGACAAATGCTGTAAGATTTCACTTATATGTGGAATCTAACGAACAAAATGAACTAACAAGCAAAACAGAAACAGTCCCATAGAGAGCAGGCTGGGAACTATGGGGGTAGAGGTTGAGGGACTGGGTTGTGGGCGGGTAAGCAAAAATAGCACAACATAGTGAATGCAGGACTAGATATGAGACTTCAACCATTTTCAAGGAACCCAGACTTTAAAGATATTTGCAAAAAGTAAAAGTCAATGCCAGTCCACTCATTAACTTTCTGTTTTGGAAAATAGCCACTTATGTAAAATGTTATTTATGTTAAGCTTACTACAGCTTAACATCAATTTGTTATCTTAAAATGAACTCATAAGTACCAATTTTACAGTTTATAATCTCAAATATGGTAAATACCAATAGATATAAGTGATACAAACAAACATTCCTTTGTGTCCTTAATAATTTTTAAGAGTGTAAAGGAGTTCTGAAACAGAAAAATTTTTTTTGAAAATTTTTTAAGTAGATGAAATCAAATATCTCAGCCTCAGCTCTTTTGAGATTCTATGGGTCTTTTTTTTTTTTTTTTTTTTTTTGCTATATGTGTGAATAAAATAGAAAATAAAATCTGGAAATATCTTGCTTTTGGTAAATTTTAGTTTCTCTCACATTTGTTTTCTTTTTAAACTATAATATGGCAGATTCATATGACAGAATTTTGAAAATAAAGTGCCTACATTTAATTGATCCTAATATAAATGTCAGTTATAATTAAATTATCACTAGTGGGAAATGTTAGAATACAGATTTTATAATAAAATGCTTGAAAAAAATCTTATAAATATGTAATACTTCAAATATTTATTTTACTTAATTTGAATTTATATTTATGAACTACCTCATAAATTATATTTAAATTAATGACATTTGTATTTTCCCAATTTTAAGAAATATTATCACAAGATTCTCCTGGTAGTAAAATACAAGGTCTGTCCAGAAAAAGTCCAGCCATTGTTAATGAGAACAGTTTGTGTGACATGGATGTAACCTGGCAGCCAAGAAGAATGGACTGGAATGTACATGTGTGAACAATGATGACTTCACTGTACTAGTCAGTGGGGGCGGTAGATGCCCTTGAGTGAGCATGTGTACTGCGTGGCAGTTGCATTCAAAATGACTGAGTAGAGCAATGAATCTGCATCAAATTATGCATTAAGTTTGAACATGCCTTTGTGGAAACTATTCGAATGACTAAGAAGGCCCCAGCTATGGACAACTGGTAAAGGGCAGCTTTATCACGACAATATGCCTGCTCATGCATCATGTCTTATGCAGAGCTTTTAGGCAAAACATCAAATCACCCAGGTGACTCAGCCCCCGAATAGCCCAGATTTAATGCCCTGTGACTTCTGGCTTTTCCCAAAACTAAAATCACCTTTGAAAGGAAAGAGATTTCAGATCATCCATGAGATTCAGGAAAATACGATGAGGTAGCTGACGGCAACTGGCAGACCTGTGTGAGGTCCCAAGGTGCCTACTTTGAAGGGGACTGAGACATCATTGTCCTATGTACAATGTTTCTGTTATCTTCTTCATTAAATGTCTATTTTTCATATTACATGGTTGGATACCTTCTGGACAGACCCTGTATACTATAATCTTTTATTTTTTTTGATAGAATATTATTTTTTAGAGAACTATTATAAAAGTCATTCAAAATCATTTTAAATTATTTCATCAAACCCAAAATAATCCTAAGTTGCTATTGCTAGTGTAAGTTAAATGTTAGAATTTATGTTAATGTTTTAGGACTCTGGTGCCAATTAATATAAAGACCAGGACAATATATTTATTCTATTAAAAGCATCACTATGTTTATTAATTTCTATTCCTTTCCTAGGAATATTAGGCTTTTACACACATAAAACGCCTAACCTATATTTTTGGCTTGCACAACATTCTAAATACCCCTGTCAAATTTCTTTGCCTTTATTCCTGCTCAGCTCATCACACCAACCATCTGCCTAAATAAAGATGTAAGCATCTGCTATATGGCAACTGTCTCAGGGGCAGATGTTTCCATCCTGTGCTCATGTCACTGGGGCTGGATACATTATTTGAACAGATGTACACAATTGGAAAGTGTTGTGTCCCACAGTGAAATGTCTCCAACTGCTTTCTATCAAAGTACATAACTGCTATTTGCACCTGCATTTACGTTAATGATATAAAGGCAGCAGGGGTCTGACAAAGTGAGATGTGAAGCTAAGAAATATATTTACACGGTTAATTGGAGTTTCTGACTCTTTTGCCAAATGGCCACAGTGACACTGATACATGCCCAAATAGATCACCTGATTAGTAGCCTGCTTTTTAAGCAGTGGAAATATTGCTATTTCTAAGGATAAAAATACTAATAATCTGAATTTACTAGTAAAAATATTCCAAGCTCTAGTATTTTATCTCAAAAGAGGAAAATAACTTCCAATATAAGGTATTTTAGGCCACCCAGGTAATTTCCATTTCACAAAAAAAGAATTTCAATAGTATGTGTGTGTTTTCCATTTGTACTTCTGTCAACAGCATAACATACTAATAATCCATAGTGGTATTTTGCAGAGGTTATTGCATTGGAAAGTTCAAATTTCCAAAATTAAGGAGTTAACCAAAACCAGCTTGAAAAATGTCAATTTGTACTTGGTCTGCAACATAAAATGGCACCAAAAATCCAAGAACAGCATTTACACCACTAGTTAAAATCAAAACGTTTCCATATGAATATCACATATTTGGAAACATAATATTTTGGTAATACATAGGATATGTTTTTTCCCCCAGTAAAGAGGTCACAAAGCCATCTTAACCACTAAACGCAAAACATCAAATTACAGTGGCTCTCCTTGCTACTGTGCATTAAATGTGAGGGCCAAAGAGCCAAAGAGTTTGCAGTAATAGCTGTCTTTGTAGCTTTACTGAGCAAAGAACTTGTGGTCACTTTCAAATAACATTTATTACTTTATTAACTTGACAGTGATAATATCAACTTTGCATAAAGTTATTCTGTCTGAGTTAAATGGCTCAGTTGGTTGGGCGTCATCCCATAAATAAAAGGTTGTGGGTTGATCCCTGGTCCCGGCATGTAATTCCTGGTCTGGGCACAAATGGGAGGAAACCAATCAATGCTTCTCTCACACAGTGATGTTTTTCTCTCTCCCTTCCTCTCTCTCCAAAAGAAATGAAAAAATGTCCTCTGGTGAGGATTAAAAAAATGTCACCCAAATTAACTTTTAGTTTTCAACCTGCACTGCAATTTATACTGCTCTTTAAAAGAGCTTACAAGGTGAATTCATACACAATTGATCCCCATTATTCATTCACAGATTATATATTTGTAAATTCACCAGTTTGCCTAAATTTATTTGCAATCCCCATATCCATAATGGTGGGATTTTTGTGGTCAGGCAAAAACTTTGAGTCACCTGATGTGCATGGTCTCAGCAGGGTTGACGGAGGCTCCGCCTTGTTTCAGCTCTCATAAACAAGTGTCCTTTTTGTGGTATATTTAGTGCCATATTTTTCATATTTTTCCTTTTTGTGATTTCACTGTTTTAAAAAAACCCTCAAGAATGGTGCACCTTGCTGTCCAGCATTCCTAACTGTAAGACTAATGTGCCTTATGAAGAAAATAAACATTAGATAAGCTTTGTTCTGTCATGACTTGTAATGCTGTGTCTGTGAGTCCAGTGTAAAGAAATGAACAATATAAATTAAATGAGGTGTCTTTAAACTGAAACACACATAAAACTAGGTTCTGTATTGATAGCTGATGAAAATGTTGTGTTGTCACCAGAGGCTCACAGGTACCTAACCTTGTATTTTGCTTAAGAGCAATGTTTCAATATTCACTATTTCAATGTTTCTGGTAACTGATGTGAACAGGAGAATCAACTGTACCTTACTTATCTCATTTGCCTGCTTCAGGGTGAGAATTATTATCTTCATTTAAAAGAAGAAGGGACTGAGGCTCACTGACTTAGCCAAGATCACAGAGCCTCAAAAGAAGGGCAGAAGAATGACCAGAGCTCAACCGTCCAGCTTAGTGTTCTTTCACCAGACTGAGAGGAGAGGATGAAAAGGGGGAGGAAGAGAAAAAATAGGAAAGGAGCTTAAGAAAGTCTTAATACCATGTTCAAAAAAATGAACTGTAGTTAGATAACATGAATAAACCATTTTTAGGTTAAATTCTCATAAAATGTACACTTCGCTTACATAGGCAGCCCACTTTTATTATATTGGGACTAGATAAAAGCGTAGAGCTTAGTATGGTTTTCTTCCCCCCGCAATTTGTTCTTTGCTCCTTGCCTCTTCAAAGACAATAAATGTTTGTTAAATAAACACATAGACCTGAGGTCTCCAGGTTGGTGTTTCATTAAAAAAACAAAGATTAAAATATTTACACAGCATCTAAGTAATATGGTTTTAAAAAAAATGTTTGAGAGTTTAAAGCATTTTTGTCAAAAATTATTATGTATTTGATAACCCACTACATGACAGGGTGATTTAAAGCCTGTCAAAGAGAGAAAATTGATCAAGAAATTTATAAAGAACCTAACTGATACTAAGATTCTAAAATAAGTCAGGTTGCTCTGGCTGGGTGGCTTTGCTGGTTGGAGCATCGTCCTGTGCACCAAAAGGTTACAGATTTGATCCATGATCGGGTGTGTACATTAGGCAACTGATTAATGCTTCTCTCACTCTCCCTGTCTCCCTTCCTCTTTCTCTAAAATCAATAAACATATCCTTGGGTGAGGATTACAAATAAAAAAAATTAATAAAATAAGTAAGGTCATTTTTCTAAACTTAAAAATAAATCAATTAACTAACTACTACAAATGTTCCTTATTTGATTTCCAAAAGCTACCTTCACTAATACAAAAAATGCTTATGTATATGAGATACATATTTTCATTAATATAAGACATAGGAATATATTTTTAGCTCTGTCATAATTATTTTAAAAGTTTTTTATTGAATCAGAAAATCCAGGTTTGTGTTTAAACAAATCCAAATCTGAATTCACATGACAGACAGTAACGGCTATGGCTTCACAGTTCAGTAACGTGCAGGCTTTGAGAATCAGGAGCTGGCTGTGCAGTGAGTGCATATTTAGCTAACTGCAATGGTTCCGCGGGGGTTAGTAAGAACATTGTGTCTTGCCTCAAAGCGTCTGCTGTCTTCTTACCCCCATTTATTTTTACTTTCATTGAACAAAAATAACGCTCACAGTTTGAAAACTGTTTAAACAACACAAATGTTATGACAGAGCTGAGAAGTGTTAAAGACCTGTATGAGAAGACCTTTCTATCTGCTGCAGATTCACCCAGGAAATGGGAAAACTGAATTGTGACACTGGCACATGACTAGGAATTTGAATTACTGCACTAAAACAGAGCCTCCCTGGACGGAAATGAAGGCTCTTTCCTGACCCATGAATAGCGGAACGTGTTTTAATCAACTGTGTGGGGACTAAAATTCATCCCACTTCCTCCAAGGTGCAACCTTCAATCTGTAATTGGCATAGCCACAGTGAACTTCTTTCTAGCACATAAAAAACATAAAATTGCTCCTGTCAGAGAAGCATTTGGCAAAGTTGCGCACTTGTCAGTTTCCTTACCTGTCAAATAAATAAATTCATTTGCATTTTCAATCACTGCGGTGGTTCTATCTTTTCCTCTAACAAATTTAAAGTGGAAGTTACAACTGCTGTGGGCCTTATCATACCCATTGATCTTTCTTTCTTTTGTTTTCATACCCATTTTTCCCTCAAAAACATGCTTTATCAATTGTTACAATTTGCTATTTCCAACACAAAATACTCGCCCTTATATTTCTATTAGCTTATTTGAAAATGTCAAGCAAAAAAAGGAAAGTTATGGGAGAACCACAAATCCTGTGCCCAAATCCTGAATGCACGAGAAGATAGAAAATTGTAACAAAATAAGTCTAATGAATTGAAGAGTCCATAAGGAATACCTTCACACAGAAAGGAATAGTTACACTAAATTATAATGGAAAGGTTTTAATATAGCACAAATTATCATTAGAGTGGTATTATAATGTTAAATGCCTTTATTCAAGATTAAAAAAAAAAATTAAATAGAAGGCAATAGAATTTCTAATTAGTTTCCTCTAGTTCTTTCCTAGCTTCAAACCCACAACCCTTAACTCCTAAATTCCACTTGACTGGATTCTATACATGTGTTATTGTCCTGAGCAAATCTCATCTCCTTTCTGCTATGTTGTTCCCTGACCAGCCTCAGAATTCTGGCTTAACCAATAGTTTCTCCATCCAGGTTCTCAACGTACGTCTTACTCACTTCTAATATAGCATTTTTTATGCTTTAGTCTAGTTAATTACATACATGTCTGCTGTTCTAATAGAATTGTTTTGTAGAAGCACAGGCTCTGTTTGATTTATCTTTGGATCCCTCAGAGCACATGACATAGCTTCTGGTAAGTATTTCCCTGGCAATCACTAAATCTGCTTCCACAAAATGATATTTTATTAGGAGACTGTATGTGATACACTGGATTTTCTTAAGTCCTGCAATTCCACTGGTGATGATGTCCTACCTGAATTCCATACATTAATGTATACAATATGTGTACATGTTTACCAGTCTAAAATTCAAAAGTTCCATAATTTATAGATAGCCATTTAATTAAGAAATTACATTTACCCAGCAAACTTCTCATGTTGCCTAAATGATTATATTCAATGACAGAAATATAAAGTCATAATTTTAAAATCTGATATTTCTCTTTGTTAAGAATATTAATAGAATCCAGGCTACAGAGGAAGCATTTGACAGGTAAATGAGTAAATTAATGAAAAACTGGGTGATTACTGATATAATTTACCATGATATAAATTGTAATTTCTGCTTTATGTGGTTTAAAATAGTCTTCAATATTCATATATGTAATTAAGCACAATATGTTTGACCAGAGAAGAAAAAGAGAAATGATCTAAAAGTAGATTATAAATATTCTCTATAAATTTACAGTGTGACACCGGGGACAAATAGTGAGTTTTGGATTTTGATCGATCTGGGTTCAAATCTTAGCTCAGTCACTTAACAGTTGGTGATCTTGCTAAAAGTACCCAAACCTTCAAAATACAGATTATACCCAACTTATTGTTAAGATTAAATAAAACAAAGGATGTAAAGTTGCAGGTAGAGTGACTATAACACTGAAGACACCTGACTAATTCAGCTCTTTTAGCTATTGTATCTTTTTCTCTGTCGAATTCTGGATTTGGGCTTCAGTATCCTTTATCCCAGAATATGAGTGATGAAGAATTCACTAGAGCTAATAAATCCTACCCAGTCTTGAAGATGTCTTATATTCTGGTCAAGTCAATGGAGGTAAATATGCTTATGCAACAACTCAGAGAAATAGACACAAAGACAAACAAAATCAACCTTGATGAAGAGCAAAGTAGGCAAGAGGTGTGAGTGGTGACATGCTCTCTTTTTACTTCCATGTATTAGCCAGAAACCAAGTAGCTCACTGCTTAGTTACACAGGTTCATAACCTTTTAGAGCTTAAAAAATGTCCAGTCATATTAGATTTACTAACAGGGAAACTGAGGCTTAGGGGCAAAATAACTGGTCCGAGGCTCCATAGCCAGGTGGAGGCAGATCTGGGACAGGAGCCCAGCTTTCCTGACATTTGTTCCAATACTTTCTTCTAAGCAGTCACACCTCTCCTAAATTGCTCAGATGAAGAAGGTGAGATCAGCTAGGACACCAAACTTCCAACCCCCAGTACTGCAGAAAACTTTCCAAGATACACACGTATACAAGAAAATAGTCATAGGAAATGCACACTTTTTATTTCTATATAGGGTTTACTGTCCTCCCTCTCATTCCCATCTACTTTCTTGCCTTAGTGTTCGGGGCTGGATCTTGTGTGAATCTCAAAAAACTCTTCCTCTCACTTTGGCCAAATGTCTGGATAAGAACCAAGCCAGGGCGTCTGCTCTGTGTTTACTTCCCGTGGGTCCCCTTGAGTCATGCTTGGCTTTCTAAAACCAGCAGGCACTCCAAGCAGGAGGCAGCCATGTCCAGCTCATTACATTAGCCTCCACACATGGAGAGAGACCAGGTATTAGTCACAACCATTAAGAACAATAGCCACCATCATCTTATAAGTTCCTACTATGCAATAAGCAATATGCTGAGTGATTCATATATATTTACTCCTTTAATCTCCATATAGCCTGCAGGGTAGGATTATTATCTTCATTTTATAGATTTATAGATGAGAAAGCTTAGGTCAAGTGATGTACCTAAGGCTATACAATTCAGTAGTAGAACTGGGTTTCAAACCCAGATTCCAGGTTCTTCATAGTTATGACATTACTTTTTCCTTGGTAGAGAGATCAAAAAGCATTGTCACCAGGTAAGGGTTCTTTATAGCAAATTCACTCTGTTCGCTAAAAGTTACATATTCTGTTAAGGAACCCCAATTATGCATCAATAAAAATATTACTTTTTTGTGTGAAAGATATGTAGGAACAAGGAAAAGACTTGAATTTCTCCTAAAAATTAGAATTCGCCCTTTACTGTGACAAAAATTTATTATTCTTTATTCAGAAAGGAATCTACCTCTACCTGTAAACTGCTCTTCTGAAAGGTCCAGAAGCTCCTGTTAAATCATGATTTTCTTTTTAAAAATCAAATGGAGGGGAAATATTTTTACTTGTGCTTCTCTTTAAGTGAGTATGGGAAGAAACAGGTCAAAGAAATGTGTAAGCAAATATCCTCTCCTGCTCTCTCCCCCTCTCCACGTGTGTTGTGTGCCTGTGCATGCATGCATGCATGTGTATGACTTATGTAGGTGCATATATTCTCTCACTAAAGCACATGTCATTCCGCTTCACTAAAGCCATAATTTCATTTGACATCCATTATTGCCAGCTAATGGGCTGAGCTCTGTGAGTTCTGTGTGGAATGAGATGGCCCTGCTCTCAAGGAGCTCTCAGTAAAGGAGAAATGGCCTTAAACCCAGGAATCCATATAAACTCAAGTAATTTACCAAAAGATATAAACTTTCACGTACATTAAATTTTTTTTCTTAGTTCCAGGAAATAAGTCACCTACTGTTAGAGGACAGTGAACATTAAATGTATCAATAAAAACTTTTTATAACAGACACATTACCATTTTCCTCAGTATGGCTTACCTTACCTTGCACTTTTGGTGGTACTGATAAAAGAATTCTGAATTGTGATGTGTTTGAATAGTAACTTCCCAAAAAATAACCAAGCACAAACAATAATTAGAAAACGACTGAGATGCCAAGTCAATGCATACAAAAATAGAAACTATAAGCTTTTTAAAAAAAGTCTTTCTACTTACAACTATATGAGAAATAAGGAATGGATTAAACTATTAAGAAACTGATGTTTTTGTTTCACTCTCATTTGCATAGGGGCAGGTGTTCTCCGAATGTACTGGTGTGGACCTGGGGCGGAAGCAGTGCCTAACGCAGAGAAGGGCTGCATCTGCCTCTCTGCCCACACAGGGACAGGGAGATGTGCAAGTGGGCAGAGTTTCGGTTTCTCGGAAAATGCCCTGCCTGATTCTCTTCCACATACTCTGCTTAAGTAAATACAGTATTTAATGATACAGGTAAAAGTAGCATAATTGCAATATAATCATTTGATGAAATATAATTCAGTCATTAAAATGGCATTATGAAGACTGTGTAGCAACATGAAAATGTTGATGATATAATGCACTGGATGAATATAGTAAATGGCATACATACTATGATTACAACTATATGAAAAAACAAAGGCGTAGAAAAACTCATGACAAGAAATATGTTAATATGTATATTGGCATTGTGTTTGGTGATGAAATTACAGATGTTTTCCCCTCCATTTTAGGTATTTTACAAATTGCTTATAATATGGCGTTCCATATTAATAAACTACTTGAATATAAAAATAAGACAGAATACTTGAAAAAATATAGGTAAATATTTTTACAAGCCTTCATAGAACTGTTTCTAAGCATGACACCAAAGACAGAAGCCATTAGGATAGAAAATGATGAATTTTTCTACTCAAAATTTTAAATGATTTTTCAATAGAAAATCAGACAAAATAAAAGGCATGACTTTTGCTTCCAGCCAAGAATGAGTAAGAGAGACCATATTTTCCCAACTGCCTGAAACAATCAAGGCATACAGAAAATATTTGAAACAATATTTAAACAATGGACATCAGGTCACAAAAGACTTGTCTCCATTAACACAGCACAGAAAGAAGAGCCCTACACATTTTTCTATATTAGAAAGGAAGTTAAGTCTCAGGCAAACTATCTCAGCTTCCACCTTAAAAACTAGAGAAACTGTATTTAAGCCAAAGTAAGTAGATGAAAATAGGAGGCCAAACAGGAAATGAGTGAAATGGACAACAGAAAAGAATAGATAAAAATCAATTAAATGTAAAGCAGATTCTTGAGAATATCAATAAAACTGATTAACTTTTAGTTTAATTGATCAAGAAAAAGAAGATACAAATGACCAATATCAGGAATTAGAAAGGTGACCTCACTATAGATACTACAGCTATTAAAAAGATAACAAGGGATCACCACAAACAGCATTTTGGCAATAAATCTGATAATTTAAATAAAATGGGTCATTTCCCTGAAAGACACAAACTACCAAACTTCACTCAAGAAGTGACCACTATTTTTCTAATACATTGACTTTTTAATTAAAAAATCTTCCCTCAAAGAAAACTCTAAGCCTAGATGGTTTATTTTGTTCTACTGAATATTTAATGAAGAAATAGTACCAATTATACACGAATTGCAAAGGAGGTTTTTCTAAATATCTAATTCTAGGAAGCCAGCATTACCCAGATATCAAAACGAAACAAAAAACCACTAGAAGAAAAGAAACCTCCAGACATATCCCTCATGACATAAATGCAAAAGTTTTAAGTAATTTTTAGCAAATCAAATCTATAAATATAACATATCTTGACCATGTATGGTTATCCCAGGAATGCACACTCGGTTTAACATTCTTTGTCTATGTAAATCACCATATTGACAAACTGGAAAAGAAAACTCAATGATCATTTGATAAATACAGAAAATGTACTTGATAAAATATAACATCCATTCATGAGTTAAAAATAAACTTTTAGAAAACTAAGAATAAAGGGAGCTTCCTCAAACTGGTAAATTCCACCTGTGAGAAATCTACGGGCACCAAAGACTGAATGTTTTCCCTCTAAGTTTACAAATGAGAAAGATATACACAATCACCACTTCTATTCAATATTTTACTGAAAGTTTTAGACAGTTCAGTGAAGCAAAAATGAATAAAATGCATCCAGATTGAGAAAAAAGACATAAACTGTCTTTATTTACAGATGGCACGACTGTCTATGTAGACAAGTCAATGGAACCCACAAAAATAACTAATAAACGAGTCTAACAAGGTTACAGAATACAAGATCAGTGTACAAAAATCAATTATATTTCATATGCTAGCAACAATCAGAAATTGAAATAAAAAATAAATTAAAAATATTAATTGTAACAGCATCAAAAATGTGAATTAAGGGTAAATTTGACAAAAGATGTGAAAATACTATACACTGAAAACTACAATGTACCAATGAGAAAAATATTTTTTCCATCTTTCTCCCATAAGAAAAAAATGTTTTAAAAACTAAACAAATGGAGAGACATACTGCTGTGCTCATAGAAGACTCAATAATATTAAAATAACAATTTTCTGCAAATGCTAGATTCATAGATTCAACATAATCCAAGTTAAAAATCTCAGTAGACATTTTGTAGAAATTAAGCAATTTATTGTCAACTCACATGGAAATTCAAAAAACTTAGAATAGCCAAATTCTTTTTATGTATGTATGTATGCATGTATATATGCATGTATGGTCCTCACGGATGTCCCCACTTTTTTCTCCTTTGCCTGCCTCTACCCAGCCCTCACACGGTTGTCCAGGTCCTTGGGTCATGCACATGCTCTTTGGCTGATCCCTTCACCTGCTTTCATCCAGTTCTCCCTTCCCTCTCCCCTCTGACAGCTGTCAGTCTGTTTCTATTTTGTTCGTTTGTTTTGTTCATTAGTTTTCACATATAAATGAGATCATATGGTATTTGTCTTTCACTTACATAGCCAAGTGCATTTTTAAAAAGAAGAAAAAAGTTAAAGGATAATAGTACTTCAGTTTCATGACCCACTACAAAGTTAAAACTGTCAAGACAGTGTGATATTGATTTAAAGATAGATAAATAGATTAATGGGACAGTTCAGAAATAAACCCACACATATATGGCCCATTAATTTTTCCTGAAGTCATAAAGGGAAATCAATAAAGAAGGAACAGTCACTTTAACAAATGGTGCTAGGACTACTGGATATCTATATGCAAACAAAAACAACAATAAACAAACCAAAAGGCATCACACAGCTAAATGGAACACTTAAAAATATAAAACTTCTATAAGGAAACATTATGACCTTACATCAGGCAAAATTATCTTAGGACACCTAAAGCATAATCCATAAAATAACTAATAATTTGGACTCCAAAATTAAAAACTTCTGCTCTTCGAAAGATACTGTTAAGAGAATGAAAAGACAGGCCACAGAGTGGGAGAAAATAATTTCATACAATAAGTATAATAAATAAATTATACCGAGAACACTCTTAAAACTCACTAAGAAAATAAACAATGCAATATTATAAATGGGCAAAAAATCTGAAGAGATACTTCACCAAAAAAAGATATGGCTTGCAAATAATGACAGTAAAAGATGCTTAACATCATTAGTTATTAAAGAAATGTAAATTAAAACCATAAAGAGATATTGCTGTATACCTATTAGAATGGCTAAAATTGAATAAAAAAGACAATACCAAGTGTTGACAGGGATGTAGAGGAAGTGGAAGTCTGTGCACGCTGGTAGTAATGCAAAATGATACAATTACTTTGAAAAATAGTTTGGCATTATTTTTCAAAAGTTAAGATACATCTATCATAAAATCCAGTCAATTCTTTCTTACTGATCCAAAAGGGAAGAGTATGTCTATTTGATCAGAAAGAAACAAAAATAAAAGAATGCAAATGATGAATGCTACCAATTATAGCAAGATTTAATGCAATATGTTTTATAAATCATACATGATTATTTTTAATTTTAGTTAATATTTCATATTTAAACAGAGTTGATTAAAAATGAGTTAAGATGAACTGGTTTCTTGAGATGTGACAGCTTGATGGTAGTGGACATGGAAGTCTTCCATTTATTCCTATTTGAGGAAACCTAACGCAGACATTACCTTGTCTTTGCTATGCTGTCTAGCCAATATTCCTAAAACTAAATTTAGAAAAAGAATCTTACAGAACACATGAAAATCATTCGCTCCATGATCAAGCTTGTTAACATTAACCCATGGTGTGAGTATGTGTTTAAATGCCTGCTCTTGTGTGTCTATGTGGGCACTGTACACAGAGTTGCAATGTAGACATTAATCTAGATTATTATTTCCAGGGAACAATTTCCTAGAACATACAAGGGGGAAGCCCCAAAAATCTGGAATTTATTTATAAAAAATTATGTATTTACTCTTACATATTTAAACTTCAGTCACCTTCAAAGTACTCTCCATTTGATGCAATACACCTATCAAGACAATTTTTCCACTGCTCAGAACAGTTTTTGAATTCATTGATTCTGATGCCTTTTAGTGCTTCTGCCATTTTTTGTTTCACCTCTTCCACACTGGCAAAACGTTTCCATTTGAGGATTTTTTCATTTGAGGAACCAAAAAAAAGTTGCTTGGGGCAAGATCAAGTGAATAAGGAGGGTGGGCATGAGGGTCATGCTATTTTTGGTCAAAAAATGCTGAACACTCAGTGCGGTGTGAGCAGGTGTGCTCATAAATCACCCATCATGAAATGGACAGATGGATTAAAAGAGTCTTCAAAAAAAAAATTCACTGAAACTAAATGCAGCCTCTCACAACACCACCAGTTGGCACACTGATACAGATGGGGTCCTAGAAGACTCACCTAGTGGGGGAAGCCTGTAATACAAGGGATCAACCCTCCAGAAGGTAATTCCTTTTTTTGGGGGGGGGGGGTCCTTCCTCTCTCCTACACCTTACACATCACTTGACTGACACATTGTCATTAAAAAAAAAATTGTAATCTAATATATTGGGCCAGGAGAACTTGAAATATGAAAATATAAAAATGTAATAAAGTCTCTGGGTGTGTTACCATTGCTAATTTATAACAGGTTCTTCTTTATATATTAAGATAAGACTACTAACCTATCCCTGACTGGGAAGCTGCTCTTCTCACAGGCCTTCCTCTAGTTTTGATTCTACTGTGAGCTTGTGGCTCTTGATTTTAAAGCACCGCACAGTGATGTTCCCACAGGTTTTAGGTTTCAGGCTAGTACCAGAGTTGGTGAATCCACAGGTGACAGCTTCACTTACACTGTACTCTACACTGCAGCTCTTCTGCATTGAGTGCTTACTATGTGCTAGTCCTACAAGGTAATTCATATGTACCTCTTCTCCTCATATGAAAATCAGCATTATCATCTTTAAGTCAAGAAAATGAGGCTCAAAGGAATTAAGTAATTGGCTCAAAGTCACTGAGAATGAGCTACAATTAATTTCCCAGGTGTGTCTGATCCCTAAATTCATATACATATACTGCTCTCCCATGTGCAGAGTCCCCAACCCCCACCCTTCCTCCTGTTTCCTCCCTCATGCACACACAAACACATGCAAGTGTGGACGAAATCAATGAGAATATATGTAGGATGCTTTTGTGCTGGATATAAGAATTAAAGGAAAATCAGTGAAACAAAGAATAAAAACAAAATAATAGGGCAAAGTGATTTTGAGAAATTAGGAAAGGGATGAACTTGGCAAATAAAAGAATCCAAGGGGAAATGACTGTCATCTTCAAATATTTGAAGAGAAGTTATTTGGAAGGACTAGAGGGATCGTGTGCAACTCCAGTGGGCAATTCAGACTCTTAAGACCAGTGAGGGAGACAAGTTACAAGAAGGTTAATTTCAACTGGATATAAGGAAGCACTTTGTTGTGAAAGTGATTTCATATGCAATAGTGATGCTATATGCAATAGTGATCTCTGTCATTAAAAAAGTTGGAGGAGCTGACAAAAGCTTTTATTTTTCAGCCTTAAGAAAATAGCAAAGGGTTCAGAAAGATTGTGTAACCCCAGACATCAAAGAACTGAAAAAGCCCCCTTTCTTTTTCTGTACTAAGGAAATGAAAATGGTCACGAAACAGAAAAGAAAAAAAAAAGGGAACTGCTCGAATGAACTTGTAATTGTTAAGTATTCAGTGCTGCTCTTGTCCTTTTATACACTTAACGTATTAGTTAAAAAGAATTAATGCATTTGAGGATGAATTTTCCTAGCTTGTTTTAAGTAATTTCATGAGCTCATTATATTTCACTGTTTTTTAAAACTTTTCAAATCAACTATATTGAGGTGTAATTTTCATACAACAGATACACATATGTACCCCTGTGTAGTTATCACATTCTTTTCCTACGTTTTATGATGTTTTGACACAGTAGGGGCCTGGGTGGCAGGAAACGGTGCCCCTTCCAGGGCTAGCTAATCCTACAGATAGCAAACAACTCCCTGTGAGCACATTGTTCAGATGCATGCCATCAAATCCAAAGTCTAATCCCCAACCATCTCCTTTAATTCTCACAGAGCAAGCCAATACTTCCCTTGGCTTAGATCATTACCCCAGGGCCAGGTACTGAACTAGGACCATCCGATGCCTGAGGCCATTAAAATCATTCAGACTAGCTGATCTTAAACTGTTTGTCTTGCTCTGCCTACCCCTTCCGAGGGAAACCACAATATCACTTCATATCAACCAAACAGTATGTGTTGTTTATTGTGTGTATCAGTAGATCATTCCTTTCTATTGTTGAATGGTATTGATATAGAGATCTGATCAGATCACTGGGGAGAAGGGAGGGGCTGTAGAAGAAGGTAATGGTAAACAGCTGAGGCAATGGTAACAGCTGAGAAGCTGAACACCTCTGCAGCACATGGAATTATGAGCCAGAAGATTTAAAACAAGAAGGCAGAGACTCACTCTCTTGCTTTTCCTCTGGGATGCTTGGATAACCGTGCTGTAGCCATCTGCATTTTCCAAAGGATGGTATTTTAAGTGGGAGAAGGATCTGGGCACAGTCTGACTGGTCTGGCCTGGCAGAGTGGCAGGGTTATACTTCTTTGGGTGTTCTAGAGGGGATGTGCTCTGAGGCAGAGCCTGCCATTCTTCCAAAATTGTGCAGCTTTTGTTATCTTATGTTGCTTTAGTTTGTAAACTAACCTTATAGAAATAAGATAATTAAAAACTAACAGAGGGAATGATAGGGAAACTCAACAGATAAAGATTTTAGCCTTAGTTGATAGATTTCAGTGACTAATGCATGTGGAAAGCTGTTATTCCAAACTTGTGTTGCTTTTGAATAAAGACTCCTTTCCTTCTCACCAAACCCCTGCCTCTGGAATTTTGCCTTAAGCAACAGTGGAATTCATGTTTCTTAACATCTTTACATAAATAAGAGGACCCAAATAACTTAAGGCTCAGATTTTTTTAAATAATAAGAGCTTATAGGACATAAATTCTGACTAATAGTAATTTCCATCAATTACTCAATTGTAATATATTTTCATTCCTATCTCAACCTATCCTTTTAAAGAAAGAAATAATAAATTCTCAAATTGGTACTAAAAAATTAGAAAATAAGAAAATCTACAGAATAAATTTTAATCCACTTAGAAAGTTGTTTACATTAATATTTGCGTTAATATAATGTATTAATATTTGACAATCTTCTTCCTTCCCTAAATGACTGCATACTAATAATGAATTCAATAGAAATATATCTCTTTAAATTAAAAGATTTCTGAATGTCAGCC